>NC_140008.1:5904992-6442492 GCF_964263955.1 Coregonus lavaretus
AGGGTTCATGTGGAGCTCATCTCCCAGGTAGTGGAGGAGATGCCCACTATGAGTGCTGGGGTACAGGGGGGGCTAGTCTCCCAGGTAGTGGAGGAGATGCCCACTATGAGTGCTGGGGTACAGGGGGGGCTAGTCTCCCAGGTAGTGGAGGAGATGCCCACTACGAGTAATGGGGTTCAGGTGGGGCTAGTCTCCCAGGTAGTGGAGGAGATGCCCACTACGAGTAATGAGGTTCAGGTGGGGCTAGTCTCCCAGGTAGTGGGGGAGATGCCTGGTACGAGTGATGGGGTGCAAGTGGGGAGTGTTGAAAGGGATGTGGTAGAGGGGAGTCAGTGGTCTGTGGCCTCAGTTAAGGAGGATCAGGAGAAGGATATGGATATCTCTCTTGATACGATATCAGCTGGTGAGGACTCAATTTACGATCTAGAGGAGGTAAATGGGTTTCTGGATCAGACTTTTGGGAAATCTGTCAAATTGGCAGATTATTTTGATGTTGATAAGTTTGTGAGGTCAGCTGTGATGTTACAGAAGACGGTGGGGTTAGACCAGTTGAGTGAGAAGAAGCGGTTTCGCTTGAGGAAATTTGTTACTGCTGTTGCAGCAGCAAAAGGTGGTGGGAAACGTGGTCAGGTTAAGAGAAAATTTTAATAATGATGATGATTATGCCTCATAGGGTGTTCTATTCTCTTTGTCTGGTTTCTCTGTGGTATCTTCTGCTTTTCCTTTTTCTTTTCTATATGGAGGTACTAAGGGTAGGTTCTCTCAATATTAATGGAGGGAGGGACAGGAATAAGAGGGCTTGGGTATTAGAAGTAATAAAACAGAAAAGGCTTAATGTAGTTTTCCTACAGGAGACACATAGTGATGAGGAAAATGAGGCTGACTGGGGTATGTGGTGGGAGGGGCAGCATATACTCAGTCATGGTACTAATTTCAGTGCTGGGGTGGCAATCTTGTTTTCTTCAGGCTTAGGGGTGACTGTGGTATCTACAATAGAGATTGTCAAGGGTCGGGTTTTATTGGTCAAGGTGAATGTTATGTTTTTTTTTTTTTTGAATGTTTATGCTCCTAATGAGGGTACAGAGCGTATTGTTGGTTTTGATAAAATAAAGGAAACCTTAAGACAGTGTGACCAAGAGGGGTGTATGGTTTTAGGGGGGGACTGGAACTGTACAGTGAATTTTACTGTTGATCGCACCGCTGAAGAACCTCACCTGCGGTCAGCAATTTGTCTGTCTGGTCTATTAACTGAGTTTGAGCTTTCTAATGTGTGGAGAGTAAGGAATGCAAAGGTTAGGCAGTACACATGGCTAAAGGTTAATGAAGGTCATGTCAGTGCAGCAAGGTTAGACAGGTTGTATGTATCTGAGCAATACTGTAGTAGGGTTGGAAGGTGTGACATTACTCCTGTGGGTTTCTCTGATCACCATATTGTCACTGTTGATATTTACTTGTCCTGTCCACGAAGGTCATCATCTTATTGGTATTTTAATGTTAAATTGTTACATGATGTCATGTTTTGTGAAAGGTTTTTGTTGTTTTGGGAAAAATGGAGGGTTACAAAAGGGAATTTTGAGTCCTTGAGACAATGGTGGGAGGTTGGGAAGGCCCAAATACGATTATTTTGTCAACAGTATACTGCTCTGTCTCGAATTGAAGTTAAAGAGACTATCAGGGCCCTTGAACATTACATTAAATCTATTGAATTGAAGTTGCTCACTCAGAATGACCCCGGACTAGTCATGAATTTACAGGACAAGAAACATGAATTGAGGTCGTTTCTGCATGAAAGTGTGAAGGGTGCCTTGATTAGGTCTCGTTTCGCTTCCCTCAAGGATATGGATGCGCCTAGTGCTTAAAAAAAAAACCTAGGACAGTCGACATTGCAACGTAAACAGATGGTCTGCCTTCGTCTCCCTGATGGGAAGGTGACCACGGATGACAGTGAAATGCGTCAACATGCCGTGGATTTCTATTCTGCCCTCTATAAGGCGGAGGATTGTGACTCTCTGTGTACTGAACAGTTGTTACACGGTCTTCCTCAATTGGGACCTGAGCAAAGAGTCGCATTGGACTCTGACATTACACTGCAAGAGCTGTCCACAGCAGTTATGCAGCTCTCAACAGGCCGCGCCCCTGGCATTGATGGTTTACCATCTGAGTTTTATAAGCACTTTTGGGGGTCTATTGGGGAGGATTTTTATGAAGTGGTGTGTGAATCTTTTCATGAGGGCTCTCTTCCTGTATCTTGTCAACGTGCGGTACTTTCACTGTTGCCAAAAAAGGGGGATTTGGCTCTCATAAAAAATTGGAGACCTGTTGCTTTGCTGTGTGCAGAATATAAAATTGTTTCTAAATGTCTCTCAAACAGGTTGAAAGAGTATCTGGGATTGTTGGTCCACAAGGACCAGTCCTACTGTGTACCTGATCGCTCTATTGTTGACAACTTGTTTCTAATAAGAGATGTTTTGGACATTTGTAAACTGTCTGATGTAAATGTGGGTTTACTTTCTTTTGATCATGTGGACCACCAGCACTTGTTTAAAACAATGAAAGCCTTTGGGTTTGGGGATGTTTTTTTGTCTTGGATGAAATTACTGTATGCTGGGGCCTTGTGTATGGTGAAGGTGGGGGGTGGTTTGAGTTGTCCCATCCCTGTCCAAAGGGGCATCAGGCAGGGATGCCCAATTTCAGGGCAGTTATACAGTCTGGCGATTGAACCAATGCTTTGTTTTTTAAGAGCGAAGCTTACTGGTTTCTCTGTGCCAGGTGTAATGAAGGGTCCCACGATAGCACTGTCTGCGTATGCAGATGACGTGACAGTTTTTATTACAGGGGGTGAGGATGTTAAGGTTCTCTCAGACGCTTTAAAGGTGTATGAGGGGGCCTCCTCAGCTAGAGTCAATTGGGGAAAGAGTGAAGCACTGTGGGCAGGCCAGCTTCAGATGGGGTCCGCTCCACGGTTACCAGGGGGGCTTCAGTGGGGCAGAGATGGGATGAAGACTTTGGGGGTTTTTCTAGACTCCGATGTCTTTCAGAAAAAGAACTGGGAGGGTGTAGTGGGGAAAGAGTGTGCCAGACTGTCAAGATGGAAATGGGTGCTGCCCCAGCTGTCTTATAGGGGAAGGGTAATGGTATCTAATAATCTTGCTGCCTCTACCCTGTGGCACAGACTAATGATTTTACAGCCACCAAAGGGTCTGATACAAGAGCTTCAGAGGACCCTTGTCAACTTCTTCTGGTCTGGACAACATTGGATTAAAGCTTCAGCCCTGTACCTGCCACTGCACTAGGGTGGGCAAGGCCTGGTGGACATTTCTTCCAGGATCATGGCTTTCCGGCTTCAAGCAGCCCAGAGACTGTTGTACAGTGACGGTTCTATCTGGGTTGACACAGCCTACGCATTGATGAGGAGAGCGGGCTGTTTGGGCTTAGACAAGCACCTTTTCCTCTTAAAGCTGGAGGGGGGTGAGTTGCCTGGCCTGACTCCATTTTATGAGTCTGTTATGCAGGCTTGGAGAGTTCTGGTCAAGTCCCGTAAGGCCTGCACGCCACCAGGGATGTGGCTTTTTGAAGAGCCTCTTTTTCACAACACTGCCATCCAGTCCCGTGTTCTGGGTTCAGCTAGCCTACGTTCATGCCTGTTAGGCGTGGGGTGTACTAAGCTGGGTCATCTGATGTGGAACAGGAATAGGTCGTTGGAGGAGCTGGGAGAAAGAGCGGGGATCCGATCGTCTCGCCTACTGAGGAAGGTCGTCGCTGAGGTCTGTGATTCCTTGCCAGTACTTCATCTGCAGTATGTGACTGACACTTCCAATTCTGATCGGTGGAAGGAGGGTCTGGATTATGTGTTCCCTGCACTGATTGTTAGTGCTGCGGCGGGGGCATTTGAGGAGGACGTGGGGATGCTGCTTTCCTTGGATACCCCGGAGCTGGGGGAGTTCAAGGAGGTGGGAAAGAAGGCCATGTACAGAATATGTGTAAAGGTGTCCCATGCCTCTTCCCTGGAAGGGGTAAAATCGACGAGATGGGCGGGTGTGCTTGGTCCAGGTGCCTCCCCAAAAGGCTGTTGGCGAACATTATACAAACTGCCTATTGATAAGAGGACAGCTGATCTCCAATGGAGGATAATACATGGAGCCATAGCCACCAACATGTATCTGGTACACCTGGATCCTACCGTTGGGGAGGGGTGTCCATTCTGTGCTCAGTCTGAAACTCTGGCACATCTGTTTTTACAGTGTCCCAGGTTGGTCGGGATGATTGACCTGATCACTAATTGGTTCTCAGCTCTGGGAGAGGTTTTCTCTTCCCAACTGTATATATTTGGGCCAAAGTACAGGTTTAGTCAGAAAGGTGTAGTTGTGTTGCTTAATTTTGTGTTAGGGGCAGCAAAATTAGCCATATGGAAGACCCGAAAGAACAGTATTCGGGGACAGGGGTCTGTGGATGTGGTGGGAATGCTGGAGGGAATGTTGGCAGCAAGACTAAGGCTTGAGTTTGCCTATTATAAACTTGTCAACAATATTGATCGGTTTATGAGTATATGGGGTATTCAGAGGCTGTTGTGTTCAGTTACTGTGGAGGAGGAATTGGAGTTGTGTTTTTAATTGATGTGTAAATACGGTTTTGTATGAATATTTGTGTGGTGGGCTCCCAGACCCAATAAAGATTATTTCAAACTCTCTCTCTCTTTCTCTCTCTCTCTCTCTCTCTTTCTTTCTTTCTTTCTTTCTTTCTTTCTTTCTTTCTTTCTTTCTTTCTTTCTTTCTTTCTTTCTTTCTTTCTTTCTTTCTTTCTTTCTTTCTTTCTTTCTTTCTTTCTCACTCTACTCAACACCTTTCAGTGCCTGTATTGGTAGTCCATACTGGGCTTTACTATGGTTCTACATACAGTACCTGTATTGATAGTCCATACTGGGCTTTACTATGGTTCTACATACAGTACCTGTATTGAAAGTCCATACTGGGCTTTACTATGGTTCTACATACAGTACCTGTATTGATAGTCCATACTGGGCTTTACTATGGCTCTACATTTTTGTTAGTTTTTCTTTCTCTATAAACTCCAACACGAAAGGTACTGTTTACTTTAATTTTCATAATGTCAGTACGATGTACAGTATCTCACAAAAGTGAGTACACCCCTCACATTTTTGTAAATATTTGAGTACATCTTTTCATGTGACAACACTGAAGAAATGACACTTTGCTACAATGTAAAGTAGTGAGTGTACAGCTTGTATAACAGTGTAAATTTGCTGTTCCTTCAAAATAATACAACACACAGCCATTAATGTCTAAACCGCTGGCAACAAAAGTGAGTACACCGCTAAGTGAAAATGTCAAAATTGGGCCCAAAGTGTCAACATTTTGTGTGGCCACCATCATTTCCCAGCACTGCCTTAACCCGCTTGGGCATGGAGTTCACCAGAGCTTCACAGGTTGCCACTGGAGTCCTCTTCCACTCCTCCATGACGACATCACGGAGCTGGTGGATGTTAGAGAACTTGCACTCCTCCACCTTCCGTTTGAGGATGCCCCACAGATGCTCAATAGGGTTTAGGTCTGGAGACATGCTTGGCCAGTCCATCACCTTTACCCTCAGCTTCTTTAGCAAGGCAGTGGTCGTCTTGGAGGTGTGTTTGGGGTAGTTATCATGTTGGAATACTGCCCTGCAGCCCAGTCGCCGAAGGGAGGGGATCATGCTCTGCTTCAGTATGTCACAGTACATGTTGGCATTCATG
The DNA here is from genome assembly GCF_964263955.1 of Coregonus lavaretus. Taxonomy (NCBI): domain Eukaryota; kingdom Metazoa; phylum Chordata; class Actinopteri; order Salmoniformes; family Salmonidae; genus Coregonus; species Coregonus lavaretus. The sequence continues at coordinate 5,910,739 of NC_140008.1, forward strand.
GTTCCCTCAATGAACTGTAGCTGCCCAGTGCCGGCAGCACTCATGCAGCCCCAGACCATGACACTCCCACCACCATGCTTGACTGTAGGCAAGACACACTTGTCTTTGTACTCCTCACCTGGTTTCCGCCACACATGCTTGACACCATCTGAACCAAATAAGTTTATCTTGGTCTCATCAGACCACAGGACATGGTTCCAGTAATCCATGTCCTTAGTCTGCTTGTCTTCAGCAAACTGTTTGCGGGCTTTCTTGTGCATCATCTTTAGAAGAGGCTTCCTTCTGGGATGACAGCCATGCAGACCAATTTGATGCAGTGTGCGGCGTATGGTCTGAGCATTGACAGGCTGACCCCCCACCCCTTCAACCTCTGCAGCAATGCTGGCAGCACTCATACGTCTATTTCCCAAAGACAACCTCTGGATATGACGCTGAGCACGTGCACTCAACTTCTTTGGTCGACCATGGCGAGGCCTGTTCTGAGTGGAACCTGTCCTGTTAAACCGCTGTATGGTCTTGGCCACTGTGCTGCAGCTCAGTTTCAGGGTCTTGGGAATCTTCTTATAGCCCAGGCCATCTTTATGTAGAGCAACAATTCTTTTTTTCAGATCCTCAGAGAGTTCTTTGCCATGAGGTGCCATGTTGAACTTCCAGTGACCAGTATGAGGGAGTGTGAGAGCGATGACACCAAATGTAACACACCTCATCCCCATTCACACCTGAGACCTTGTAACACTAACGAGTCACATGACACCGGGGAGGGAAAATGGCTAATTGGGCCCAATTTGGACATTTTCACATAGGGGTGTACTCACTTTTGTTGCCAGCGGTTTAGACATTAATGGCTGTGTGTTGTGTTATTTTGAGGGGACAGCAAATGTACACTGTTATACAAGCTGTACACTCACTACTTTACATTGTAGCAAAGTGTCGTTTCTTCAGTGTTGTCACATGAAAAGATATACTCAAATATTTACAAAAATGTGATGGGTGTACTCACTTTTGTGAGATACTGTAACAGCATTTGTTGTTAGTTTTTCTTCCTCTCCCCCAGTCCACTTTAACTTTTCTTCTTTATTCCCCATGGGCTGCCACCTAGTGTCTGGAATACAACTGTATTATCATCCATACTCAGTGGTACAGTCCACGGAATGTGGTCGAATAGGGGGGGGGGGGGTTTAAATCGCATACCCAAACTCACACAGTCCACAAGCCGGTGAAGCACAGTCCACAAGCCGGTGAAGCACCCCTGGCGGTTATGCGTTGCGTTTGCATGTGTTTTCGTTCACCCTGTATGTTGTATGACCACTAGATGTCGGCATTGTACCGCTGTAAAATTATAGGTCTTTGTTAAGCCCCTTACAGATGCGCTCATAAATGTACTGCTATTCACAACATGTTTCAGAGATATCAAGATATTATAATGCATGCATTTGATCAAATGCTCACAGTCAAACAACCAATAATACTATATGCTTTGATCTTTTCCTGTGTTTGGTCCGGACTGCGTTGACACCTGCAGCAAATCACACCACGGTACTACAGCACCAAGGGGTATGAATGGAAACGGAACGAGACCACTCCTTTTGAGCCAACCTAGGTGCATTGTTTGGTGTGCTCCCGAGTGCGTATAGTGTTCACACCAGTCCAAACAAGTTCGAAAAACCCCAGCTCCAAACCAATTTAGTGTGAAAGCCCCCTTAGTGAGTCATTATTTAAGATGCAAGGGGATTTGTAGATGAGTGAGTCTGTAGAGTTGACTGCAATGGATTTGATCTAAAACATGCACAATGTCATGAAGACCACTGCTACTCCATAGAATGAAACCATCCCCTATGAGGACTAATGACCAACTCTGAAACTCACCACACTATGCTGTACTGACAGCATCATCATCACACTAGCATTAATGTTCACACTCAGGGACTCATTTGTCCACATTTAAACTGGTTGGTCTCCTTACAGGTTGGACACATTTAAACTGGTCTAGGTCTCCTTACAGGTTGGACACTTGGGTCTAGAGGTCTCTAGTGGTTGAGTCTTGGTCTGGGTCTCACTGGTTCTGTTCCAATCAGTCTTGTCTCCATCAATGGTATATTCAGCACCAATACACCAATGTCATACACTCCAGACCTGGGTTCCAGTGCTTAATTTGAGCCGGATATGGCACCTCTCAGATTTGACCTCATTTGTTCCAGCACCTATTTGCCCGGCTCCGGTACCTCACGCATTATTTATACAATTTGTTTACTGTTTGCACTGTAAACATTTAAAAAAGCGATCAGAGTTAAATCAAGTTGCCTCCTGGTTATTTCTCCAGCCTCCCAGAAAAACCATAATGTAAAAGCGCGGTGATCATCCTTATCCTTCCCCACTGATTACAGACCTGCTCTCTTATTTCTACATATGTCCATCCACCGACGAAGTGCACGGAGCAGGTGCAATTTGGACGGAGGCTCAGTTCAAGACCAAACAAACGTAAAACCCCTGGCTTGTCAAGCAACATTCAAAGCTTAAAATTGTAATAGCCAGTTATAATTGTAATGGCTTAGCAGATACTAACAAAAGAAGAACAATATTTACATGGCTCAAAGAGAAGGAATATAATATCTATTGTTTACAGGAAACCCATTCAACAATTCTAGATGAAGTTGGGTGGAAAAAGGACTGGGGGGGGGGCGAAATATACTTCTCCCATGGGCTAAGAAACTCAAAAGGGGTGATATTAATTAACAGTAATTTCGATCTGAATGTGCAAATTGTCCAAACAGATACGCAAGGTAGATAGATTATTTTAAATATGTTATTGGACCATAAACAAATATGGCTCATTAACCTTTACGGACAAAATATTGATGATCTGAGGATGCCTCCCACGACGGCGTGACCCGTCAGAGCTATAGTGGCCTTGCCATGCGGATATCCTCGCATGCGTTTGTTAACAATCTAGGTCTTAGTTGTTGAAGTGCATCACACATATCTGAATTGTCACTCGAGCTCCAAAAGAGAGACACACAGGGCAGTCACCAGGGAAGTGAGGGTGTTATTACTGCACACAGGGCAGTCACCAGGGAAGTGATGGTGTTATTACTGCACACAGGGCAGTCACCAGGGAAGTGAGGGTGTTATTACTGCACACAGGGCAGTCACCAGGGAAGTGAGGGTGTTATTACTGCACACAGGGCAGTCACCAGGGAAGTGAGGGTGTTATTACTGCACACAGGGCAGTCACCAGGGAAGTGATGGTGTTATTACTGCACACAGGGCAGTCACCAGGGAAGTGAGGGTGTTATTACTGCACACAGGGCAGTCACCAGGGAAGTTAGGGTGTTATTACTGCACACAGGGCAGTCACCAGGGAAGTGAGGGTGTAATTACTGCACACAGGGCAGTCACCAGGGAAGTGAGGGTGTTATTACTGCACACAGGGCAGTCAACAGGGAAGTGAGGGTGTTCAGTGTCATGGCCGAGCAGCCAGGCCGACACACAACTCAGCCAGAGAGGGATTCAGCAGAACTCTTTCCAAGGAGTCAAACTGAATGGTGGAAGACCCAGCGACAGAGTCCTTAATCAGAGGGAGTTTTTCTAGAGCTTGGCGAGGAACATGGAGGCTAGAAGGTTCTCTCAAGGAGGACGGGCGGTGGACAATAGAGGATACAGCCAGTTCATAGAGGAGCTGAAGGTGCTTTATGCTCAATACTGGCCAGAGGATGCAGGAGCACTGTATGGAGAAACAGTGATAGAATCTCTCTGCCAGAGGTTTGGCATTGACAGTCCACGTACGGTCATACGGGCCTACAGGCAGTACAGGGACACTGATGGTAATGATAAAGGAGACTTAAAGAGATGTTGATGGAGGTCAGCACCATCCCCATCTCCAGATGGACTTAAAGAGATGTTGATGGAGGTCAGCACCATCCCCATCTCCAGATGGACTTAAAGAGATGTTGATGGTGGTCAGCACCATCCTCATCTCCAGTGCAGAAGGCCAGCTGGGAATTTCTCAAATGAATCTGATTTGCACCTCAACCCGCGCCTCTCTGCATACCTCCACCATATCAGGGCTACTCTTTCTGAACCTTGTTGGCCCACCCCTGACCAAATTCAACCCAGTCCCCTATGTGAGGTCATGGATTGCTAAAGGACCCAGATGTGTCACAGACACCAGGAGCAAAACAAGAGATAGGGAGGAGAAGACGCACCAGGAAATGGCCGTGTTGTGGGAGTTTCTGGAAAACTTTACAAACTTGTTCTGTACTGTGAAGTTAATCTGAATATGCGCTTCATATTATCAGATAGGCAGGAGGCCTATATACTATAATATGTGTTCTGCTGTAGCATACATTGATTTATTTTATTTGAAGTATATTCTGATATCAAATCAAATATTTGTCCTACAGTGATGTCTTGAAAGGTATATGAAATGTGAATATTGTAAGCCCCACCTCTGAGTATATGAAATGTGAGTCTTGTAAGCCCCACCTCTGAGTATGTGTTCATATGCATATGGAGGGTGTTCTGCAGTGACACCTAAAAATGTTGCTGTACATTGATGTCTTGAAAATTAGGCTGTAAGAAATTCAGACTTGTAAGCCCCACAGCTACACTAGAGTATGTGGGCATAGTATATGTTGGAGACAAACACGTGGCCGACGCGTGACGGTGGCTGTGTGAGAAGCACGCCTGTATCTCTCACATAATTAGAATGACTGTGATGAGTGTGGTGGAAGGAGTCAGGCGCAGGAGGGTAATCACAGAATACAGAGTTTATTCCTTTGTTGACACCACCCTCATCACAATAGCGATCAACGAAACAGGCACAGGGCAAACTAACATCCCTGGCAAATACACTGTAATGGAATCCAATAATACATAGGCACAGGGGGGAAATCTACCCTGGCAACACAATGTTATGAGTAGCTCCACCGAGCTACACTACTCTCACAATTAACAATCCCCCACAAGGACAAGGGGGTAGAGGGAACACTATTACACTGACTAATTAGGGGATAGGAACCAGGTGTGTGTGATTGACAAGACAAGACAATTGTGATGATGATTGGGGCAGCAGTGGTTAGTAAGCCGGTGACGACGAACGCCGAAGCCTGCCCGAACAAGGAGGAGAGGCAGCATCGGCCGAAGTCGTGACAATGACATTCACTTTCTACTATCTCTCTCCCTCTCTGCTCTGATAAACTGAGTTTAAATGTATTTGGCTAAGGTGTATGTAAACTTCCGACTTCAAATGTAACTAGAATGAGATTCACTTTCTATGATCTCTCTCCCTCTCTGCTCTGATAGTCAGGAGCCTGAACTCTCATCTCTCAAGCGTTGCACTTCATCATTTATTTAGACTCTATGCTGGAGGCCACCAAAATATTTGATCAACTTCCAAATATTGTTTTACAAAAGAGAGAGAGAGAGGTAGGCTTTTGGCACGAGTGCATCGGCCATCAACAGTGAGGGAGCTGTGCATCATTGGGTGAGTCAGTGAAACTGGAAAGCATTTTTAGGACTATAATTTCCTCCTCATATTGTAGCCTACAATATGTGTCTCCACACACCCAGGCCTAGGCTATTGATGGATTCAAGACAAGGTCGTTTTTATTAATCTCGGATTCTCAGTTTGTCAGTGTAGCCTGCCATTTCGATCATTTGTGTGGTATTAACCAATACTCTACCAAAGTCTCGTCATGTAAAATGACATAGAATTGCATGAAATGCGTTTATAAAAGGCCAACATTTTCTCGGCCATTATGCTACTAAAAATGTCCCCCATGTGTACAACTTCTGGAAGTGCCTCTACTCTACTGCTCTATGCCACTACGCAAATGTGATGATATGAATGCAATGCTTTATTATAAAGGATATATATATTTTATGCATTCCAGTACCTCAGATCCCCCAGGTCACCACCCTCTCGTGCTCACTGTTTGTAAAATAAGGTGCAGGACGGCAGATTAATTCCCTTCAGTGATATTACTTGCTGACACGTTTTGGAGAAAGCTTCTTCGTCAAAGCACTATTGTAAACAGGGTTAGAATGTTACAAATACACATTGACATTGAAAGGGAAGCATGATTATAGATTAATATTTTAAATCCTAAGAATTCATACAGTATAGAACACCATCTAGAAGACATAGACATATCATTACATAGAGTATAGAACACCATATAGAAGACATAGACATATCATTACATACAGTATAGAACACCATATAGAAGACATAGACATATCATTACATACAGTATAGAACACCATCTAGAAGACATAGACATATCATTACATACACTATAGAACACCATCTAGAAGACATAGACATATCATTACATACAGTATAGAACACCATATAGAAGACATAGACATATCATTACGTATCATTACATACAGTATAGAACACCATCTAGAAGACATAGACATATCATTACATAGATTATAGAACACCATATAGAAGACATAGACATATCATTACATAGAGTATAGAACACCATATAGAAGACATAGACATATCATTACATACAGTATAGAACACCATATAGAAGACATAGACATATCATTACATACAGTATAGAACACCATACAGAAGACATAGACATATCATTACATACAGTATATCATAGATGACATGTATAAATCCTTCCTTTATATTTCCTGTAACACTTTCCATTACAGTAGCCTTATTACTGGCTAGGGTTACTGCTGCTAGTACAGTGTCAGAATGAGGCATCACAGTACTTTTACACCACTGTACTAACAGGAATAATTACACACCAATAAACACACTGTAATGTAAAGTGTTACATCATTCTCAATGATCAGTCAATACATACGGTATTCATTTCAGCTACAGTACATTGTAACCATTTCAAGTCCCCCCTCCCCCATTGTAGCTAATTATCTATAACACATTGTACAGTTTTACAGCCACGTATTAGTTATTATGGATGGTTATAGTTAGTGTCATAGCACATAAGTTTAAGGCATTACACAATTCATTAAAAGCATTATACATATGTACTTCATAGAAACTGTTACCCTTTATATATTCTAACCACTCTATTTAATGTATTCCATATTAAGGGCCCTAATCTAGGAACACAAATCTTTGTCTCTATTAACATAGTGTACAGTTCTCTCTCTCTCTCTCTCTCTCTCTCTCTCTCTCTCTCTCTCTCTCTCTCTCTCTCTCTCTCTCTCTCTCTCTCTCTCTCTCTCTCTCTCTCTCTCCCTCTAACCCCTCCCTACCTCTAACCACACCCCTCTGGCAGAACCAGGAAGTCCCTCCCCCTCCCACAACTTCTCTTCTGTGGAAACGAAACTGATCTGAGTCTCTGTGGTGTCTGTCTGTGTGAGAGTGAAAACCGTCCAAATGGCTCAGCAGGGAGTTCTGCTGGACCAGGACCAGTTCTGTTGTTCTGTCTGTCTGGATCTACTGAAGGAGCCGGTCACTACTGCCTGTGGACACAGTTACTGTAGGAGCTGTATTGAGGACTGCTGGGATCAGGATGTTCTGAAAGGTGTCTATAGCTGTCCTCAGTGCAGAGAGACCTTCACTCCAAGGCCTACTCTGAGGAAAAATAACATGTTGGCTGAAGTGGTGGAGAAACTGAAGAAGACAGGACTCCAGGCTGCTCCCCCTCCTGCTCTGTGCTATGCTGGACCTGGAGATGTGGCGTGTGATGTCTGCACTGGGACCAGAAAGCAGAAAGCCCTCATGTCCTGTCTGGCATGTCTGGCCTCTTACTGTGAGACTCACCTCCAATCTCACTATGAATCTCCTGCTTTGAAGAAGCACAAGCTGGTCAAAGCCACCGCACAACTACAGGAGAAGATCTGCTCTCATCATGACAAACTACTGGAGGTTTACTGTCGTACCGATCAGCAGTGTATCTGTCTGCTGTGTGTGATGGATGAACATAAAGGCCATGATACAGTGTCAGCTGCAGCAGAGAGGACTGAGAAACAGGTAAGACCAGAACTACTTGTTGGCTTGTCTGATAAACAAATAATAATTACAGTAGGAACTAAGGCTGTTTGAATATGAGATCATTCAAATGAAATCAATCCTCAGCAGAACAAATATGAACACAAACCTTGATTATATAGATGTGTTAACCCAGAGTCTCCAAATGTATCACCATTTTCTAAAGTCAAACACCATTGTAATTTGTTATCAAACACCCAATCAGCTCCCCTGTTTTGTGCACTGTTAAAACTATAATCATTCACATAACAATATAATAATATAATTTCACACAAACACTTCCTCAACATTTTAATCCCTATCTTCTATGGGCCTTATGTCCCATTACTATACTATTGATCTACTGGACAAATAAAGCTTGATAGCTCATTGAAGAGTGATTCTCCACAGAGGCAGCTGGGGATGAGTCAGCAAAAGGTCCAGCAGAGATTCCAGGAGAGAGAGAAGGAGCTGAAGGAGCTCAAACAGGCTGTAAAGTCTCTCAAGGTGAGTATTGTTGACCAGAGGAGACACACCATTTCACTTCTCTCTTCCAGTCAGAGAGAGAGAGAGAGAGAGAGAGGCCCCTATCCAATCCCACTGACCCCACTGTTGGGAACAGGCTGTCTGGACCCCTTTCAGAGAATAGACTGCTTAATGTAACCGGCGGGATATGAACCCGGGTCTACTGAGGGAGAAAACAACATCTTGACCGTTAAACCAAGAGGACATTCCCTATTGGGCTGAGGGCCGACACTGATTTTGAAGTCGAAGGCGGGGCTACCTCATCACATAACCATGAGTAACCATGACCGCCTCATTGTCCCCTGTACATTAACATGGAGCTCTCTCTCTCTCTCTCAATTCAATTGAATTCAAAGGGCTTTATTGGCATGGGAAACATATGTTTACATTGCCACAGCAAGTGAAATAGATAATAAACAAAAGTGAAATAAACCACCAGAAATTTACAGTAGACATTACACTCACAAAATGTTCAAAGGAATAGAGACTTTCAAATGTTATACAGTGGGGAAAAAAAGTATTTAGTCAGCCACCAATTCTGAAAGTTCTCCCACTTAAAAAGATGAGAGAGGCCTGTAATTTTCATCATAGGTACACATCAACTATGACAGACAAAATGAGATTTTTTTTCTCCAGAAAATCACATTGTAGGATTTTTAATGAATTTATTTTCAAATTATGGTGGAAAATAAGTATTTGGTCAATAACAAAAGTTTCTCAATACTTTGTTATATACCCTTTGTTGGCAATGACACAGGTCAAACGTTTTCTGTAAGTCTTCACAAGGTTTTCACACACTGTTGCTGGTATTTTGGCCCATTCCTCCATGCAGATCTCCTCTAGAGCAGTGATGTTTTGGGGCTGTCGCTGGGCATCACGGACTTTCAACTCCCTCCAAAGATTTTCTATGGGGTTGAGATCTGGAGACTGGCTAGGCCACTCCAGGACCTTGAAATGCTTCTTACGAAGCCACTCCTTCGTTACCCGGGCGGTGTGTTTGGGATCATTGTCATGCTGAAAGACCCAGCCACGTTTCATCTTCAATGCCCTTGCTGATGGAAGGAGGTTTTCACTCAAAATCTCATGATACATGGCCCCATTCATTCTTTCCTTTACACGGATCAGTCGTCCTGGTCCCTTTGCAGAAAAACAGCCCCAAAGCATGATGTTTCCACCCCCATGCTTCACAGTAGGTATGGTGTTCTTTGGATGCAACTCAGCATTCTTTGTCCTCCAAACACGACGAGTTGAGTTTTTACCAAAAAGTTATATTTTGGTTTCATCTGACCATATGACATTCTCCCAATCCTCTTCTGGATCATCCAAATGCACTCTAGCAAACTTCAGACGGGCCAGGACATGTACTGGCTTAAGCAGGGGGACACGTCTGTCACTGCAGGATTTGAGTCCCTGGCGGCGTAGTGTTTTACTGATGGTAGGCTTTGTTACTTTGGTCCCAGCTCTCTGCAGGTCATTCACTAGGTCCCCCCGTGTGGTTCTGGGATTTTTGCTCACCGTTCTTGTGATCATTTTGACCCCATGGGGTGAGATCTTGCGTGGAGTCCCAGATCGAGGGAGATTATCAGTGGTCTTGTATGTCTTCCATTTCCTAATAATTGCTCCCACAGTTGATTTCTTCAAACCAAGCTGCTTACCTATTGCAGATTCAGTCTTCCCAGCCTGGTGCAGGTCTAGAATTTTGTTTCTGGTGTCCTTTGACAGCTCTTTGGTCTTGGCCATAGTGGAGTTTGGAGTGTGACTGTTTGAGGTTGTGGAGAGGTGTCTTTTATACTGATAACAAGTTCAAACAGGTGTCTTTTATACTGATAACGAGTGGAGGACAAAGGAGCCTCTTAAAGAAGAAGTTACAGGTCTGTGAGAGACACAAATCTTGCTTGTTTGTAGGTGACCAAATACTTATTTTCCACCATAATTTGCAAATAAATTAATAAAAAATCCTACAATGTGATTTTCTGGATTTTTTCCCCTCAATTTCTCTGTCATAGTTGACGTGTACCTATGATGAAAATTACAGGCCTCTCTCATCTTTTTAAGTGGGAGAACTTGCACAATTGGTGGCTGACTAAATACCTTTTTCCCCCACTGTAACTCAAGTGCAAACAGAGTGAGCCGTGCGCCAGACCGAGTTCTGGAGGTGAAATGGAAATGAATGAGGGAGAGTTAAGTGAGGTAGAAGGTGTGGTGATGAGCTCAGAACCAGAGCCTGGCATCAATGGACATGATAAAGAAGAATCTGGTGCAGTAGGAGATACATTGTTGGAGAAAGTGGATCCATACCTTTTGGCAGATCCATTTGTGGTTTCAGTGTGGGTGGGAAAGGAGTTGGGTGCAGTTGAATCAGTGAAGGTAACCTGTAGTGGACTTGTGATATTTGTTTGTGTTTCTTCTGACCAGAGGGAGTGGGCGCTCCGTGTCACGCAACTTGGGTCAAGATCTGTTTCTTGCTTTGCTCTTAGGAACAGGGCACCATTGAAAGGAGTGATTTCTGGGGTAGCGTTAAGTGTGGAGGTGGAGTAATTAAGGTTGAAGATTCCTGGTGTTTGTGATTCCCGCCGTTTGGTGCAACGCAGACCCGGTGGTGAGCGTGGTGAAACAGAGGAGTCACTGTCAGTCCTTTTGAGTTTTGAGTCTTTACCCGATAAAGTCATGTTAGGATATATCAGTTATTCTGTTAGAGCTTTTGTGGCGAATCCACTGTGCTGATTCAGGTGCAACATTTATGGTCATGTTGCAGCAGTTTGTAGGAGGGAGATCCAAGATGTGGGAAGTGTGCAGGAGGGCATAGGATAGAGGATTGTGTAGTTTCGGTGGATAAAGTTGTGTGTGTCAACTGTTGGGATACCCATGTTGCTGGGGATCGGAAGTGTCCGGTGCGAGAGAGGCAGGTTGAGGTGGCTAGAGTCAGAGTAGTGCAGAAGGTGTCGTATGCTGAGACAGTGAAGAAAGTAGAGGAGGATGGGTCAAGGGTGAGAGATCCTGAGAGGATCCCTGTGAGTAGTAGATCTGTGCCAGCACAGAGGGATAGGCCAACGGGTGATATATGCTTTAGTAAAGATAGCTTCTTAGCGTTCATAGCAATGGTTATCAATTCTACAGTAGAAATTTAACGTAAATCACAGAAAATAGATGTTGTGGTGGCAGCTGCAGAGAAGTATTTGGGCATACAAGATTAGACTTCAGAAGATTTGTTGTTTTGTTGTTTTTATTTTTTTATTTTTCCATGCCAACCGCCGTTAAACTCCAAAGAAGAAGAAGAAATGCTAAATTATGGCTATGTACAGTGTTGTAACGATGTCTCTGGCTCTCTCATTCCATCACTTTTACGGTAGTTGGTTGTGTGGGTCTCTGATTATGAATGGGTTGCTGATATACAGTCGTTGATGGATATTTATAGAGCTCTGATCAGGACGCCAATTGATTACGGGTGTACAGTTTATGGAACAGAGGTAAAGACTTGGCTTCAGAAGCTGGACAGAATCCAGTATATAGCTTTAAGGATATGTATTGGTGCATTTAAATCAACGTCTGTATGTGCCTTACTGGTGGAGGCAGGTGAGATGCCTTTGGATATACAGCGTAAAAAATGGTCATTATCTTATTGGGTTAGGTTGAAAGGCTGTGAGGTTGAGCATCCCACTGCTACTGTTCTAGATGACTGTTGGGAATATACTAGTAGACAAGGCAGTGGTTTTGGTTGGACAGTTGGAAAGCTTGCTGATGAGAGTGGTTTGAGGGAGTTGGAGGTTGTCCCTTCTGTGGTGATAGGGGATGTTCCTCCATGATTACTCCCAGACCCTGTTGTTGATCTAACCTTGGTAGAGAAAAGGAAAGGTTGGTCAGAAGTCAGTGATATGGAGAAACTGGTTGACAATTACATTGGTAGAAGTTTTTATGATTTTTAATGCTTTTCACAGATGGATCCAAGGACCCAGATAGTGGGCTCACAGGAGCAGGCGTTTACGTTCCTGAATTTGATGTGCAGATATGTAGAAGACTAACAGATAATAATATGCCATTTAGCAGACGCTTTTATCCAAAGCGACTTACAGTCATGCGTGCATAAATTTTTGTGTATGGGTGGTCCCGGGGATCGAACCCACTATCTTGGCGTTACAAGCGCCGTGCTCTACCAGCTGAGCTACAGAGGACCAGTGAACTGTCAGTTGAACTGTTGGTGATAATAGTTTATCATCTGGTAAATCTAATAGGAGTGACCTGCTATTGGAGGTATTAATGTTATTATGGAGAATTGAGAGAATGGGTTTAGTAGTGAGATTCTGCTGGGTCCCAGCACATTCGGGTGTGGAAGGGAATGAAATTGTAGACCAGTTAGCTAAAAGAGCTTTGAAACTAGATATAATTGATATTAATGTTCCACTGGGTAGAGGTGAGGCCAAATGTAAGATCAGAGCCATTTTGATAGATGTCTGGCAGAAGAGATGGTAATCTGAGCACAAGGGCCGGCATTTATATGAATAGTTTACAGTTTAACAGAAAGGTCGATGGACCAAGATTCAAAGGTCAGATTAGGAAGGAAGAGGTGGTGTTTACTCGATTGCGCTTAGGACATTGTACATTGATCTTTTCATTACATTTGGTTGGCAAGCATGGGAATGGTTTGTGTCTGGAGGGTACGATCCATGAAACGGTGGAGCATGTGTTGTTATATTGTTGTTAGTATGTTGAAGAGAGGTAAAGATTGAAGTTTAGGGTCATTGAGGTTGGACGGGGTTGGACGGGGTTTGGAAGGGATTTTGGGGATGGGGGAGGGTCTATTAGAAGTTAGTAGGGTTCTTCTTTATTTTCTCAGAAGTACTGAGTTAGGTAGGAGGATTTAGAAATGTTGGAAACCGTGATTGACCACACACTCCAGCACAGTAGGTGGCGGCATGCACCTTTAACGTTGGTTTGTGGACCGCCATTATATCTTAGAAGAAGAAGTTGGTTGTGTGAGAGATTTGTGGTTCGTGAGGAGGGCTACTATTCTTTTTTCTTTTTGTTCTTGCGTATTTTCTGAATGTATTTTCTGATGGTGGAGGGTTTGTTTATTGGTTTCCACTGTTTATCGTTTAGAGTTGAGGGGGGAGTAGGGGTAGTTTGTTAGGGCGGCGTGATGGCCTCAACCGAGTGGAGAAGAAACGCTGTCGGTTCGGGTGCGTTCCGGAGAAAGGTGTGGAGGAAGTTTTGCTCATTGTCGGCGAACAGGTTGGAGCAGAACATCTGCACTCTGCATCCAGAATGAACAAGGCGGTGGTTGTGTTAATGAAAAAGGTTTGTCTTGTTATGAGTGGGATTTTGGTGAGGGGTGTGTTGGTGCAGAAGTCGCCTCTTTCGACAAGAGTTGTGGTGGCTAATCTGCCTCCGTTTATTGCTTACGAACAGACCGCAAGTAGTTGGTTAGTTTTGGTAAATTTGCAAGTGGTTTTCGTGTGCTCTCGGCTGGGTGCCAAGCGGAATCCGTTAAACATGTCTGTTTTCATAGACAAGTGTTTGTTTCTTAACAAACTTCAAGGTTACACAGGGGAGGGGTGGAACACAGGTTTTGCTAGCACAGATAGTTTTCGGTGTTTCTAGTGTGGGGATCATCAGTTATAGGCTACAAGCAGCAATATGATTGATAGGTAGGACAGGTATTGAACCCAAATAATCCCTACTCAGATGCGCTAACCTCAACCCTAGTAAACATGCATTATAAAAACCTTCTATATAAAATTATCTCATATTGGGAGTAAATAGCCTCTGAATAGAAAAGAAAAAACACTGCATCTTCCAGCCTACCAATAAATTACATAATGCAACCGTCGCGGTTAGCATATTTACATCAACATGCCCCTCGCTTGCGTGAGAAGGCAGAGTGCTCGATGCTGGTTGATGAATTTGACAATTAATGTACTAGGAAAATACGTTTTTGTCGACCAGAGGTGACTGAATTAATGTTCAGGCGTATTGATAATCATTATAGTAATGTAGTATAATTTCAAAACATGACCATAAAAACAGGCAATAATAAACATGAATCATCATTATATTACTTCACAGTAATGTGTTAAATGCTTTTTCAGTCCTTCCTCTTGCGTTAGCAGTGTGGAAAGGGACAGTAAAAAGCTCAGGCAGGAGGAGTTTTCCTGTGAGGTGGAGTGGTGGTGTATCCAGGGAGAGAACTAAACTAATCTTCTGAAATGTCATTCATGGTCTTATGCTGCCATCTATTGGAATTATTAAGCAACTGCAGTAGTACTGAATAAAGTGTTTTTCCTTACTAATCCGTACTAAAATAGTGATTACTCAGAATTGAAAAATAAATGGCAGGGGTACCAGGAGGGAGGAGAGTAAATTTTTTACATTTTAGTCATTTAGCAGATGCTCTTATCCAGAGCGACTTACAGTTAGTGAGTGCATACATTTTCATTCTGTCCCCCCATGGGAAACGAACCCACAACCCTGGTGTTGCAAGAGCCATGCTCTACCAACTGAGCTACACGGTAGTAGTGCATGGCCAAGTGGTGGTGCGCAGGCCGTGGAGAAAGCGGTGGTGGGGAGGGTTGCAGCTGGGCTACATGAGCTGAGGCAGGTTTCTGTAGTAACAGAGACTCCGGTGGGCGAATGCTTGGTGGGCTCATCCCAGGAAATATTGCCTGTCATTGGGGAAGAGGCTCTGATCAGGGGGGAAGTGCAGGGGGGCAGAGACTGGGGAGGAGGAGGACGGTACCGTGCAAATGGAGGAGGAGGAAGAGGGGGGAGGTGAGTCTGCGGGAGCGGAGGACAAGGTGTCTCGTTTTCAGACGGCTCATTGGATCCAGAGCTGACAGCCAGTCAGGCTGAGGGCCCAGTATATACGGTGAGATAACTTTCTAGGTTCCTGATGGAGACTAAAGGGGAAAAAGAAGGTTCTAGTGGAGTCTTATTTGATTGATCCTGGAAGGTTTGTAAGGTCAGTACAACACGTGATGAAGAATGAGGGGTTTAGTGTCCTCTCACCCAGGAAGCGGTATATACTGAGAAAATGGGTCATGGGTTCTTAAGGGCATGTCTTCAGAATCTGCTTAAATTGATGTTTTTTTCTGGCATGGCGGCTTTATGGGCTTCTCTACTGGTTTCTGATTGTGGTGATTTCCCTCCCACCTCTTATGGAGATTTCACGGTTAGACTTCCTTAACATGAACGGCGGCAAAGACTGGGGGAATATGTAAACCAAAAACATTTAAATGCCATGGCAGAAATCTTAGTGGAGGGGTAGCAAAAGAGGTGTGTAAGGGTAGGTTGTTAGTATTTAGAGCCCAAATAATGACCTTGTCTTTGCTTTCATAAATGTGTCTGCACCTGGTCCTCTGTAGCTCAGCTGGTAGAGCACGGCGCTTGTAACGCCAGGGTAGTGGGTTCGATCCCCGGGACCACCCATACACAAAAAAAAAATATATATATATATGCACGCATGACTGTAAGTCGCTTTGGATAAAAGCGTCTGCAAAATGGCACTTTATATTATATTATAGTACAGGGCTCAGTTCTCTGTTTCACCAGAGGGGTTGGAAAAACAGAGTGGGGAAACCAAGAAAATCCCTTGTTTTACGTTTGTCTGATGGGCGGGTAACTTCTGTTGTGGGGAGATGAGGGAGCCTGATGGGTGGGTAACTTCTGTTGTGGGGGAGATGAGGGAGTCTGATGGGTGGGTAACTTCTGTTGTGGGGGAGATGAGGGAGCCTGATGGGTGCGTAACTTCTGTTGTGGGGGAGATGAGGGAGCCTGATGGGTGGGTAACTTCTGTTGTGGGGGAGATGAGGGAGCCTGATGGGTGGGTAACTTCTGTTGTGGGGGAGATGAGGGAGCCTGATGGGTGGGTAACTTCTGTTGTGGGGGAGATGAGGGAGCCTGATGGGTGGGTAACTTCTGTTGTGGGGGAGATGAGGGAGCCTGATGGGTGGGTAACTTCTGTTGTGGGGGAGATGAGGGAGCCTGATGGGTGGGTAACTTCTGTTGTGAGGAGATGAGGCTGTGGAGTTGTACTCTGATTTATAGAGGGCAGAACTCTGTGGTCCTCTGTAGCTCAATTGGTAGAGCATGGCGCTTGTAATGCCAGGGTAGTGGGTTCGATCCCCGGGACCACCCATATGTAAAAATGTATGCACATGACTGTAAGTCGCTTAGGATAAAAGTGTCTGCTAAATGGCATATTATTATTATTATTATTATTACTATTAATATCCTGGGTTTTCTCAGGTTCTGCTCACAGACCTTTCCAAACTCTCTCTGTCACTGATAAATCAAATAGACATTTCCCTGGCCTTTCACAAACTCTCAGCTGCTGTCTCTCAGACGGTCTGCCTGTGGATTTTTATAAAAAGTTCTGGGGAATTATTTTACAGGACGTGTGTTGTGTGAGTGCGTCGGGGTGGGGGAGCTGTCGCTAAGCTATAGACGGGAGGCTTTGACTCTCCTGCCCAAACAAGTAGATGTGAGCGACTTAAAGAACTGGAGGCCTGTGGCATTGCTCTGTTTGACCTATAAGGTCTTTACCAAGGTCCTCGTTAAAAGACTGAAGTCCCACCTGGACTCTATTGTACACAAGGACCAAACGTACTGTGTACCAGGACGCTCAAACACAGACAATCTGTTCATAATCAGGAGAAAGCCTTTGATAGGGTGGACCTTGAATATCTGTTCAATGTGTTGTTTTGGATGTGGGGAGAATTTTGTGGCCTGTGTTCAAATGCTGTACGCTGGGGCTTCATGTATGGTCAAGGTGTGGGGAGGGCTCAGTAGGCCAGTCTGGGTAGGGAGGGGCATTCACCAGGGATGCCCTCTGTCAGGGCAGCTATACACTCTTGTTATTGAGCCCTTTCTGGGCCTGCTACGCAGGAGGCTACAGGGAGTGTGGGAGCCAGGCATAGGGTTGGGGACAGGCATAGCAGTGTCAGCATACGCTGATGACGTCTGTGTTGGTAAGGGATGAGCAGAACCTACAGGCCCTGGAGAATAGTTTGAGGGTGTACGAGGGGGCGTCTTCTGCTTAGGTAAACTGGGGCAAGAGTGAGGCTCTGTTATGTGGGGCATGGAGGGACAGGGCACCTCCGCAGCTTCCAGGGGGGTTGCAGTGGGGCTGTGAGTGGCTCAAGATGCTTGGGGTGTATCTGGGCTCCGAGGGTTGGGATAGGAAGAACTAGGAAGGAGTGTCACAAGCGGTGGTGTCGAGGCTGACGAAGTGGAGGTGGCTCATCTCCCAAGTGGCATACAGAGGGACGGTGCTGATCATCAACAACTTGGTGGCATCCTCTCTATGGCTTAAATTGGCCATTCTCAACGCCCCGGTGGTCTGCTTGTGGACCTGCAGCGCAAGTTAGTGAATTTTTTCTGGTCAGGGTGGCAGCGTTCTGACTCAGCAGCACAGAGGCTACTGTACCGTACGGAGGTGGGCTGGAGGGAACCAGCATGTGCTCTGTTGAGGAGGGCTGGTGGTTTGGGGCTGGATCAGCAGCTCTTCATCATGCGGCAGGAGAGACTCAATACAGCAGGGGTCTCTGATTTCTATGCTGCAGTACTTAGGGCTGGAGCAGCCTGAGGAGGGGCCACCACCGTTTCCACCACTGCAAGTGACAGCAGAGACTGGGGACTGGCAGGAGAGTCCGGAGGACTTATTGACTTTTAACACTCTGAGCCTGGGGGAGTTTGAGGAGGTGGGGGGTAAGGTGCTGTACACCCTCAGTGTCAAGGTTAGACACATCAGGAGCTTAGCGGGAGTGAAGGGGCATCAGTGGCAGGGGGTTGTGGGGGCTGAGAGCATGGCAGGGTATAGGTGGAGGGTGCTCTATAAGCTCCCAGTTCTGGAAAGGTCAGGGGTCGTCCAGTGGAGGGTATTACATGGAGCCCTGGACACCAATAGCTGGTTGGCTCGGGTTGACCTGGGAGTTGGGGAGGGGTGTCCGTTTTCTGCAATGACAGACGTTTCATCATGTTTTTTCTGTGTTGCCAGGGTAATGCCATTACTGTTGACGCCTTAGGGTTGAGTTTGAGTTGTACAAAATGATCAACAGTGTGGAGATGTTTCAGCAGGTATGGGGGCTCAGGGGGGCTGTCTGTACGGCTGGTGAGGAGGGGTTGGATGGACGGTTGGAATGTGGTGCTGGATGGTGTATTGTACTGTGGTGTTGGGTACTGGATAATGTGATTGTGTGGAGGTTGTGGTGGCACGCTATGTGTTTTTAGGAGGGGGGGTGTTAGTGTAATGAGGATGGCTCATTAAAGTAAGACAAGTCTCTCTCTCTCTCTCTTAACAGAGCTCTGCACAGGCAGCAGTGGTGGACAGTGATAAGATCTTTACTGAGCTGATCCGCTCCATTGAGAGAAGGCGCTCTGAGGTGAAGGAGCTGATCAGAGCCCAAGAGAAGGCTCAAGTGAGTCAAGCTGAAGGACTCCTGGAGCAACTGGAGCAGGAGATAGCTGAGCTGAGGAAGAGAAGCACTGAGCTGGAGCAGCTCTCACACACAGAGGATCACATCCATTTCCTCCAGGTAACTCAACTGCCTTGATACATGTGATATGAAATTAAAACTCTCAATCATTTGGTTCTGCTCCTCTCTCTCTCTCTCTCTCTCTCTCTCTCTCTCTCTCTCTCTCTCTCTCTCTCTCTCTCTCTCTCTCTCTCTCTCTCTCCCTCTCTCTCTCTCCAGAGTTATCAGTCTCTCTCCAATACCAGTGTATCTTCAGACTTACCCAGTATCGTTGTCCGTCCTCTTCAGTACTTTGGAGATGTGAGTAAGACTGTGTCTGAACTGAGAGAGAAACTAGAAGACGTCCTTAAAGGAGATTGGACCAAGATCTCCACTACAGGTGTGTTGAAAATAATAAGAACATCAACTTTAGACCATTGAAAGTTCCCTACTAGTCATATACATGTGGAATATGGTGTGATGATAACATTCCCTCTCTCTGTGAATGTGTTTATGTGTCTGTAGTGAATATAGTGGATGTTGTACTGCCTCCAGAGCCCAAGACCAGAGAACAGTTCTTACAATGTGAGTCTCTTTATTCTGAAGTAACTAACAGTCTCTTTTTACTGACACTCCTAACAATCCCTCTAGAAATATATAGCAATAGTAGATCTAATCAAAGACTGGGTATCTATCTGACTCCTCATATTTCTATGATTTGATCTCTGCTGTGCTCTAATCAAAGACAGGGTAGATACAGTATCTGACTTAACTTATTGTTCTAACTCCCCTCATTGGTCTCTTTCTCCCAGATTCCTGTCAGCTCACACTGGACCCAAACACAGCACACACACGCCTCTCTCTGTCTAAAGGGAACAGAAAGGTGACATTTACAGACCAAGACCAACCATATCCTGTTCATCCAGACAGATTCACAAACTACAGTATGGTTCTGTGTAGAGAGGGTCTGTCTGGACGCTGTTACTGGGAGGTGGAGTGGAGTGGGGACTGGGTTGATACAGCAGTCTCATATAAAGACATCAGCAGAACAGGGACAGATGGTCCATTTGGATACAATAACAAGTCCTGGTGTTTAGAGTGCTCTAGTGGTGGTTATAGGTTTAGACACAATAATGTTTGGACTGAAGTATCAGGCCCTCAGTCCTCCAGAGTAGGAGTGGACCTGGATCACAAGGCAGGTACTCTGTCCTTCTACAGTGTCTCTGACACAATGACCCTCCTCCACAGAGTCCAGACCACATTCACTCAGCCCCTCTATCCTGGGTTTTATCTCTATAATGGTACTGCTGAGCTGGTTAAACTGTAGTAGGGTCCACATAGATACTAGTCATGCTGGTGTAGTCTATAGCTGAGCTGGTTAAACTGTAGTAGGGTCCACATAGATACTAGTCATGCTGGTGTAGTCTATAGCTGAGCTGGTTAAACTGTAGTAGGGTCCACATAGATACTAGTCATGCTGGTGTAGTCTATAGCTGAGCTGGTTAAACTGTAGTAGGGTCCACATAGATACTAGTCATGCTGGTGTAGTCTATAGCTGAGCTGGTTAAACTGTAGTAGGGTCCACATAGATACTAGTCATGCTGGTGTAGTCTATAGCTGAGCTGGTTAAACTGTAGTAGGGTCCACATAGATACTAGTCATGCTGGTGGTGATGGTCCGCAGATATAATACTCTGTTTTTCTGTACAATTATTTTTGTCTGACTGATTTAATCTTCAGAGTTTAATTAAAACTTAACGTATTTTTATCAAAAGTAATGTTTTAATTGGCTACATTTACATTAATCATGATGTATGCTGTTAATGTATGTTGGTTGTCATTCAGAACCATTGAAATGTTTTCTCAATTGGTTCTCTGTCTCAATGTCATTTTCCTCAGTATCATGGAACATGTAGTGTTACTTACTTGCTAATTGAACTATATGGGCCGGTTTCCCGGACACAGATGAAGTCTAGTCCTAGACTAAAAAGCATGTTCAATGGAGATGTCTGGGAAACCGACCCTAAGTTTGGCATCTTTCATTCTCCCATACTGCTCAGTCAAGCAATATTAAACCTGTCCAGCAGGTGGTGCTATTAACCAAACAATAAATACAGCAGATATATTGACTTACCACTCAGTATATCAGTAATGTTCAGAATTGTACTTTAATATCATTGGAGATTGATGGTCTTATTAATCCACTATCTAGAGTCAGGAACAGATGAAGTTAGGTCTGCTACTGTTCAGTTATTAAATATGATTCATGGTGATGGGAAATAAAAAATACATTTAGTAGTAGTTTTCCTTTGCTATTTATTCCAAGGTGTGTCTTTAACTTGTAAATTGATTTTGTTGAAGCTGGCATGTGGTGTGGATGATAGAATAGAGTGAATAGAGGAGAGAAGAGAGGAGGAGAGGAGAACATAATAAAGAAGACAGATAAGATAGAGAGAGAATTCATACCCAGGGGAGTTACTGACTCTGGCCCAAATGACACCCTGTTCCCTACGTAGTGCACTAGGCTACTTCTGACCAGATCTAAAGTAGTGCACTACATAGGGAATAGGGTGTAGATTGGAGATTTGCTCACTGTCATTAGAATGAAGATTGCCATCCAGGAGTTACTGTCTCTGTCCCAAATCTCTCCCTGTTCCCTGCATAGTGCACTAGGCTTCTTCTGACCAGATCTAAAGTAGTCTTCTAGGTTTTACATGTTTTCTCCCTGTCATTAGAAAATGACAATATGGTAATGACTTTAGTGGTTTTCTCCTCCTTTGTTTTTATTGGTTGTGTGTTATGTGTGTTGTTGTGTTAGGTTTTCCCCCTGTGTTCCTAATGGAAAATCCATTAACAATGAATCACAAACAAATTATATTCCAGTTGTGTTTAGACAACTTCATGGCTGACATCCCCCAGAACTTTACCTGATGTTCTCTCTCTCAAACCATAGGGATATTTGTTGGACCCGTCACAACAGGTGAGGAGGGCCTCATCCTCCAGCTGCCCAAAGAAAGCCAGGGACTGCCTTGTGCTCCAGTCTCCAGCAGGGGGCAGCAAAACTCTATAGACCTGAAAGGGAAAGTGAGGAGTAAAAACCTAAGGTTAATTTACATTGATGTTTCCATAGAGACCTGAGTCGTATTCACTAGGCACCAAAATGAAGATAATTAGCTGAAAGTCATCATTAACACTATACTGAGTGTAGCCTATGGATATAATATATTATCATATAATATAATACAATGATCTTTGACATCATTCAGTAATTGAGTCATGTAGGGGATGGATGATCTTTGACATCGTTCAGTAATTGAGTCATGTAGGGGATGGATGATCTTGGACATCGTTCAGTTCTTGCTCTGACGGGTCTGAGTTTGTGTGAGGGGCGTGTTTTTCTTTCAGAGGTTGTGATGATTGGTTGTGGAAGGAAGTTCCTGTTGTCAGACTGGAGGAGAGGATGGTCAAACTGGAGGCAGACTGTTGGGTTCTTCTCTCAATCAGGGGTCAGAGGTTGAGGGTTCAGTGTGCTGATGCATAGCTGCTGTATCATGTGTGACTTTATACATCTCAATTTGATTGAAATTCCAGCTTGTAAACTCAGTGTCATTTTCCCCTTAATGGCCCCATACAGACTCATGTTGTACCACTGATATACAAAGCATTTGACACAACGGTTGGGTCAATATTTTGTTCCAAACAACGGTTGTGTTAAATGCGTTGTACAACCTGAGAGGGTATGTGGACAATATGTGTTTGTTTTCAGGTTGAAGTTGCCCTCCATCCAGCCGCCCTCAAGAGTAGGAGTGAGGAGAATTCTATCAACTCATGTGTTTACAGACATGTTACTTCAGTATGATCCTATGAACCAATCTGAAGTCAGATGTGTCTTCTACATAAAACATTACATTTCATTGATAGGACCATGGGAAAGGTGGGTTCCCATAAACCATGCTATAAACTGATTGACATCATAAACCATATTAACAAGTATCTGTGTGTCTGTGTGTCTGTGTGTGTGTGTGTGTGTGTGTGTGTGTGTGTGTGTGTGTGTGTGAGAACAGTTAATGTACTATATGAAAAAGTACCTGATTAAATAAAAACACATTTTATGAAACCCTTGACTAAGACTGTTGAATCCCTCCCAGATAGTCAAAATATCATGAGAGAAACATATTGTTCCTTCATAGACCGACTGCTTTGTGAGGTTCAACCTTTTGTTGGTGTTTTCATATTCTCAGAAAGGGGGACATTGGTGAATCTGAATAGATAAGGCCTGACAAAATACTAACTCTATATGCTGTGGTCTACATCCTGGGGTTTACCCAGGACATCCTCCAGTATTACTACCATCACCACAGCAGCCAGATAACTGTGGTCTACATCCTGGGGTTTACCAAGGACATCCTCCAGTATTACTACCATCACCACAGCAGCTAGATAACTGTGGTCTACATCCTGGGGTTTACCCAGGACATCCTCCAGTATTACTACCATCACCACAGCAGCTAGATAACTGTGGTCTACATCCTGGGGTTTACCCAGGACATCCTCCAGTATTACTACCATCACCACAGCAGCTAGATAACTGTGGTCTACATCCTGGGGTTTACCCAGGACATCCTCCAGTATTACTACCATCACCACAGCAGCCAGATAACTGCCTATGCAAAACTCTAAGCCAAACATACTGCAAGCCAAACATGTTGAATAGCAGGTTTATTCATAGGGTCACAGTCATCATGTGACTCCCTAATGGATTACAATGAAAACCTTGTAGACTGATGTAGGACACTTTTATCCAAAGGTGAATGTCTTTAAACCGCATTTTTCTCACGATGTATAGCATGTGTCAGAGAAGTCAAGTAGGAACCACTATGTCAAATTCTCCAAACATGTTTAATCCATCATGTGACACCTGCAGTGGCGATTTTAGCATGTAAATCTTGGTGGGGCAAATAAATAAAAAAGTGGGATTCATGCCAGCAAAGCCACTACACAACACAACACTAAACAATACATTAATTGCACTATAACGCTGACAAACGGTGCCCACAAACTGCTAGAGCCTCCATAAAGCAGAGTCCCAACAGCAGTCCCAACAGCAGTCCCAACAGCAGTCCCAACAGCAGTCTCAATACCTTACCACTGCTACACCTGGCTATCAGTGGAGCCTTATTTGGCAGCGAAACAGTTCCTTCAGCCTCATTTACTGCCTTTTAAAAAAATATAGCTGATATGGCTGACTTGCTTAAACAAATGTGGTTTCTACTGACAATTGAGATGTACAAACTATGGCATAAGGGGACGACAAGCGGATAAGAGGCAATCCGTAATTTCGATTAAGACATTAATGAGCGATCTAGGACGGAGGTAGTCAATATAACTATTTGTTCAGCACTTTTGAAATGTACAGCGACAGAATTCAGAACATGGGCAGTTCTTACAGTGTTTTCCCTGTACACCAAGTCAGAAGCGTAGGATAAATAAAGGGGGCATATAAGCAGACAATGAAAGCTCTTACAATATTCGATGATTACATTTCTCTAAAACAGGTTATAGGCTATATGTGCACCACCAAGTCAGAACAGTAGGCGAAATTAAGAGGTGAAAATATACCAAATTATTAGGGTGAGGCACATGGGCTACTAACAGCTTACTACACAACATACATCTCCCTGGCATATTAAATCATTTATGCAGCAGCATACAAGACATGTTTGGACTCACCTTGTTGTGCTGTGTTCACTTGAACAGGAAAGTGGCGTGGCGGTCCTTCGTGGGCAAATGTTGTCATCAAACTTTGTCATCAAAGTCTGGCAGTCTCTGGATTTATGGTGCTTTCAAGACAACTGGGAACTCAAAGAAAAAAAGGTTGAATCATGATGACGTCAGTGATCTTCAGGTCGTAGCTCTAGAAAGATGCCAGAGTTCCCGATTTACAATTCCGAGTTTGATGAAAGTTCAAAACGTATTTTCCCAGTCGTAGCTCGTTTTTCCCGAGTTCCCAGTTGACTTGAACTCACTAAAGTCTTTCTTTCTTTCTTTCTTTCTTTCTTTCTTTCTTTCTTTCTTTCTTTCTTTCTTTCTTTCTTTCTTTCTTTCTTTCTTTCTTTCTTTCTTTCTTTCTTTTATTATTTTTTTTTTTTTGGGGGGGGGGGGGGGGTGGATCAGCTTAATATTGCAGATAGATTGTATCTTCTATCAATGTAATTGTCTGCATCACTTCCAATCCCCCATGTTTTTTATATATATACTCCCCTTTATTACTTTTCAACCCCACCATCCTTTCCCTACTTGGAGTAAATTAGTGAACAACAATGCCCAGGCCTCTACTTCCGGCCTATACTTACTATCTACACCTTATGGACACAGTTAATTTTACAATAATTATATTATATATATATATTTATAATAATTGTTTTGCTCCTGAACTTCTTCTACTCTCAACCTCTCCGATCATTTTCATGATGTCCATCCGGTTTGCTTCTATATGCCATATCTTTCTAACTGTGCTCTTTCCCAAAAGCTCCCAACATACAACCTATATACTTATTATGGACACAGTATGCTTACATTATTAGCTATCTTTGTTATTATTTGTTGTTATTTGTTATTAGTCCCATCCTTCAACTCTATTCAATACCTCCCATCTATCTCTTAACACCATCCATATAGGATTTCTATTTGCCATATATATTTCAACCGTACTGTGATGTTTTACAAAAGTTCTGAACCTTTCTATTCTCATTGCTTCTACAGATTGTGAATTAAAAATAAACATTTTTGCTAAAAGTATTATAATTACATTTACGTCATTTAGCAGACGCTCTTATCCAGAGCAACTTACAGTTAGTGAATACATATGTTTTTTGTTTTGTATATCTATATATATTTTTTCATACTGGCCCCCCGTGGGAAATGAACCCACAACCCTGGCGTTGCAAACGCCATGCTCTATCAACTGAGCTACATCCCTGCCGGCCATTCCCTCCCCTACCCTGGACCAATTGTGCGCCACCCATGAGTCTCCCGGTCGCGGCCGGCTGCGACAGAGCCTGGATTCGAACCAGGATCTCTAGTGGCACAGCTAGCACTGCGATGCAGTGCCTTAGACCACTGCGCCACTCAGGAGACTAATTATTGATCGATTGACTATGACTTTTCAGATCACCCAGTAATGCTATCTGCAAGGTTAGCTCCAGGTAAATATTGCAATCCTTTAGCCATTCCTGGACCTGTGTCCAAAAACAAGCTACAAATGGACAGAACCAAAACAAATGATCTAATGATTCTGTCTATTCACAGCAAAATCTGCAGAGCTGGGAAGATTGTATCCCCCATATAAATAACATTCTATTGGTAGCAATAATTTTATATAATAATTTAAATTGAAAGATTCTAATTTTTGAATCCGGTGTCGTTTTGCGTGTCAGTTCATAAACACTATGCCATGGGATCGGTACGTCAAAAATCTCTTCCCAACTATTTTGCAATCTATATGGGACGGCTGTCAATCCTTTGGTCCTTAAGTGAAACTGATATACTTTTTTATTTATCACAGTTTTCCTTAACCAATTATGTTCTTTAATGCAAGGCTGACAGACAAGTTCCTTACTTTCTCCCCCTTCCACTTTCCTCTTCCACTATTGCGGTAAGGCTGCAATTATTTGTTTGTAATTTTGGGTAGAGCAGACATTTCCATATGTTTTTGTTAGCTGCATGTGCGACATAACTCCACCAGTCCTACCGATGATATCATTTACGAAGATTATACCTTTTTTAAACGTTCTGTCAAAAAATAAAGGTTTTTTGTCAATTAGTATATTTGAATTTAACCACAATATTTGTTGCATTATTTGTTCTGTCGTTTCTGGAGGATTAAATTGAAATTGCAACCAACTTACTATGGCTTGTTTTAGAAATAGTGATATTTGGGAGATTATTTCCTTTTCAAATAACTGCAAATGAGTTGTTGTAATCTGAATAAAGGGAAAAAGGCCTTTCTTGAACATTGGGTGAGACAATCTTACTAATTTGCTTGAGAACCAATTAGGATTAAAGTATAACTTTTGTATGACTGAAGCGTTTAGTGATAGGTCTAATGCTTTTATATTTAATCATTTCTGTCCTCCGAATTCATATTCATTATATAAATATGCCCTTTCAATTTTGTCTGGCTTGCCGTTCCAAATAAAAATGAATATTTTTTTCTCATATAATTTAAAAAACTGTTCGCTAGGCGTAGGCAAGACCATAAGCAAATAGGTAAACTGGGATAATACTAAAGAGTTAATCAGGGTGATTTTTCCACAAATTGACAGGTATTTTCCTTTCCATGGTAGTAAGATCTTATCTATTTTTCTAACTTTCTATTAAAATTTATTGAAGTGAGATCATATATTTCCTTTGGGATATGTATTCTGAGTATATCCACATCACCATCAGACCATTTTATTGGTAAAGTACATGGTAATGTAAAATTTTTATTTTTTAGTGATCCAATACGTAGTATAGTACGTTTGTCATAATTTGGTTGTAATCCAGAGAGGTTAGAAAATTTATCTAGATCCTCTATGAGGCTGTGGAGGGATTCTAGTTGTGGATTTAAAAGAAAACATGAATCATCAGCGTACAATGACACCTTTGTTTTTAAGCCCTGGATTTCTAATCCTCTGATATTATTATTGGATCTGATTTTAATAGCTAACATCTCAATGGCCACAATAAATAGATATGCCGATAGTG
The DNA here is from genome assembly GCF_964263955.1 of Coregonus lavaretus. NCBI lineage: Eukaryota > Metazoa > Chordata > Actinopteri > Salmoniformes > Salmonidae > Coregonus > Coregonus lavaretus. The sequence continues at coordinate 5,938,422 of NC_140008.1, forward strand.
GACAACCTTGTTTCACTCCTCTTGACAGTTTAAAACTTTCTGAGAAATAGCCATGATTTACTATTTTACACCTAGGGTTACTATACATGATTTTGACCCATTTTATAAGAGATTCTCCAAAATTGAAATGCTCCAGGCATTTATATATATAAACCCCAGTCGAACTTTATCAAATGCCTTTTAGAAGTCTGCTATGAATAGCAGGCCTGGTTTCCCATATTTTCCATAGTGTTCTATTGTTTCCAATACTTGCCTTACAGTATATTATCTCCAATGTATCTTCCATGTAAAAAACCTGTCTGATTAGAATGAATAATATCCGACAATACCTTTTTAATTCTATGCGCTATACATTTTGCTAGAATTTTTGCATCACAACACTGAAGTGTAAGTGGCCTCCAATTTTGTAAATGGACTGGATCTTTATATTTTCCACTTCTATCCTGTTTCAGTAATAATGAGATCAGACCTTCTTCTTGAGTGTCAGATAATCTACCATTTACATAGGAGTGGTTAAAACATGCTAATAACGGTCCTCTTAGTATATCAAAAAAGATTTGGTATACCTCGACTGGTATGCCATCCAACCCTGGATTTTTCCCAGACTTAAAGTCTTTAATTGCTTCCAGAAGTTCCGCCTCTGTAATTTCACCTTCACATGAGTCTTTCTGTGTGGCTGTTAATTTGACATTATCAATAGAAAAAAAAACTCTACAATTAGCTTCAGTTAGAGGAGATGGAGGCGACTGAAAAGAAAACATATGCTTAAAGTACTTTGTTTCTTCCTTCAAAATATCATTTGGTGAATTATGGGTGACTCCATCAATTGTAACCTTTTTGGTAGCATTCCTATGTTGAAGATTAAAAAATAATTTTGTGCATTTTTCCCCATATTCCATCCAGTTTGCTTTATTTTTATAATATATTACACTTGATCTTTCTTGAATAAGTTTCTCAATTTCTTTTGTTTTTCCTCTAATTTATTCTGAGCCTCTATGTTACAGTTTATATTGCCATCTATCTGTTCTGTTAGACTTTCTATTTCCTTTGTTAGTAAAAACTATTTTGACCTAAATTGCTTTTGTTTTCGAGATGAGTACTGAATTGCATGGCCTTTAAAGGCACATTTAATGGTGTCCCATATAATAAGGGGATTCGCTGTACCTATGTTATGTTGGAAAAAGTCAGTTATAAATTCCTTTGTTCTAATTATAAATAAATTATCATCCAATAGGCTTTGATTAAATTTCCAATATCCTCACCCACGTGGAAATTCAGTAAGAGTAATGTATATTCCTATTATATGATGGTCCGACCGCATTCTGTCCCCTATCAACACTTTTTTTTACTTTTGGTGCCAACGAGAATGACATAAGAAAGAAGTCAAGACGACTAGCTTGATTGAGTCTCCGCCATGAATATCTCACTAGATCAGGATATTTAAGCCTCCATATATCTACTAGTTCTAATGTATCCATGACGTTCACGATTTCCTTAAGAGCATGTTGGTGATTGTTTGTGGTGTGATTTCCTTTACGGTCCATTGAGCTATTTAAAACAGTATTATAATCACCCACCATAATAATATTGTCTTGAATTGCTTGCAGGGTTGATAATTTATTATATATATTGTCAAAGAATTGTGAATCATCATTATTTGGTCCGTAAAGGTTAATGAGCCATATCTGTTTATGGTCCAATAACATATTTAAAATAATCCATCTACCTTGCGTATCTATTTGGACAATTTGCACATTCGGATCGAAATTACTATTAATTAATATCATCTCCCCTTTTGAATTTCTTAGCCCATGGGAGAAGTATATTTGCCCACCCCCCATTCTTTTTTCCACGCAACTTCATCTCAAATTGTTGAATGAGTTTCCTGTATACAATAGATATTATATTCCTTCTCTTTGAGCCATGTAAATATTGTTCTTCTTTTGTTATTATCAGCTAAGCCATTACAATTATAACTGGCTATACTTATTTCACCATACACCATAATGAGATACAAGTTTCAAGTCTATTTATCATTATATATGTTTGTAAATTTACCAATAAAAAAATACCGTAATGATTGAGTGTCCATATAGCTGTACCATGATATTTGCATTGCTACGGAGTAACCCTTCAATTGTTCTCCACTAATTCCCCCGCTAAAGCCCCTCCCCATCCCAAATGAGCCGTCATCCCAGTGATCAGCATCCCAACCACGTCCCTCCGGATCCCTAAGGCCCCGAGAGGCCAGGACCCTTCCATCGAAAACAGCACACAGTGCCACCTACAAAACAGAAGCAGATTAACCGCCAAAAGCATTTCCAATGCTGTCACCTCTATATATATATATATATAACTATTAAAAAATATATATGCATATCCTATTTTCCATCATTATCAATTAATATGCGTAATAATGTTGGCAGTTCACGCGTAGGATTTTAACATATAACCCGGATTGCCATTGTATTACATTTAATTCATTGACAAGCAATTATTATCCTAGCAAATAATTCCCGTGGTCCATCCCATATCCCCAACCCCCCCAACATCCCCACCCCCCAGAACAGATGCCAGACAAGCACACACGCACATACTCACATACTCCAACACACTCAACCCCCCAACAATCCACCATAAAATCAGATACTCAACGGCTGTTACATCCCAGAGCCCAACTCGAGAAATAACCTGATTTACGAGTGCACATACAGTTAAAGCTGATTGAGAAAGCATGCAGATTGAGCAGAAATTTATAAGAATGTGAGATTTTATTAATCTACCTAATCTATGTCAAGTCCTAGGTGATGGAGATCAGATCCACCCTCTTCACCTGAGACACAAACACTCTGATCCCCTGTTGTAACCATTTTCCCAAGCATCTCCGTGCGGTCAGACCTTTGATTATTTTGTGCCACCTGGGCCACAATGATAAACCCCCTCTCTGAGTCTGATTTTCTTTTTAGTTCTGAGTTAACAGTTGTTTTGAGCTTGGCACAAATAATGCTTCATTGACAGCATGGCCAATGTTGAATTTTTATCATTTTAAACTAGGAAAAGAGACCCTTAATCTAAGACTTGGGACCACACAGCCATTACTGAATATCAGGCTAATTATTGATTTGCAATGCTTGCAGTTAGCCACTGATTCCTTCCAAACCACTCATTGTTGAATTAGCGATTTCCAACTTGTTGTGTACTGTTTATGTCCAATGGCCGATGAGCACCGATAGGTTTTATCTATAATTTATCTTCATTATTTCTCTTCATATGACAAGGATTAAAAAGGATTTGCCAGTAGATTGTCGACTTGATTCATGATGATGACTGCTAGCTAAGATTTTGAAAGTATGATGTTGACATGATCAGTCCAATCAAAGCTACGGTAGATATAACGTGATTTGATGTAGTTTTATCTGTGGCCAATGACCTTGAGCCTTCTTGGATGGGCATTTCTAATGTAACTCTATGGCAGCACCCAAAGGGCTTGAATTTTCTAGTTCTACCCTTAGACTTGGCGTTGACTAGTCTCCCCATGAGTGACAGAACACTGAGCCAATCACGGTGCAACACTCCGTATTTTCTGCTGGCTTGTCCCACCACCACAGAAAGCACTGAGCTAGGCTGAAACACCTGCATTTTGGAGCTGCCTTACTCAAGAAAACAAAAAAGAGACCATGTTTGTATGCAGCTTTATTAATTCAATGACATATTATTATTTATTTATTTTTTACATTGTTTGCAAACTGATATGTGACACATATTATTGCCAAAATAACATGCAAAACAGGCAAGCCCCCCCAAAAAACAAAAAACATGTTTATTTTTTCATTAGCTAATTATGTGGGTCTCAAAACAGAATGACGGGTCGCCACTGGACACCTGTCCTTGTTCTCATCACATAAAGGGCTGTGAAAACAATGAACACAATATATTTTGGGATGTAAACCAGAAACATGAATCACTGATGATCCATACTGTTCTGATCTAATGAGATGGATGTAGGGTCTTCTGGGCCTTTCCCAGTCATGGAGGACAAAAACATGCAGCTGTGCACCTCACTGAAGACCACTACTGAATTGGGGGTAGGGAGGATATTGTGTCAGTAAATACATTTATGACAGGTTAGGGTTAGGCAGGATATTCCATGTCAGACTCTTTAATGCCACTTTTCTCAACATCATAGACCCCAAAGGATGTTAATTAACCCTTTTTAAGCTCATAAGACTTGTAATATTTTGATAGAGGGCTGAAAACCTCAGCCGAAAGGGTTACAATTGACAATTTCTCTCTAGATATCGCCTCTTCCACAGATCGCAGGTTAGGGTATATATTCTGTCAGACTTTTCAATACCACTTATCTCAACATATTAACACCCCAAAGGATGCCAGGTCAAGCTGTTTCTCGTAAGAAAAAACCAACATGTACAGAAATACAGTGATGAAAAAAAGCAGAAGTCCATTTATAAAAAGCATGAGTAAAAACACTGTCTAAGCTCTGTCCCACTCCCAAAATAATATGACCCAGGAATACACTGGGTATGTACCACACCGCTCATTCAGCTCTCCTCTCCTTCTTTCCTCTCCTTCTCCTCTCCTCTCTCAGCTCATCCTCCACTCTCACCCCAATCTAGGTCAAGTGAGGGCCGAAGGAGAGCGTGTTGAGAGACCTGCTACTGACTGTCAGGCAGTGAGTGATGCGGAGGGCCGAAGGAGAGTGTATAGAGAGAGCGCAACAGCTATTGGCTGAGTCACGTGAGCGAGAGGAACGAGAGCATTACGCACGTTGTTAGAACTTTTTACCAGTTGTAGGTAGGATATTTAGGTTCTCATTATGGAGACACCTATTTCCAACCCTTTTCCCATTAAACATATTAATACGCTACAACTGATGCACGTCAAGAAATAATGGAGACAAAGCACTGGAAAACGACTCTGAGGTGGTTTAAACTGCATTCTAATGTTGACTGCTTAAAGAAAACAGTATGAAGTGAAGCGCTTTATGCATGCTCAGTTCTTGGGTCTCGGGGGCTGCCAGAGTGGAACTTTGAAATGGAAGTTATGGAACTCCCTCGCGTGGTTCTTTTTATGGGGGAAAATCCTCAATGAAACTGACATTAAATGAGGAGAATGATACATTTGCCTCTGTTGGCCATCAAGTAGCCTATTAATGTGTATGCCATTATAGGCTACCATTTGATACAATAAATGTGTTGAAATGATGATATCACTCAATTAGTGCCACTTGTGTAGCCTACCTGGAGCTGAAAAACCTATTTAATAAGTAGCCTATAACTTCAGTTTGTTGTTGTTGTAGACTTGTGTTATTATCCAATTATTAATGGACATTTTTAGTTAATTAAATTGGAAATTATCAAAGCCGATCAGTTGTTAGAACGCATTAGATTGATGGTAACAGTAGTCAGATTAGGCTATAGGTAAAACAAATTCTAAAAAATAAACACTGGCTGTTGTTGACAAGCATATTTAGTTCATATACATATTATTAATATTTAAATCAGTGATTGGTAACCAGTTTATAATAGTAATAAGGCACCCCGGGGTTTGTGGTATATGGCCATATCCCATACCCCATTGTGCCTTATTGCTTAATCATAGCAGTTAAACGAGTTAAATCAACATCCATTGATGGAAAATGATCTGGCGATTTTAATTAGGGCGAATTATCTTTTCTCTTGCCACATATTCAAATTCCTTTATTATGTTATGTCATAGCTTGCAATAATTATTATTTTGAGGAAACTCGAATTTTGCTTATAAAGCCGTTACAAGTTACTATGATATTCCTTCTTAATTGGCTTGATAACATTATGGAAAAAGGGTTTATTGTATAATTATGGCAAGTCCTCTCTTGCTGTGAAAAAAAAAATGGGGCTAGTTTTCAGCCTTTTGTACGGGTTTTGAGTTGTCATTGGGTTAGAAATGTAGCTTCACCTGGCAACCCTGCCTCTCTGGCATACTGTATCGGACACGAAGCCGGCGCAGAAGAGTGTTATGGGTGGAAGATGGCACAATGATGCCATCTGTTGGTAAATGTTAATTACTGCAACTCCAGTGTTTTACCGGTGTACTTGAGATACCCGGATGTATTGCAATATACTGAACAAGACTGGTTACTCGCATCAATGCCTCTGTCTCGTCATTGAACATTCAAACATGGTGTCAGAGTCGGATAACTAACCATGCTTTCCGCAAATTAGAGTCACCTGTTCTGGTTTACAAAAAAAAAAAAAGCTTAGTTGAGTTAAACTTTGTCGGAATTGTCCTTAGCTAGATTGAGTTTGCTAGTTAGCTTCAGTGTTGTTAGCACCGTTTAGACATGGCAGCGAACATTCCCCCTCCCGCCGTTATGAAGCTCAGCGGAGATTGGAGCACAAACTGGGATACGTTTAGAGGTGAATGGGAGGACTATGCACTAGCAACGGGACTTCAGGAAAAGGACGATGAGGTAGTGGCTGCCACTTTGAGGACTATAATGGGAGCTGAATGCCGACACGTATACAAACACAACCTGAACCTAAGAGTAGCTCAGCAAGGTAAGATGCAAGATGGCGTAGTAGTGCAGTTCTGTTTTTGTCGTGTGTCTGTAAATAGCCTGTAAATACCCTGTTTTTTTTTTATTTTCCGTACATATTTCCCTATCAGACTTTTCATCCTTCTACAAAATATACTTTCCTGCAACCCGCCTCACTCAATGTGGAACGGATTCTATTATTGACTTACCTTTTATCTAGAATCTCCAGTTGAAACTAGCTAGCCAGCTAACTAGCTACTTGCTATTAGCCACAGTTAGCTGTATTTCACCCAGAACATTGCATTTTTTTTCTGCAGGATTAATTTAATCACTGGACATTAATCACCGGATCGCAACTAGCTAGCCGCAACCGAACGGATGTTGCTGTCTGGCTAATCACCACTGCCCCCGATGCAAGCACCAGTTAGCCTCGAGCTAGCCTAGATCCAGGCTCATATCTACCTCTAGGTTTACCGGACGGGAGTAGCCAGCTAACTAGCTACTTGCTATCAGCTACCGTTAGCGGTTTTTCACCATTGTCCGTGGCCTGCACCACTCACCAGCAAGCTCTAGTCTGGACTATTATTCGGCCAGTCTGCACAGCGCGTTATCGACCCAGAACATATCAGTTTTTCTGCCGGAATCACTGAATCACTGGACCTTTAACTCCGGATTCATCGCTACCAGCTAGCTGCAACAAAATGGACGCTGTGGTCTGGCTAATTATCCTGAACTAGGCCCATCTCCCGGCTATCTACCTCTCTGTCAACCGGACGGGACCACCTAGTGTTGACACGGAGCCCCGCCGATCCTACACGACTGGTCTGCCGACGAAATCGTCTGATGTGGTTACGACGTCGACCACGAAGATTCCATCTGATAGCCCCGGCCCGCTAGCACACGCTAGCCATGGCCTCTTACTCGCTAGTGCTTTAGCAGCCTCCGAACTATCCTATTGCTGTTCACCGGACCTTATGATAACTCAGCTATACAGCTGATGTCTGCTGGACTGTTCCTTTTTACGGTACTACATCCTGTTTATGTTTAGCCTCAGCCCAAACATGGTTAGCTTATTGTTGTTTCGGTTATTTCTAATTGTACTATTTCACTGTAGATCCCCCAGCCCAGCTAAACCTGCCTTAGATAGCTCCTTTGTCCCACCCCCCATACACGCGGAGACCGACTCAATTGGTGCCTCCAGTGATGCTATCTCTTTCATTGTTACCCAACGCTTAGGTTTACCTCCACTTTACTCATATCCTTCCATATCCTTGTCTGTACATAATGCCCTGAATCTTTTCTACAACACCCGGAAATCTGCCCCCTTTATTCTATGTACCCAACGCACTAGAAGACCAGTTCTTAAAGCCTTTAGCCGTATCCTTATTCTAGTCCTCCTCTGTTCCTCTGGTGATGTAGAGGCTAACCCAGGCCCTGCAGCCTCAGTATCACTCCTACTCCCCAGGCGCTATCATTTGCTGACTTCTGTAATCGCAAAAGTCTTGGTTTCTTGCACGTAAATATCAGAAGTCTACTTCCTAAGTTTGAGTTATTCACTGCATTAGCACACTCCGTCAACCCTGATGTTCTAGCAGTGTCTGAATCCTGGCTCAGGAAGGCCACCAAAAATTCTGAAATTTCCATCCCCAACTATAACATTTTCCGTCTAGATAGAACTGCCAAAGGGGGTGGAGTTGCAATCTACTGTAGAGATAGCCTGCAGAGCTCTATCATACTATCCAGGTCTGTGCCCAAACAGTTTGAGCTTCTACTTCTAAAAATCCACCTTTCCAGAAATAAGTCTCTCACTGTTGCTGCTTGCTACAGACCCCCCTCAGCCCCCAGCTGTGCCCTGGACACCATATGTGAATTGATTGCCCCCCATTTATCCTCAGAGTTCGTACTGCTTGGTGACCTAAATTGGGATATGCTCAATACCCCGGCCATCCTACAATCCAAACTAGATGCCCTCAATCTCACGCAAATTATCAACGAACCTACCAGGTACAACCCTAAATCCGTAAACATGGGTACCCTCATAGATATCATCCTGACTAACATACCCTCTAAATACACCTCAGCTGTCTTCAACCAGGATCTCAGCGATCACTGCCTTATTGCCTGCGTCCGTAACGGGTCCGCGGTCAAATGACCACCCCTCATCACTGTCAAACGCTCCCTAAAACACTTTAGCGAGCAGGCCTTCCTAATTGACCTGGCCCAGGTATCCTGGATGGATATAGATCTCATTCCGTCAGTAGAGGATGCCTGGTTGTTCCTTAAAAGTAATTTCCTCTCAATCTTAAATAAACATGCCCCATTCAAAAATTACAGAACTAAGAACCGATATAGCCCCTGGTTCTCCTCAGACTTGACTGCCCTTGACCAACACAAAAACATCCTGTGGCGTACTGCATTAGCATCAAATAGCCCCCGCGATATGCAACTTTTCAGGGAAGTTAGGAACCAATATACACAAGCAGTCAGGAAAGCAAAGGCTAACTTTTTCAAACAGAAATTTGCATCCTGTAGCACTAACTCCAAAAAGTTTTGGGACACTGTAAAGTCCATGGAGAATAAGAGCACTTCCTCCCAGTTGCCCACTGCACTGAGGCTAGGAAACACTATCACCACCGATAAATCTACAATAATCGAGAATTTCAACAAGCATTTTGCTACGGCTGGCCATGCTTTCCATCTGGCTACCACTACCCCGGCCACCAACTCTGCACCCTCTGCTGCAACTTGCCCATAACCCCCCCCCCGCTACTCCTTCACACAAATTCAGACAGCTGATGTTCTGAAAGAGCTGCAAAATCTGGACCTCTCTTTCATAACGTCTGAGAACCCCAGAGATTGGAAAGCTGCCGCGGTCATCCCCCTCTTCAAAGGGGGTGACACTCTAGATCCAAACTGCTACAGACCTATATCCATCCTGCCCTGCCTTTCGAAAGTATTTGAAAGCCAAGTTAACAAACAGATCACCGACCATTTCGAATACCACCGTACCTTCTCCGCTATGCAATCCGGTTTCCGAGCTGGTCATGGGTGCACTTCAGCCACGCTCAAGGTCCTAAACGATATTATAACCGCGATTGATAATAGACAGTACTGTGCAGCCGTCTTCATCGACCTGGCCAAGGCTTTCGACTCTGTCAACCACCGCATTCTTATTGGCAGACTAAATAGCCTTGGTTTCTCAAATGACTACCTCGCCTGTTTCACCAACTACTTCTCAGAGTTCAGTGTGTCAAATCGGAGGGCCTGTTGTCTGGACCTATGGCAGTCTCTATGGGGGTGCCACAGGGTTCAATTCTTGGGCCGACACTTTTCTCAGTGTATATCAATGATGTCGCTCTTGCTGCTGGTGACTCTCAGATCCACCTCTACGCAGACGACACCATTTTGTATACATCTGGCCCTTCATTGGACACTGTGTTAACAAACCTCCAAACGAGCTTCAATGCCATACAACACTCCTTCAGTAGCCTCCAACTGCTCTTAAACACTAGTAAAACTAAATGCATGCTTTTCAATCGAACGCTGCTGGCACCCGCCCACCCGACTAGAATCACCACTCTCGACGGGTCTGACCTAGAGTATGTGGACAACTACAAATACCTAGGTGTCTGGTTAGACTGTAAACTCTCCTTCCAGACTCACATAAAGAATCTCCAATCCAAAGTTAAATCTAGAATCGGCTTCCTATGTCGCAACAAAGCCTCCTTCACTCATGCTGCCAAACATGCCCTCGTAAAACTGACTATCCTACCGATCCTTGACTTCGGCGATGTCATTTACAAAATAGCCTCCAACACTCTACTCAGCAAATTGGATGTAGTCTATCACAGTGCCATCCGTTTTGTCTCCAAAGCCCCATACACTACCCACCACTGTGACCTGTACGCTCTTGTTGGCTGGTCCTCACTACATGTTCGTCGTCAAACCCACTGGCTCCAGGCCATCTATAAATCACTGCTAGGCAAATCCCCGCCTTATCTTAGCTCATTGGTCACCATAGCAGCACCCACCCGTAGTCTGCGCTCCAGCAGGTATATCTCACTGGTCATTCCCAAAGCCAACACTTCCTTTGGCCGCCATTCCATCCAGTTCTCTGCTGCCAATGACTGGAACGAATTGCAAAAATCTCTGAAGCTGGAGTGTCACACCCTGGCTCTGGGACTCTATTTGTTGAGCCAGGGTGTGTTTATTCTATGTGTGATATGTCTATGTTGGGGGTTCTAGGTTGTCTGTTTCTATGTTTGCCTGTGTGACTCCCAATCAGAGGCAACGAGTGTCAGCTGTCGGCTGGTTGTCTCTGATTGGGAGCCATATTTAACGGTCTGTGTTTCACTTTGTGTGTGTGGGTTTTTGTTCCGTGTCGGTATTTGTTTACCGTGGACTTCACGAGTCGTGTTTTGGTATACTTTAACTAATTAAAGTCATGTTTGTTTCACACGCTGCGCCTTGGTCTACTCACTCCTACGACGATCGTGACATGGAGACTCTTATCTCCCTCACTAACTTTAAGCATCAGTTGTCAGAGCACCTTACCGATCACTGCACCTGTACACAACCCATCTGAAATTAGCCCACCCAACTACCTCATCCCTATATTGTTATTTATTTTGCTCTTTTGCACCCCAGTATCTCTATTTGCACATAATCTCTTGCACATCTAGCATTCCAGTGTTAATACTATTGTAATTATTTTGCACTATAGCCTATTTATTGCCTTACCTCCATAACTTGCTACATTTGCACACACTGTATATATATTTTCTGTTGTATTTTTGACTTTATGTTTTTTTACCCCATATGTAACTCTGTGTTGTTTTTATCACACTGCTATGCTTTATCTTGGCCAGGTCGCAATTGTAAATGAGAACTTGTTCTCAACTGGCTTACCTGGTTAAATAAAGGTGAAATAATAAATAAATAAAAATAAATGCTCTCCAACTTTACTTTAAGCCAGCAAAGAACGTTATCTACGAGCGTTATGTTTTCAGTTGTTGCAAACAGGAGGACGGGGAGTCCATTGACAGCTTTGTCACTAGGCTAAGGGAAAAGGCAGCTACATGTGACTATGGTGCTTTAAGAGATGAACTGATCAGAGATAAGATAGTGCTTGGCATAACTGATGAGGGCACCCGCGGACATTTGCTGAGAGAACGTGACCTGACACTGGTCTTGGCAATGGAGACATGCCGTGCAGCAGAGCTTACTGATATACGGATATGGTCCATGGAGCTAGAAAGGCAACATATGGACAATGTCAATGCTACATTCAGGCAGCCAGTAAAGAAATTCCCTTTTGCCACAGCTAATGCTAATACTACAGCCAACTCTGCAGTAGACAACCCCAATGCATCCTGATATTGTGGCATTTCTCATGGACGAGGAAAAGAACACTGCCCAGCCTATGGAAAAAGATGCAAATCCTGTGGTACAGCCAATCACTTCGCAAGGGCCTGCATGAAAAGCAAGAGAAAGGAGGGTAAAGTGCACTCCATTGAAATAAACACAGATGAAGGGAACAACAGCACAGAGGATGTATATGCTAGCGAGTGCATAGGGGCAGTAAGGGCAAAAGGAAAAAAATGGTTTGTCACTCTGCTACTTAATAATAAACCACAGCAATGCCAGCTAGATTCAGGGGCCACATTTAACGTTATGAGCCTTAAAGATAAAAGGAGGCTCGCGCCCAGAGACAAACTCACACAGAGTAGCACCAAGCTGAAACTGTATTCAGGCCAGTTCATGACCTCTTTAGGCCTGTTTGTGACAGAGTGTGTTTTACGTGGCCAGAAACACACTCTTGAGTTTGAAATAGTTGAGGCTAGTCAACAGCCATTACTGTCAGGTTCTACATGCGAGCGCCTTGGGCTTATTAACTTCACCATCCCAGCTGATCTTAACATTATAGACAAAGTCCAGGCTGGGCCCCTGAGCAAGGAGACACTCTTAAGCAAGTACCATGATGTCTTCAACGCACCGGTCGAGTCAGTTCCCGGCGAAGTCCACTTTGAGTTGGACGCAGCAATCCAGCCTGTCCAGTGTGCACCCCGCAATGTACCAGTGGCCATGAAAGCAGCTACGAAGGCTCAGCTTGACAAATACGAAGCAGATGGCCACATCATATCCGTCACCGAGTTTACAGACTGGATAAGTAATATGGTTATCGTCAAGAAACCAGACAAGCTACGGATATGCATTGATCCTAAACACCTCAACCGGGCTCTGAGACGTTCACATTACATTATGCCCACGTTGGAGGATGTTCTTTACAAGCTCCCAAAGGCCAGAGTCTTCACGCTCGTGGACGCCAGAGATGCCTTCCTGCAGTGCAAGCTTGACGAGCCCAGCAGCTACATGACCACCTTTTGGACACCCTGGGGCAGGAAGAGGTGGTTGAAGCTCCCGTTTGGTGTCTCCGTGGCTCCAGAGGTGTATCAGCGGAAACAGCACGAGCTGTTGATGGGACTCAGTGGCGTGGAACCCATAGCAGATGACATCCTCGTAGTGGGCTGTGTGGACAGTGATGAGGAGGCAGAATGTGACCATGACGCCAAGCTGCTGGCCCTGATGGTCAGATGCAGACATGTCAAGCTAAGGCTAAGCATAAAAAAGCTTCAGTTTAAAGTGCCAGAGGTTCGCTTTCATGGGCACATCTTGTCCTCCACTGGATTGAAGGCGGATCCAGAAAAAGTGAAGGCTGTCTTGGATATGCCCCACCCATCTGACGTGAAGGCAGTGCAGCGCTTCATCGGATTCGTCACCTACCTGGCCCAGTTCCTACCGCGGCTCTCTGAAGTGTGTGAACCACTAAGGAGGCTCATGGACAAGGACACCATCTGGCATTGGCTCCCAAAACATGACACAGCGGTGAGGGAAATAAAACAACTGGTCACCCAGACACCTGTACTGCGATACTACGTTGTGTCAAAACCTGTCACGATTCAGAGTGACTCAAGCCAGTATGGACTGGGCTGTTGCCTCATGCAAGAGGGCCAGCCTGTGGCATTCGCCTCTAGGGCACTCACTCCAACAGAGCAGAACTATGCCCAGACAGAGAAGGAGTGCCTTAGCATTGTGTTTGCATGTCAACGCTTCCACCACTACCTGTACGGGCGTGACAATATTACCGCAGAGACAGATCACAAGCCCCTTATTGCTATATTCAGCAAGCCTCTCCTGAATGCCCCGAAACGACTGCAGAGCATGCTACTGGCCCTACAAAACTACAACCTCAAGGTGGTGTATAAGCCAGGGCCAGAGATTTATGTGAGTGACACGCTCAGCAGGGCTACTGCATCAGGCACTCACACACGCTCCATGCATGAACAACACGCAGTGTGCAGCTTACAAACAGAGCAAGTGGATGTTGAACACATCAACCAGGCTGACTACCTCAATGTTACGGAGCAGCGCCTTATACAAATCAGACAGCACACAGACAGGGACGAGCAACTCCAGGCATTGAGGTCTGTGATTCTGATGGGCTGGCCCGACTGCAAGGAAGAAACTGCTTTAGCCACCAGAGAATATTGGCCAGTCAAAGAAGAGCTCAGTGTTCAAAACGGAGTAGTATTGAAGGGTCAGAGAGTCGTTATTCCCCGGTCTCTGCGCCCTGAGATGTTGGCGCGCGTGCGCTCAGGTCACATAGGAGGTGAGGCCTGTTACAGACAAGCACGTGACACACTGTATTGGCCAGGAATGCAGAGTGAAATCAAAGACTATGTCAGTAAATGCACAATCTGCAATTTATATGCCATTGAGCAACAGAGAGAGAGACGATGATGTCCCACGAGCTACCAATGCGCCCCTGGCAGATAGTAAGTCTAGATCTCTTCCAGCACTGTGGCAAAGACTTTCTGCTGGTAGTTGATCATTACTCAGACTTCTGGGAGATTGACCTCCTCCCCGACCTCTCAGCATAGACAACGATCAAACGCTGCAAGGCTCAGTTTGCCCGCTATGGCCAACAAGATAGGGTAATTTCAGATAATGGACCCCAATTCTCCGGAAGTGAGTTCCGAAAATTTTCTGGAAAGCAATCCTGCAGTAGCGCAATACCCCGACAGAAGGCATGATTAGCAGCCCGGCCCAGCACCTCATGGCACGGCGTTTAAAAGCAGCTCTGCCAGTAGCAAGCATTCTCCTGGAGCCATGTGTGGTGACAGACGTGCTGGTGAAGCTACGTCACAGAAGACAGGTCTCCAAGTTCATCTACGACAAATCAGCAAAAGACTTACCTGAGCTCAGGGTGGGTGAAACGGTGCAAATGAAGCCACTACCAGGGGACCGGATGGGCCTCCTGTGTACAGAAAGTGGCACCATGCTCCTACTTGGTCGAAGTGAATGGATCACTGTACCGTCGTAACAGGATTGACCTTCGGATTGCTGAGCCAGCATCTACTCAGAACTCTGATGGTCATAGGGGTCGCATGACAAAAGATGGAACCCCAGCAAGACACATGGGGCCTGAGGCACTGGGCGAAGAGCCAGGGGATCACAGGTCGGCCACTCCCTCGCCCATCAATACTCCCCTTAGACAGTCAGGTGACACGCCTGTGCGGGAGCCCGCAGTCCACGCAGACAAGCGTCCTGTCTTTTCACGCTGCGGGCGTCTGTCCCAGCCACCAAAAATACTTAATCTGTAGGTTTCCCATTAGGGATTGTTGACAGACAGAGATAAAAGTGAAGAGAGTATCAAAATGTGTTAAGTGGTTAACTGAAGAAAAAAAAAAAAAAAAAAAAATTCTAAACTGTTCATGTTGGAAATTACTACTAGGTTTGTTTTGTTAGTGAATTGACAGTTCCTGTCCTATTTTATAAAAGGGAAGATGTTATGGGTGGAAGATGGCACAATGATGCCATCTGTTGGTAAATATTAATTACTGCAACTCCAGTGTTTTACCGGTGTACTTGAGATACCCGGATGTATTGCAATATACTGAACAAGACTGGTTCCTCGCATCAATGCCTCTGTCTCGTCATTTAACATTCAAACAAAGAGTGGGAGATCTCAGCTTAATGCACGATACTTGTACGGCTCCGGTTAACTTGAATAAAGAAGTACTTATGTTTTAAAGAACAGTTGTTTTCTTTAATATTTCTTAGACAAGAAGATACAACATGGTACCAGGAGTGAAATAACTCGCCTTTGACTCATCCATCATCGTTTTTTGGTCGAAAATGCTGAACGCCACCAAGAGGCTTCACGTCAACTAGCTAACTTGACTAACGTTAGCTAACTAGCCACTGGGCTAACGAGACTGAGGTAAAAATAACCACGCCGGAGCTAACGGAGCGTGAAGTGCATGTAGCTAGTCGTTTTGCAGTGCTAGCTGGCTAACGACATGGAGCAGCTAAAGCCTCCAACAGAACTGAAACTGAACGTCAACGTTGAAGAGCAATGGAAGCGGTTCAAGCAGCGTTTCATCCTCTATCTGACGGCGATAGGAGCGGCTGGAAAAGACGACGCACAGAAGGTCGCACTGTTTCTCACAGTCTAGGACACCATTGATGTCTACAACAATTTTCAGCTAATGGATGAAGAGCAAGCAGATTATGAACTGGTATAAGTCAAATTTCTGTCTTTTTGAACTCCCAGAATAAATTATTATGGACTTGAATCTGAAATGTCAGTGGTGTAATTTCAGTCAAATTGCAGACTTTCTGATATGAGAGAATTGTCATGGGGGTGAGAGACAAGGGGTTGAGAGAAGTTATTTGGTGAGAATGAATTGACACTAGAAAGAGCGATACAAATGTGTCAAGCTAGAGAGGTGACTCAGAGTCGCATACGGCCAATGGACAGCGGTGTTCTTAGTGACACCGTATGCAAAGTGGAGTACGTTAGTGAAGGAAGGGCTACAGCTAAACGGCTAACTTCAAAGGACAGCAGCGCACTTCAGGGAACCAGCGCTCCTGCAGCAACTGTGGAGGAGAGCACAGACCTTGCCAGTGCCCATCATATAGAAAAGAGTGTTACAACTGTGGCATGAAGAACCCCTTCTCACTCAAATGCAGGCAGCTGAGACAACAAAATACAGTACACTGTGTCAAGGAGGACCAGGACAACAGTGGTGACAAGTACAGTGAGGGGTCTTTTGGTGACCTCTTTGTGGGAACAGTCGCACTTGCAGGACCAGACGAGGACTGCTACCTACAAGACTAATGGAACTGATATTGTGTTCAAACTTGACACTGGAGCACTGGTCAACATCATTCCAGAGACTGAATTGTTACGGTTACAGGTAAAACCAGTGGTCTTCAGGGACATGCAGGTTGGTGCTGGAGGTAGATGATGAATCTCACAAGGTTCCGTTTGTCATAGTAAAGAGAGAAACAACACCCATCATTGGGTTAAAGTCATGTAACTTACTGGGTCTAGTGAAATGGGTTCATATGGTGAAATGACTAATGTTGAGGATGCATATGCTGATGTTTTTCAGGGAATAGGAAAACTCAAGGTGCAGTACAAAATGGAGTTAGATCAGCCAAATAGACCAGTGATCCATGCACCTAGAAAGGTACCGTTATCACCAAGAGACTAGCTAAAAGCAGAGCTGCTGAGGCTACAGTCCTTAGATATCCTAGACAAAGCAGAAGAGCCTACTGAATGGGTCCACTCACTAGTAATAGTTGAGAAGGAAGACGGCTCGCTCTGACTGTGTATGGATCCAAAAGAGCTAAACAAGCATGTAAAAAGGGAACACTTTCAGCTGCCTACCAGAGGGTATCTGAGAGTGTGTCAGGCACCACAGTGTCCATTGATGATGTGCTAATATGGGCTCAGGCTCTTGAAGAGCACAACACCAGGTTGAAAGCAGCACTTGATCTAGCCAGAGATAATGGGCTAAAGCTTAACGCAGACAAATGGGAATTCAGAAAGACAGAAAAAACCTTCTTGGGTGAAAAACTAACATGTGAAGGTGTTAAGATGGACCAGAGCAAAGTGACCGCCATCAAGAACATGCCACTGCCTACAGATCAAGAGGACGTACAAAGGTTCTTAGGGATGGTTAACTATGTGGGCAAATTTGTACCTAATCTGGCAACTCACACTAGTCAGATGAGAAGTCTACTGTGTAAAACTACAGAGTGGTGTTGGAACAGTAATCACCAGAAAGAGTTTTGAGGAGCTCAAGGCATTGATCATGCATGCTCCAGTACTTTGGTTCTATGGTAAAAAGCTCAAAACCTAAATCTCAGCAGATGCCTCTAAAGCAGGTTTAGGTGCAGTGTTGTTACAGCAGTATGGCACTAGATGGCGCCCAGTTGCATATGCCTCCAGGGCTCTGACAACTTCTGAGTGTAACTATGCTCAGATTGAGAAAGAGGCATTGGCGCTGTCATATGCATGTGAGAAATTCAGTGTGTTTATCTGTGGTAAAACAGTGTGGGATGAAACAGATCATCAACCTTAAGTTACTATTGCAAAGAAGGGTCTAACATACACACCACCAAGAGAACAGAGACTGTTTCTAAAACTTCAGAAATATGACTTGCAACTCGAGTACAGGCCAGGGAAAGAATTGTTAGTGGCAGACACATTGTCCAGAGCTTTTGAAAGCTCAGAACCAAACTAGATATAGGAGCAGGATGTAAACCTTATCAGAAAGAGTTGCCCAGTCTCAGATGAAATGTGGACAGTTATTTCACGTGCTACTGCAGAAGATGAGTGTTTGCAAAAGGTGATTCAAGCCATAACATGCAGGTAGTCTGTATAAGCTATACCATACCCTTATGGTCAATACAGGGATGAGCTATCTGGACTTGATGGAATTCTGTTTAAGGGTTCAATAATTGTGATACCAAGTGTGTTACAGAAAAGCATTCTGATCAAAATACACAAGGACCATCTAGGGATGGAAAAGTCAAAACGACGTGATGATATAGAGCAGACATTTACAGCCTGTGAAACATGCCAGAAATACAGGTCAAAACAGCAAAGAGACGATGTTGGTTGAGGAAAAAAGGTATTGAGACCATGGGGCAAAGTAGGAATAGACACTGGCTGGAATGCGGTTTTAACCAATCAGCATTCAGGATTAGACCCACCCGTTGTATAATGATGGACTATTACTCTCATTACCCAGAGAGCTTTGCTGAAGGACACTACTGCTAGTCAGGTGATAACTCACATTAAGTCATTCTTTGCTCGTCATGGGGTCGCAGAGGTAGTCCATACGGACAACGGTTCAGCTGTTCAGCTTTCAGTGATTTTGCTAAACTGTACGGGTTCAAGCATGTCACATCCAGCCCACTGTACCCACAGTCTAATGGGTTAGTCGAGAACGGTGTCAAAACAGTGAAACTACTGCTTAAGAAAGCTCTCGACTCAGACAGATCCATATCTAGCTTTGTTAAACTACAGGGCTATTCCACAAAAAAATGGTCTGTCTCCTGCAGAGCTGTTGTTCAACAGGAAACTCAAAACTAGGTTGCCAGTACTCCTAGAAACAGAGAAGCATGACAAGGTGATTCTTAACCAACGGAGAGAAAAGACTGAACTGAAAAGGTACTATGACAAAGGGTCCAAGGTGCTCAGTGCACTCAGTCCAAATGATAGGGTGAAAATGCATGATGGGAAAACATGGAGCGCTGAGGCCCGTGTGGTGAAAACAGTGGCAATCAGGTCATATGATGTAATGACACCTGAGGGAGTTACATACAGGAGAAACAGGAGACACTTGTTACATGTACCTGAGTGTGAGCAAACAGACATGCAAGACAGTGACATTACAGGTCAGAAAACGTCAAGCCCAGACACTCCTGTGTCAGACCCACCTGTTGAAATGAGACGGTCAGGTAGAGAAGTACAAGCTCCTCAGAGGCTGATTGAGGAAGTATAAATGTGTTATTAAAGTGCAGTGTTCACTATGCAAAGAAGTGTTACCAGGTTTTATAGAGAATTGTTATTGTTTTATCTTATAAGGGAAAAAGCATATCTTGATAAGGGGGATGTGGCATATTGTATCGGAGGCCACGTGATCACTTAGGGGACGCTCAGCCCGCGCAGGGGAGTGGGAGATCTCATCTCAATGCACGATCCGGTTAACTTGAATAAAGAAGGACTTATGTTATAAAGAACTGTTGTTTTATTTAGTGTTTCTTAGACAAGAAGATACAACAACCTCCTCTACGCTGATCCTCAATACAGGGGCTCCACAAGGGTACGTACTCAGCCCCCTCCTGTACTCCCTGTTCACACATGACTGCAGGGCCACGCACGTCTCCAACTCAATCATCAAGTTTGCAGACAACACAATAGTGGTAGCCCTGATTACTAACATTGACGAGACAGCCTACAGGGAGGAGTTGAGGGCCCTGGCGGAGTGGTGCCATGAAAATAACCTCTCCCTCAACGTCAACAAAACGAAGGAGCTGATCAAGGACTTCAGGAGACAGCAGAGGTAGCACGCCCCCATCCACATCGACAGGGCCACAGTGGAGAAGGTGAAAAGCTTAAAGTTCCTCGGCGTACACATCACTGACAATCTGAAATGGTCCACCCACACAGACAGTGTGGTGAAGAAAGTGCAACAGCGCCTCTTGAATCTCAGGAGGCTGAATGAATTTGGCTTGGCCCATAAGACCCTCACAATCTTTTACAGATGCACCATTGAGAGCATCCTGTCGGACTGTATCACCTCCTGGTACGGCAACTGCACCGTCCGCAACCACAGGGCTCTCCAGAGGGTGGTGCGGTCTGCTCAACACATCACCGGGGGCACACTGCCTGCCCTCCAGGACATTTACAGCACTCGCTGTCACAGGAAGGCCAACAAGATCCTCAAGGACCTCAGCCACCCAAGCCACGGCCTGTTCACCCCGCTACCATCCAGAAGGCAAGGTCAGTACAGGTGCATCAAAGCTGGGACCAAGAGACTGAAAAACACTGTCACTAGATGGCTACCATCCGGTTACTCTACCCTGCACCTTAGAGTGTGCTGCCCTATGTACATAGACATGGAATCACTGGTCACTTTAATGTTTACTGTAAACTCTATTCTGGTCAAGGCCCATCCTATTTAACTATTGCTGTACATATACTATTCTTCAGATACAGTGCCCTGGTGCACAATTGAGCAAGAGGACAAATACATTAGAGTGTCTAGTTTGAGAAACAGACGCCTCACAGGTCCTCAACTGGCAGCTTCATTAAATAGTACCCGCAAAACACCAGTCTCAATGTCAACAGTGAAGAGGCGACTCCGGGATGCTGACCTAGACAGAGCTGCAAAGAAAAAGCCATATCTCAGACTGGCCAATACAAATAAAAGATTAAGATGGGCAAAAGAACACAGACACTGGACTTTTTCTTTGCAACTCTGCCTAGGTCAGCATCCCGGAATCGCCTCTTCACTGTTGACGTTGAGACTGTTTTTTTGCGGGTACTATTTAATGAAGCTGCCAGTTGAGGACCTGTGAGGCGTCTGTTTCTCAAACTAGACACTAATGTATTTGTCCTCTTGCTCATTTGTGCACCGGGGCCTCCCACTCCTCTTCCTTTTCTGGTTAGCACAGTTTGCGCTGTTCTGTGAAAAGAGTAGTACACAGCATTGTATGAGATCTTGAATCCCAAACTTGGATTAGCAAACACAACGTGCCATTGGAACACAGGACTGGTTGCTGATAATGTGCATCTGTACGCCTATGTAGATATTCCATTAAAAATCAGCCATTTCCAGCTACAAAAGCCTGAATAGAATTATCACATAGGTGTTCCTTTTGTCCAGGTGTGAAAGGGTAGTGTGGAGCGCAATAGAGATTGCATCATCTGTGGATCTGTTGGGGTGGTATGCAAATTAGAGTGGATCTAGGGTTTCTGGGATAATGGTGTTGATGTGAGCCATGACCAGCCTTTCAAAGCACTTCATTGCTACAGACGTGAGTGCTACGGGTCGGTAGTCATTAAGGCAGGTTACCTTAGTGTTCTTGGGCACAGGGACTATGGTGGTCTGCTTGAAACATGTTGGTATTACAGACTCAGACAGGGAGAGGTTGAAAATGTCAGTGAAGACACTTGCCAGTTGGTCAGCGCATGCTCAGAGTACACGTCCTGGTAATCCATCTGGCCCTGCGGCCTTGTGAATTTTGACCTGTTTAAAGGTCTTACTCACATCGGCTACGGAGAGCGTGATCACACAGTCGTCCGGAACAGCTGATGCTCTCATGCTTGTTTCAGTGTTACTTGCCTCGAAGCGAGCATAGAAGTAATTTAGCGTGTCTAGTAGGCTTGTGTAACTGGGCAGCTCGCGGATGTGCTTCCCTTTGTAGTCTGTAATAGTTTGCAAGCCCTGCAACATCCGACGAGCGTCGGAGCCGGTGAAGTATGATTCGATCTTAGTCCTTAGACACTTTGCCTGTTTGATGGTTCGTCGGAGGGCATAGCGGGATTTCTTATAAGCTTCCGGGTTAGAGTCCCGCTCCTTGAAAGCAGCAGCTCTACCCTTTAGCTCAGTGCGGATGTTGCCTGTAATCCATGGCTTCTGGTTGGGGTATGTACGTACAGTCACTGTGGGGACGACGTCATCATTGACTTATTGATGAAGCCAGTGACTGATGTGGTGTCCTTCTCAATGCCATCAGAAGAATCCCGGAACATATTCCAGTCTGTGCTGGCAAAACAGTCCTGTAGCTTAGCATCTGCTTCATCTGACCACTTTTTTATTGACCAAGTCACTGGTGCATCCTGCTTTAGTTTTTGCTTGTAAGCAGGAATCATGAGGATATAATTATGGTCAGATTTGCCAAATGGAAGGCGAGGGAGAGCTTTGTACGTGTCTATGTGTGTGGAGTAAACGTTTAACATGCTGGTAGAAATGAGGTAAAACAGATTTAAGTTTCCCTGCATTAAAGTCCCCGGCCACTAGAAGCGCCGCCTCTGGATGAGTGTTTTCCTGTTTGCTTATGGCCGTATACAGTTCATTTAGTGCTGTCTTAGTGCCTGCATCGGTTTGTGGTGGTAAATAGACAGTAATGTCTATTTTAATGTCCCGTTGGTAGGATATTCGTGCCTGTAGTTTGTCCACTTTATTATCAAGCGATTGTAAGTTGGCCAATAGTATCGATGGCAAAGGCAGATTAGCCACTCGTCACCGGTTCCTTACCAAGCACCCCGATCTCCTTCCGCGATATCTCCTTTTCTTTCTACTGCGAATAACGGGGATAAGGGCCCTGTCAGGTGTCTGGAGCAAATCCCACTCATTAAAGAAAAATGATTAGTCCAGTTCAAGGTGAGTAATCGCTTTTCTGATGTCCAGAAGCTCTTTTCGGTCATAAGAGACGGTAGAAGCAACATTATGTACAAAATAAGTTACAAACAATGCGAAACAACGAACAAAATAGCACGGTTGGTTAAGAGTCCATTGTGTATTGTTAGATATTACTGCACTGTTGGAGCCAGGAACACAAGCATTTCGCTACACCCACAATAACATCTGCTAAATATTTGTGTTAAAATTTGATTCGATTTTTGAAAGTGTTCCATAATTCTCAATCCGCATTGCGTTGTGCCTAAGAACAGCCCTTAGCTGTGGTATTGTATATTGGCCATATACCACACCTCCTCAGGCCTTATTGCTTAAGTAGAACACATAAGTGTATTATAAGGCATTATAAAGGTCATAAAATAAAATACTTATACATATGTTCTTCATAGAAACTGTTACCCTTTATATATTCTAACAACTCACATTTTAAGATTCATTATTTCATTTGTTCCATGTTAAGGACTCTAACCTAGGAACAAAACTATTTGTCTCCCTCTTCCTGTTGCATGCAGTTCCTCTCTCTCTTCCTCCATTCCTCTAACCTATCCCTCCCTCCTTTTAACCCCACCCCTCTGGCAGACCCAGGAAGTTTCTCCCCCTCACACAAACTATTTTAGGAGAAAACGAAACTGGTCTGACTCTCTGTGTCGTCTGTCTGTGTGAGAGTGAACAACCGTCCAAATGGCTCAGCAAGGAGTTCTGCTCGACCAGGACCAGTTCTGTTGTTCTGTCTGTCTGGATCTACTGAAGGTGCCGGTCACCATCCACTGTGGACACAGTTACTGTAGAAGCTGTATTGAGGGCTGCTGGGATCAGGATGTTCTGAAAGGGGTCTATAGCTGTCCTCAGTGCAGACAGACTTTCACTCCAAGACCTACTCTGAGGAAAAATAACATGTTGGCTGAAGTTGTGGAGAAACTGAAGAAGACAGGACTCCAGGCTGCTCCCCCTCCTGCTCTGTGCTATGCTGGACCTGGAGATGTGGCGTGTGATTTCTGCACTGGGACCAGAAAGCAGAAAGCCCTCATGTCCTGTCTGGCGTGTCTGGCCTCTTACTGTGAGACTCACCTCCAACCTCACTATGAATTTCCTGGTTTCAAGAAGCACAAGCTGGTCAAAGCCACCGCACAACTACAGGAGAAGATCTGCTCTGATCATGACAAACTGCTGGATGTTTACTGTCGTACCGATCAGCAGTGTATCTGTTATCTGTGTACAATGGATGAACATAAAGGCCATGATACAGTGTCAGCTGCAGCAGAGAGGACTGAGAAACAGGTAAGACCAGAACTACTTGTTGGTGACTGTCTGATAAACAAAGAATTAAAGATACAGTAGGAAATGAGGCTGTTTGAATATGAGATCATTCAAATGATATCGATCCTCAGCAGAACAAATATGAACACAAACCTTGATTATATAGATATGTTAACCCAGATTCTCCAAATGTATCACCATTTTCTAAAGTCAAACACCATTGTAATTTGTTATCAAACATCATCATCATTCATTATCAAACACCATTATCATTCGTTATCAAACACCCAATCAGCTCCCCTGTTTTGTGCACTGTTAAAACTATAATCATTCACATAACAACATAATAATATAATTTCACACAGACTCTTCCTCAACATATTAATCCCTATCTTCTATGTGCCCTATGTCCCATTACTATACTATTGATCTACTGGACAAATAAAGCTTGATAGCTCATTGAAGAGTGATTCTCCACAGAGGCAGCTGGGGATGAGTCAGCAGAAGGTCCAGCAGAGATTCCAGGAGAGAGAGAAGGAGCTGAAGGAGCTCCAACAGGCTGTGGATTCTCTCAAGGTGAGGATTGTTGAACAGAGGAGACACACAATTTCACTTCTCTCTTCCAGTCAGAGAGAGACAGAGAGAGGGAGAGGGGACTCTCTCCAATCCCACTGACCTCACTGTTGGGAACATGCTGTCTGGACTCTGTTCAGATAATATACTGCTTAATGTAACCGATGGGATATGAACCAGGTCTACCGTGGGAGAAAGCAACAGCTTGACCGTTACACCAAGACGACATTCCCTATTGGGCTGAGGGCCGACACTGATTTTGTAGTTGAAGGCGGGGCTACCTCATCACATAACCATGAGTAACCATGACCGACTCATGTCCCCTATACATTAACATGGAGCTCTCTCTCTCTCTCAATTCAATTGAATTTAAAGGGCTTTATTGGCATGGGAAACATATGTTTACATTGCCACAGCAAGTGAAATAGATATAAACAAAAGTGAAATAAACCACCAGAAATTAACAGTAAACATTACACTCACAAAAGTTTCAAAGGAATAAAAACGTTCAAATGTTATAATTCAAGTGCAAACAGAGTGAGCCATGCGCCATACTGAGTTCTTGAGGTGAAATGGAAATGAATGAGGGAAAGTTAAGTGAGGTAGAAGGTGTGGTGATGAGCTCAGAACCAGAGCCTGGTATCAATGTACATGATAAAGAAGAATCTGGTGCAGTAGGAGATACATTGTTGTAGAAAGTGGATCCATACCTTTTGGCAGATCCATTTGTAGTTTCAGGGTGGGTGGGAAAGGAGTTGGGTGCAGTTGAATCAGTGGTCAAGGTAACCTGTAGTGGACTTGTGATATTTGTTTGTGTTTCTTCTGACCAGAGGGAGTGGGCGCTCCGTGTCACGCAACTTGGGTCAAGATCTGTTTCTTGCTTTGCTCTTAGTAACAGGACACCATTGAAAGGAGTGATTTCTGGGGTAGCGTTAAGTGTGGAGGTCGAGCAATTGAAGATGAAGATTCCTGGTGTTTGTGATGCCCGCCGTTTTGTGCAACACAGACCCGGTGGTGAGCGTGGTGAAACAGAGGAGTCACTGTCAGTCCTTTTGAGTTTTGAGTCTTTACCCGATAAAGTCATGGTAGGATATATCAGTTATCCTGTTAGAGTCATTGTGCCGAATCCACTGCGCTCTTTCAGGTTGTAGATCTGTGCCAGCACAGAGGGATAGGTCAACGAGTGATATCTGCTTCAGTAAAGTTAGCTTCTTGCCGTTCATAGCAATGGTTATCAACTGTACAGCAGAAATTGAATGAAATTGAATGTAAATCACAGAAAATAGATGTTGTGGTGGCAGCTGCAGAGAAGTATTTGGGCATACAAGATTAGACTTCAAAAGAGTTACAGGGTGTGTTGAGTGGTGGTGTCCCGTCCTCGCAGGCCGTTGGCATGGTGCAGGAGCAGATAGGGTCAAAGTAGTGGAATGGGTAGTGGGTATTTAATGAGTGTAGGGTTAGTTGGAAGGGTGTTTTTTTAAATTATTATAATTTCCCCTTTTCCCATTTTGTGTCACAAAGTATAATGGATTTATATTATAGTCCAGTTGGGGGCGGTAATGCAACATATTGGATGCCAACCGCCGTTAAACTCCAAAGAAGAAGAACCGTTACATTATGTCTATGTACAGTATTGTAACGATGTTCATGTCTCTCTCATTCATTAACTTTTACGGTAGTTGGTTGTGTTGGTCTCTGGTTATGAATAGGGTGCTGACAGACAATTGTTGATGGATATTTATAGAGCTCTGATCAGGACGACAATTGATTACTGGTGTACAGTTTATGGAACAGAGGTAAAGACTTGGCTTCAGAAGCTGGACAGAATCCAGTATATAGCTTTAAGGATATGTATTGGTGCATTTAAATCAACATCTGTATGTGCCTTACTAGTGGAGGCAGGTGAGATGCCTTTGGATATACAGCGTATAAAATGGTCATTATCTTATTGGGTTGAAAGGCTGTGAGGTTGAGCATCCCACTGCTACTGTTCTAGATGACTGTTGGGAATATACTAGTAGACAAGGCAGTGGTTTTGGTTGGACAGTTGGAAAGATTGCTGATGAGAGTGGTTTGAGGGAGTTGGAGGTTGGCCCTTTTGTGGTGATAGGGGATGTTCCTCCATGGTTACTCCCAGACCCTGTTGTTGATCTAACCTTGGTAGAGAAAAGGAAAGATTGGTCAGAAGTCAGTGATATGGATAAACTGGTTGACAATTACATTGGTAAAAGTTTTTATACTTTTTTTACTGCTTTTCACAGATGGATCCAAGGACCCAGATAGTGGTTTCACAGGAGCAGGCATTTACGTTCCTGAATTTGATGTGCAGAAGACTAACAGATGAACTGTCAGTATATTCAGTTGAACTGTTGGTGATAATAGTTGCCCTCCAGTGGGTGGAGGACGTACAACCTGGTAGAATTATAGTATGCTCAGATTCTCTGTCTGTATTGAATAGTTTATCATCTGGTAAATATAATAGGAGTTACCTGCTATTGGAGGTATTAATGTTATGATGGAGGATTGAGAGAATGGGTGTAGTAATGAGATTCTGCTGGGTCCCAGCACATTCGGGTGTGGAAGGGAATGAAATTGTAGACCAGTTAGCTAAAAGAGCTTTGAAACAAGATATAATTGATATTAATGTTCCACTGGGTAGAGGTGAGGCCAAATGTAAGATCAGAGCCATTTTGATAGATGTGTGGCAGAAGAGATGGTACTCTGAGCACAAGGGCTGGCATTTATATGAATAGTTTACAGTTTTAATGAAACGTCGATGGACCAAGATTCAAAGGTCAGATTAGGAAGGAAGAGGTGGTGTTTACTCAATTGCACTTAGGACATTGTACATTGATCTCGTCATTACATCTGGTTGGCAAGCATGGGAATGGTTTGAGTCTGGGGGTATGGTAGATGAAACGGTGGAGCATGTGTTGTTATATTGTTGTAAGTATGTTGAAGAGAGGGAAGATTGAAGTGTAGGGTCATTGAGGTTGGAAGGGATTTTGGGGATGGGGGAGGGTCTATTAGAAGTTAGTATGGCTCTTCTTTATTTTCTCAGAAGTACTGAGTTAGGTAGGAGGATTTAGAAATGTTGGAAACCGTGATTGACCACACACTCCAGCACACTAGGTGGCGGCATGCACCTTTAACGTTGGTTTGTGGACCGCCATTATATAATAGAAGAAGAAGTTGCTTGTGTGAGAGTTTTGTGGTTCGTGAGGAGGGCTACTATTCTTTTTTCTTTTGGTTCTTGCGTATTTTCTGAATTTATTTTCTCATGGTGGAGAAAATAAATTCAGAAAGGGTTTGTTTATTGGTTTCCACTGTTTATCGTTTAGAGTTGAGGGGGGAGTAGGGGTAGTTTGTTAGGGCGGCGTGATGGCCTCAACCGAGTGGAGAAGAAACCCTGTCGCTTCGGGTGTGTTCCGGAGAAAGGTGTGGAGGACGATTTGCTCATGGTCGGCGAACAGGTTGGAGCGGAACATCTGCACTCTGCATCCAGAATGAACAAGGCGGTGGTTGTGTTAATGAAAAAGGTTTGTCTTGTTGCGAGTGGGATTTTTGTGAGGGGTGTGTTGGTGCAGATTTCGCCTCTTTCGATAAGAGTTGTGGTGGCTAATCTGCCTCCGTTTATTACGTACGAACAGACCGCAAGTAGTTGGTTAGTTTTGGTAAATTTGCAAGTGGTTTTCGTGTGCTCTCGGCTGGGTGCCAAGCGGAATCCGTTAAACATGTCAAAGACAAGTGTTTGTTTCTTAACAAACTTCAAGGTTACACAGGGGAGGGGTGGAACACAGGGTTTGCTAGCACAGATAGTTTTCGGTGTTTCTAGTGTGGGGATCATCAGTTATAGGCTACAAGCAGCAATATGATTGATAGGTAGGACAGGTATTGAACCCCGGCCAAATAATCCCTACTCAGATGCGCTAACCTCAACCCTAGTAAACATGCATGATAAAAACCTTCTATATAAAATTCTCATATTGGGAGTAAATATCCTCTGAATAGAATAGAAAAAACACTGCATCTTCCAGCCCAACAATAAATTACATAATGAAACCGTCATATTTACCTCAACATGCCCCTCGCTTGCGTGAGAAGGCAGAGTGCTCGATGCTAATTGATGAATTTGACAATTAATGTACTAGGAAAATACGTTTTTGTCGACCAGAGGTGACTGAATTAATGTTCAGGCTTATTGATAATCATTATAGTAATGAAGTATAATTTCAAAACATGACCATAAAAACTGGTAATAATAAACATGAATCATCATTATATTACTTCACAGTAATGCTTTTTCAGTCCTTCCTCTTGCGTTAGCAGTGTGGAAAGGGACAGTAAAAAGCTCAGGCAGGAGTTTTCCTGTGAGGTGGAGTGGTGGTGTATCCAGGGAGGGAACTAAACTAATCTTCTGAAATGTCATTCATGGTCTTATGCTGCCATCTATTGGAATTATTAAGCAACTGCAGTAGTACTGAATGAAGTGTTTTTCCTTACTAATCCGTACTAAAATAGTGATTACTCAGAATTGCAAAATAAATGGCGGGGGTACCAGGAGGGAGGAGAGTAATTTTTTTTTACATTTTAGTCATTTAGCAGATGCTCTTAACCAGAGCGACTTACAGTTAGTGAGTGCATACATTTTCATACTGTCCCCCCATGGGAAACGATCCCACAACCCTGGCGTTGCAAGCGCCATGCTCTACCAACTGAGCTACACGGTAGTAGAGCAGTGCCAAGTGGTGGTGCGCAGGCCGTGGAGAAAGCGGTGGTGGGGAGGGTTGCAGCTGGGTTACATGAGCTGAGGCAGGTTTCTGTAGTAACAGAGACTCCGGTGGGCAAAGGCTTGGTGGGCTCATCCCAGGAAATATTACATTTACATTTACATTTACGTCATTTAGCAGACGCTCTTATCCAGAGCGACTTACAAATTGGTGCATTCACCCTATAGCCAGTGGGATAACCACTTTACAATATGTTTTTTATTTTTTTATTTTTTTTTTATTAATTTTTTAGGGGGGGGGGGGGGGGGGTAGAAGGATTACTTTATCCTATCCCAGGTATTCCTTAAAGAGGTGGGGTTTCAAATGTCTCCGGAAGGTGGTGAGTGACTCCGCTGTCCTGGCGTCGTGAGGGAGCTTGTTCCACCATTTGGGTGCCAGAGCAGCGAATAGCTTTGACTGGGCTGAGCGGGAACTGTGCTTCCGTAGAGGTAGGGGGGCTAGCAGGCCAGAGGTGGATGAACGTAGTGCCCTCGTTTGGGTGTAGGATCAGAGCCTGAAGGTAAGGAGGTGCAGTTCCCCTCACAGCTCTGTTGGCAAGCACCATGGTTTTGTAGTAGATGCGAGCTTCAACTGGAAGCCTGTGGAGTGTGCGGAGGAGCGGGGTGACATGAGAGAACTTGGAAAGGTTGAACACCAGACAAGCTGCAGCGTTCTGGATAAGTTGTAGGGGTTTAATGGCACAGGCAGGGAGCCCAGCCAACAGCGAGTTGCAGTAATCCAGACTGGAGATGACAAGTGCCTGGATTAGGACCTGTGCCGCTTTCTGTGTAAGGTAGGGTCGTACTCTGCGAATGTTGTAAAGCATGAACCTGCAGGATCGGGTCACAGCTTTGATGTTAGCAGAGAATGACAGGGTGTTGTCCAGGGTCACGCCAAGGTTCTTTGCACTCTGGGAAGAGGACACAATGGAGTTGTCAACCGTGATGGCGAGATCATGGAACGGGCAGTCCTTCCCCGGGAGGAAGAGCAGCTCCGTCTTGCCGAGGTTCAGCTTGAGGTGGGGATCCGACATCCACACTGATATGTCTGCCAGACATGCAGAGATGTGATTTGCCACCTGGTTATCAGAAGGGGGAAAGGAGAAAATTAATTTTGTGTCGTCTGCATAGCAATGATAGGAGAGACTCTACAGCAGGGGTCTTTGATTTCTATGCTGCAGTATTGAGGGCTGGAGCAGCCTGAGGAGGGGCCACCACCGTTTCCACCACTGCAAGTGACAGCAGAGACTGGGGACTGGCAGGAGAGTCCGGAGGACTTACTGACTTTTAACACTCTGAGCCTGGGGGAGTTTGAGGAGGTGGGGGGTAAGGTGCTGTACACCCTCAGTGTCAAGGTTAGACACATCAGGAGCTTAGCGGGAGTGAAGGGGCATCAGTGGCAGGGGGTTGTGGGGGCTGAGAGCATGGCAGGGTATAGGTGGAGGGTGCTCTATAAGCTCCCAGTGCTGGAAAGGTCAGGGGTCCTCCAGTGGAGGGTATTACATGGAGCCCTGGACACCAATAGCTGGTTGGCTCGGGTTGACCTGGGAGTTGGGGAGGGGTGTCCGTTTTCTGCAATGACAGACTGTTCATCATGTTTTTTCTGTGTTGCCAGGGTAATGCCATTACTGTTGACACCTTAGGGTTGAGTTTGAGTTGTACAAAATGATCAACAGTGTGGAGATGTTTCAGGAGGTATGGGGGCTCAGGGGGGCTGTCTGTACGGCTGGAGAGGAGGGGTTGGATGGACAGTTGGAATGTGGTGCTGGATGGTGTATTGTACTGTGGTGTTGGGTACTGGATAATGTGATTGTGTGGAGGTTGTGGTGGCACGCAATGTGCTTTTAGGAGGGGGGGGGGGGGGGGGGTGTTAGTGTAATGAGGATGGCTCATTTAAAGTAAGAAAAGTCAGTCTCTCTCTCTCTCTCTCTCTCTCTTAACAGCGCTCTGCACAGGCAGAAGTGGTGGACAGTGATAAGATCTTTACTGAGCTGATCCGCTCCATTGAGAGAAGGCGCTCTGAGGTGAAGGAGCTGATCAGAGCCCAAGAGAAGGTTCAAGTGAGTCAAGCTGAAGGAATCCTGGAGCAACTGGAGCAGGAGATAGCTGAGCTGAGGAAGAGAAGCACTGAGCTGGAGCAGCTCTCACACACAGAGGATCACATCCATTTCCTCCAGGTAACTAAACTGCCTTGATACATGTGATATGAAATTAAAACTCTCAATCATTTGGTTCTGCGCTCTCTCTCTCTCTCTCTCTCTCTCTCTCTCTCTCTCTCTCTCTCTCTCTCCAGAGTTATCAGTCTATCTCCGGTACCAGTGTATCTTCAGACTTACCCAGCATCGTTGTCCGTCCTCTTCAGTACTTTGGAGATGTGAGTAAGACTGTGTCTGAACTGAGAGAGAAACTAGAAGACTTCCTTAAAGGAGAATGGACCAAGATCTCCACTACAGGTGTGTTGAAAATAATAAGAACATCAACTTTAGACCATTGAAAGTTCCCTACTAGTCATATACATGTGGAAAATGGTGTGACGATAACATTCCCTCTCTCTGTGAATGTGTTTGTGTGTCTGTAGTGAATATAGTGGATGTTGTACTGCCTCCAGAGCCCAAGACCAGAGAACAGTTCTTACAATGTGAGTATCTTTATTCAGAAGTAACTAACAGTCTCTTTTTACTGACATTCCTAACAATCCCTCTAGAAATATATAGCAATAGTAGATCTAATCAAAGACTGGGTATCTATCTGACTCCTCACATTTCTCTGATTTGATCTCTGCTGTGCTCTAATCAAAGACAGGGTAGATACAGTATCTGACTTAACTTATTGTTTTAACTCCCCTCATTGGTCTCTGCTCTGCTCTTCTCCCAGATTCCTGTCAGCTCACACTGGACCCAAACACAGCACACACAGACCTCTCTCTGTCTGAAGGGAACAGAAAGGTGACCTATACAGGCCAAGTCCAACCATATCCTGTTCATCCAGACAGATTCACCAACTACTTGATGGTTCTGTGTAGAGAGGGTCTGTCTGGACGCTGTTACTGGGAGGTGGAGTGGAGTGGGGGGATGTTGTTACAGTAGTCTCATATAAAGACATCAGCAGAAAAGAGACAGATGGTGCATTTGGAGAGAATGACAAGTCCTGGAGTTTACACTACTATAGTGGTGGTTATTGGTTCAGACACAATAGTGTTAGGACTAAAGTATCAGGCCCTCAGTCCTCCAGAGTAGGAGTGGACCTGGATCACAAGGCAGGTACTCTGTCCTTCTACAGTGTCTCTGACACAATGACCCTCCTCCACAGAGTCCAGACCACATTCACTCAGCCCCTCTATCCTGGGTTTTGGCTCTCTGGTACTGCTGAGCTGGTTAAACTGTAGTAGGGTCCACATAGATACTAGTCATGCTGGTGTAGTCTATAGCTGAGCTGGTTAAACTGTAGTAGGGTCCACATAGATACTAGTCATGCTGGTGTAGTCTATAGCTGAGCTGGTTAAACTGTAGTGGGGTCCACATAGATACTAGTCATGCTGGTGTAGTCTATAGCTGAGCTGGTTAAACTGTAGTAGGGTCCACATAGATACTAGTCATGCTGGTGTAGTATATAGCTGAGCTGGTTAAACTGTAGTAGGGTCCACATAGATACTAGTCATGCTGGTGGTGATGGTCCCCAGATGTGATGATTCATTCTGCTCTGTTTTTATGTACAATGATTTGATCTTCAGAAGATGTTATGAATTACAATTCAATGCATTCATATTTGTGCAATGTTTTAATCTTGTACATTCACATTAATCATGATGTATGCTGTTAATGTATATTGTTTGGCATTCAGAACCATTGATATGTTTTCTCAATTGGTTCTCTGTCTCAATGTAATTTCCCTCAGTATCATTGAACAGCTTGTAGTCTCAGCCCTAATTGATGTGTTCTCTGTCACCTAAAGCTGCATGGAAAATGGTCCAGGAACAAACTGACAATTCCCAAGGACAAGTCAGCCCACTACAAGCTGGAATAACTTACTTTCTACTTAAACTATATGGGCCGGTTTCCCGGACACAGATTAAGCCTAGTCCTAGACTAAAAAGCATGTTCAATGGAGATGTCCGGGAAACCGGCCCTAAGTTTGACATATTTTATTCTCCCATACTGCTCAGTCAAGCAATATTAAACCTGTCCAGCAGGTGGTGCTATTAACCAAACAATAAAAACATCAGCTATCTTGACTTGTCACTCAGTATATCAGTAATGTTCAGAATTGTACTTTAATATCATTGGAGATTGATGGTATTTTTAATCCACTACCCAGAGTCAGGAACAGATGAAGTTAGGTCTGCTACTGTTCAGTTATTAAATATGATTCATGGTGATGGGAAATAAAAAATCCATCTAGTAGTAGTTTTCCTTTGCTATTTATTCCAAGGTGTGTCTTTAACTTGTAAATGGATTGTGTTGAAGCTGGCATGTGGTGTGGATGATAGAATAGAGTGAATAGAGGAGAGAAGAGAGGAGGAGAGGAGAACATAATATAGAAGACAGATAAGATAGAGAGAGAATTCATACCCAGGGGAGTTACTGACTCTGGCCCAAATGACACCCTGTTCCCTACGTAGTGCACTAGGCTACTTCTGACCAGATCTAAAGTAGTGCACTACATAGGGAATAGGGTGGAGATTGGAGATTTGCTCACTGTCATTAGAATGAAGATTTCCATCCAGGAGTTACTGTCTCTGTCCCAAATCTCTCCCTGTTCCCTACGTAGTGCACTAGGCTACTTCTGACCAGATCTAAAGTAGTGCACTACATAGGGAATAGGGTGGAGATTGGAGATTTGCTCACTGTCATTAGAATGAAGATTTCCATCCAGGAGTTACTGTCTCTGTCCCAAATCTCTCCCTGTTCCCTGCATAGTGCACTAGGCTTCTTCTGACCAGATCTAAAGTAGTCTTCTAGATGTTACATGTTCTCTCCCTGTCATTAGAAAATGACAATATGCTAATGACTTTAGTGGTTTCCTCCCCCTTTGTGTTTTTATTGGTTGTGTGTTATGTGTGTTGTTGTGTTAGGTTTTCCCCCTGTGTTCCTAATGGAAAATCCATTAACAATGAATCAGAAACAAATTATATTCCAGTTGTGTTTAGACAACTTCATGGCTGACATCCCCCAGTTCTGTTAAGAACCATTGAACTGGGTCACATTCTAAATGGTCACTTGTATTGATAGTCCATACTGGGCCTAACTGTGGTTAACCATACTGGAGGGTTTCTCTCTGCACACATATTCCCTCATCTCCAGAACTTTACCTGATGTCCCGTCTCTCTCTCTCTCTCTCTCTCTCTCTCTCTCTCTCTCCCTCTCTCTCTCTCTCTCTCTCTCTCTCTCTCTCTCTCTCTCTCTCTCTCTCTCTCTCTCTCTCTCTCTCTCTCTCTCTCTCTCTCTCTCTCATCAAACTGTATAGAAAGCAGACAACCTCAATATGGTTTCATTCCTGTAGTTATCAGGACACATGGGGTGTGTAACTATTATCTCCTTTCTAAGTTTGAACTTGTCCACTTCCCTTCATGGATTTAAAAGGAAATGACTGGTATATGTAAACTCCCTCTACACCATGCCAAAACCAATCCAATGCTGTACAATTAATTCCATAGCTTAACATGGGAAATGCTCACTGCCTCCCATAAGAGTAATTGAAGCGTTGGATGAGATAGGCCCCTGCCTTCACCAGGGGATATTTGTTGGACCCGTCACAACAGGTGAGGAGGGCCTCATCCTCCAGCTGCCCAAAGAAAGCCAGGGACTGCCTTGTGCTCCAGTCTCCAGCAGGGGGCAGCAAAACCCTATAGACCTGAAAGGGAAAGTGAGGAGTAAAAACCTAAGGTGAATTTACATTGATGTTTCCATAGAGACCTGAGTCGTATTCACTAGGCACCAAACTGAAGATAATTAGCTGAAAGTCATCATTAACACTATACTGAGTGTAGCCTATGGATATAATATATTATCATATAATATAATACAATGATCTTTGACATCGTTCAGTAATTGAGTCATGTAGGGGATGGATGATCTTGGACATCGTTCAGTAATTGAGTCATGTAGGGGATGGATGATCTTTGACATCGTTCAGTAATTGAGTCATGTAGGGGTTGGATGATCTTTGACATCGTTCAGTAATTGAGTCATGTAGGGGATGGATGATCTTGTACATCGTTCAGTAATTGAGTCATGTAGGGGTTGGATGATCTTTGACATCGTTCAGTAATTGAGTCATGTAGGGGATGGATGATCTTTGACATCGTTCACAAAATACTAACTCTATATGCTGTGGTCTACATCCTGGGGTTTACCCTGGACATCCTCCAGTATTACTACCATCACCACAGCAGCTAGATAACTGTGGTCTACATCCTGGGGTTTACCCAGGACATCCTCCAGTATTACTACCATCACCACAGCAGCTAGACAACTGTGGTCTACATCCTGGGGTTTACCCAGGACATCCTCCAGTATTACTGCCATCACCACAGCAGCCAGATAACTGCCTATGCAAGACTCTAAGCCAAACATACTGCAAGCCAAACATGTTGAATAGCAGGTTTATTCATAGGGTCACAGTCATCATGTGACTCCCTAATGGATTACAATGAAAACCTTGTAGTCTGATGTAGGACACTTTTATCCAAAGGTGAATGTCTTTAAACTGCATTTTTCTCATGATGTATAGCATGTGTCAAAGAAGTCAAGTTGGGAACCACTATGTCAAATTCTCCAAACATGTTTAATCCATCATGTGACACCTGCAGTGGCGATTTTAGCATGTAAATCTTGGTGGGGCAAATAAATAAAAAAGTGGGATGCATGCCAGCAAAGCCACTACACAACACAACACTAAACAATACATTAATTGCACTATAACGCTGACAAACGGTGCCCACAAACTGTTAGAGCCTCCATAAAGCTGTCCCAACAGCAGTCCCAACAGCAGTCCCAACAGCAGTCCCAACAGCAGTCCCAACAGCAGTCTCAATACCTTACCACTGCTACACCTGGCTATCAGTGGAGCCTTGTCTGGCAGCGAAACAGTTCATTCAGCCTAATTTGCTGCCTTTAAAAAAAATATAGCTGATATGGCTGACTTGCATAAACAAATGTGGTTTCTACTGACAATTGAGATGTACAAACTATGGCATAAGGGGACGACAAGCGGATAAGAGGCAATCCGTAATTTCGATTAAGACATTAATGAGCGATCTATGGTGCTTTCAAGACAACTGGGAACTCAAAGAAAAAAAAGGTTGAATCATGATGACGTCAATGATCGTCAGGTCGTAGCTCTAGAAAGATGCCAGAGTTCCCGATTTACAATTACGAGTTTGATGAAAGTTCAAAACGTATTTTCCCAGTCGTAGCTCGTTTTTCCCGAGTTCCCAGTTGACTTGAACTCACTAAAGTCCGATTTTCTTTTCATTTTTTTTTTTTTTTTTTTTTTTTGGGGGGGGGGGGGTGGATCAGCTTAATATTGCAGACAGATTGTATCTTCCATCAATGTAATTGTCTGCATCACTTCCAATCCCCCATGTTTTTTATATATACAGTGGGGAAAAAAAGTCTTTAGTCAGCCACCAATTGTGCAAGTTCTCCCACTTAAAAAGATGAGAGAGGCCTGTAATTTTCATCATAGGTACACGTCAACTATGACAGACAAAAATAGAAAAAAAAATCCAGAAAATCACATTGTAGGATTTTTAATGAATTTATTGGCATATGATGGTGGAAAATAAGTATTTGGTCAATAACAAAAGTTTCTCAATACTTTGTTATATACCCTTTGTTGGCAATGACACAGGTCAAACGTTTTCTGTACGTCTTCACAAGGTTTTCATACACTGTTGCTGGTATTTTGGCCCATTCCTCCATGCAGATCTCCTCTAGAGCAGTGATGTTTTGGGGCTGTCGCTGGGCAACACAGACTTTCAACTCCCTCCAAAGATTTTCTATGGGGTTGAGATCTGGAGACTGGCTAGGCCACTCCAGGACCTTGAAATGCTTCTTACGAAGCCACTCCTTCGTTGCCCGGGCGGTGTGTTTGGGATCATTGTCATGCTGAAAGACCCAGCCACGTTTCATCTTCAATGCCCTTGCTGATGGAAGGAGGGTTTCACTCAAAATCTCACGATACATGGCCCCATTCATTCTTTCCTTTACACGGATCAGTCGTCCTGGTCCCTTTGCAGAAAAACAGCCCCAAAGCATGATGTTTCCAACCCCATGCTTCACAGTAGGTATGGTGTTCTTTGGATGCAACTCAGCATTCTTTGT
Source organism: Coregonus lavaretus (assembly GCF_964263955.1). Lineage (NCBI taxonomy): Eukaryota > Metazoa > Chordata > Actinopteri > Salmoniformes > Salmonidae > Coregonus > Coregonus lavaretus. The sequence continues at coordinate 5,976,165 of NC_140008.1, forward strand.
CCTCCAAACATGACGAGTTGAGTTTTTACCAAAAAGTTATATTTTGGTTTCATCTGACCATATGACATTCTCCCAATCCTCTTCTGGATCATCCAAATGCACTTCAGACGGGCCTGGACATGTACTGGCTTAAGCAGGGGGACACGTCTTGCACTGCAGGATTTGAGTCCCTGGCGGCGTAGTGTGTTACTGATGGTTGGCTTTGTTACTTTGGTCCCAGCTCTCAGCAGGTCATTCACTAGGTCCCCCCGTGTGGTTCTGGGATTTTTGCTCACCGTTCTTGTGATCATTTTGACCCCACGGGGTGAGATCTTGCATGGAGCCCCAGATCGAGGGAGATTATCAGTGGTCTTGTATGTCTTCCGTTTCCTAATAATTGCTCCCACAGTTGATTTCTTCAAACCAAGCTGCTTACCTGTTGCAGATTCAGTCTTCCCAGCCTGGTGCAGGTCTACAATTTTGTTTTTGGTGTCCTTTGACAGCTCTTTGGTCTTGGCCATTGTGAAGTTTGGAGTGTGACTGTTTGAGGTTGTGGACAGGTGTCTTTTATACTGATAACAAGTTCAAACAGGTGCCATTAATACAGGTAACGAGTGGAGGACAGAGGAGCCTCTTAAAGAAGAAGTTACAGGTCTGTGAGAGCCAGAAATCTTGCTTGTTTGTAGGTGACCAAATCCTTATTTTCCACCATAATTTGCTAATAAATTCATTAAAAATCCTACAATGGGATTTTCTGGATTTTTTTTTCTCAATTTGTCTGTCATAGTTGACGTGTACCTATGATGAAAATTACAGGCCTCTCTCATCTTTTTAAGTGGGAGAACATGCACAATTGGTGGCTGACTAAATACTTTTTTGCCCCACTGTATACTCCCCTTTATTACTTTTCAACCCCGCCATCCTTTCCCTACTTGGAGTAAATTAGTGAACAACAATGCCCAGGCCTCTACTTCCGGCCTATACTTACTATCTACACCTTATAGACACAGTTCATTTTACAATAATTCTATTATATATGTATATATATTATTTTTTTTTGAACTTCTTCTACTCTCAACCTCTCCGATCATTTTCATGATGTCCATCCGGTTTGCTTTTATATGCCATATCTTTCTAACTGTGCTCTTTCCCAAAAGCTCCCAACATACAACCTATATACTTATTATGGACACAGTATGCTTACATTATTAGCTATCTTTGTTATTATTTGTTGTTATTTGTTGTTAGTCCCATCCTTCAACTCTATTCAATACCTCCCATCTATCTCTTAACACCATCCATATAGAATTTCTATTTGCCATATATATTTCAACCGTACTGTGATGTTTTACAAAAGTTTTGAACCTTTCTATTCTCATGGTTTCTACAGATTGTGAATTAAAAATAAACATTTTTGCTAAAAGTATTATTATATTATTGATCGATTGACTATGACTTTTCAGATCACCCAGTAATGCTATCTTCAAGGTTAGCTCCAGGTAAATATTGCAATCCTTTAGCCATTCCTGGACCTGTGTCCAAAAACAAGCTACAAATGGACAGAACCAAAACAAATGATCTAATGATTCTGTCTCTTCACAGCAAAATCTGCAGAGCTGGGAAGATTGTATCCCCCATATAAATAACATTCTATTGGTAGCAAGAATTTTATATAATAATTTAAATTGAAAGATTCTAATTTTTGAATCCGGTGTCGTTTTGCGTGTCAGTTCATAAACACTATGCCATGGGATCGGTACGTCAAAAAATCTCTTCCCAACTATTTTGCAATCTATATGGGACGGCTGTCAATCCTTTGGTCCTTAAGTGAAACCTTAAGTGAAACTATACTTTTTTATTCATCACAGTTTTCCTTAACCAATTCTGTTCTTTAATGCAAGGCCGACAGACAAGTTCCTTACTTTCTCCCCCTTCCTCTTTCCTCTTCCACTTTTGCGGTAAGACTACAATTATTTGGTTGTAATTTTGGGTAGAGCCGACATTTCCATATGTTTTTGTTAGCTGCATGTGCAACATAACTCCACCAGTCCTAACGATGATATCATTTACGAAGATTATACCTTTTTTAAACATTCTGTCAAAAAATAAAGGTTTTTTGTCAATTAGTATATTTGAATTTAACCACAATATTTGTTGCATTATTAGTTCTGTCGTTTCTGGAGGATTCAATTGAAATTGCAACCAACTTTCTATGGCTTGTTTTTGAAATAGTGATATTTGGGAGATTATTTCCTTTTCAAATAACTGCAAATGAGTTGTTGTAATCTGAATAAAGGGAAAAAGGCCTTTCTTGAACATTGGGTGAGACAATCTTACTAATTTGCTTGAGAACCAATTAGGATTTAAGTATAACTTTTGTATGACTGAAGCTTTTAGTGATAGGTCTAATGCTTTGATATTTAATAATTTCTGTCCTTCCGAATTCATATTCATTATATAAATATGCCCTTTTAATTTTGTCTGGCTTGCCGTTCCAAATAAAATTGAATATTTTTTTCTCATATAATTTAAAAAACTGTTCGCTAGGCGTAGGCAAGACCATAAGCAAATAGGTAAACTGGGATAATACTAAAGAGTTAATCAGGGTGATCTTTCCACAAATTGACAGGTATATTCCTTTCCACGGTAGTAAGATCTTATCTATTTTTGCTAACTTTCTATTAAAATGTATTGAAGTGAGATCATTTATTTCCTTTGGGATATGTATTCCGAGTATATCCACATCACCATCTGACCATTTTATTGGTAAACTACATGGTAATGTAAACTTTTTATTTTTTAGTGATCCAATAGGTAATATAGTACATTTGTCATAATTTGGTTGTAATCCAGAGAGTTTAGAAAATGTATCTAGATCCTCTATGAGGCTGTGGAGGGATTCTAGTTGTGGATTTAAAAGAAAACATGAATCGTCAGCGTACAATGACACCTTTGTTTTTAAGCCCTGGATTTCTAATCCTCTGATATTATTATTGGATCTGATTTTAATAGCTAACATCTCAATGGCCACAATAAATAGATATGCCGATAGTGGACAACTTTGTTTCACTCCTCTTGACAGTTTAAAACTTTCTGAGAAATAGCCATTATTTACTATTTTACACCTAGGGTTGCTATACATGATTTTGACCCATTTTATAAGAGATTCTCCAAAATTGAAATGCTCCAGGCATTTATATATAAACCCCAGTCAAACTTTATCAAATGCCTTTTCGAAGTCTGCTATGAATAGCAGGCCTGGTTTCCCATATTTTCCATAGTGTTCTATTGTTTCCAATACTTGCCTTATATTATCTCCAATGTATCTTCCATGTAAAAAACCTGTCTGATTAGAATTAATAATATCCGACAATACCTTTTTAATTCTATGCGCTATACATTTTGCTAGAATTTTTGCATCACAACACTGAAGTGTAAGGGGCCCCCAATTTTGTAAATGGACTGGATCTTTATATTTTCCACTTGTATCCTGTTTCAGTAATAATGAGATCAGACCTTCTTCTTGAGTGTCAGATAATCTACCATTTACATAGGAGTGGTTAAAACATGCTAATAACGGTCCTCTTAGTATATCAAAAAAGGTTTGGTATACCTCGACTGGTATGCCATCCAACCCTGGAGTTTTCCCAGACTTAAAGTCTTTAATTGCATCCAGAAGTTCCTCCTCTGTAATTTCACCTTCACATTAGTCTTTCTGTGTGGCTGTTAATTTGACATTATCAATAGAAAAAAACATCTCTACAATTAGCTTCAGTTAGAGGAGATGGAGGCGACTGAAAATAAAACATATGCTTAAAGTACTTTGTTTCTTCCTTCAAAATATCATTTGGTGAATTATGGGTGACTCCGTCAATTGTAACCAGTTTCATTAAGTTCTTTTTGGTAGCATTCCTATGTTGAAGATAAAAAAATAATTTTGTGCATTTTTCCCCATATTCCATCCAGTTTGCTTTATTTTTATAATATATTACACTTGATCTTTCTTGAATAAGTTTCTCCATTTCTTTTTGTTTTTCCTATAATTTATTCTGAGCCTCTATGTTACAGTTTTTATTGCCATCTATCTGTTCTGTTAGACTTTCTATTTCCTTTCTTATTATAAACTCTTTTGACCTAAATTGCTTTTGTTTTCGAGATGAGTACTGAATTGCATGGCCTCTAAAAGCACATTTAAAGGTGTCCCATACAATATGGGGATTCGCTTTACCTATGTTATATTGGAAAAAATCAGTTATAAATTCCTTTGTTCTAATTATAAATAAATTATCATCCAATAGGCTTTGATTACATTTCCAATATCCTCGCCCACGTGGAAATTCAGTAAGAGTAATGTATATTCCTATTATATGATGGTCCGACCGCATTCTGTCCCCTATCAACACTTTTTTTTACTTTTGGTGCCAACGAGAATGACATAAGAAAGAAGTCAAGACGACTAGCCTGATTGAGTCTCCGCCATGTATATCTCACTAGATCAGGATATTTAAGCCTCCATATATCTACTAGTTCTAATGTATCCATGACGTTCACAATTTCCTTAAGAGCATGTGGGTGATTGTTTGTGGTGTGATTTCCTTTACGGTCCATTGAGCTATTTAAAACAGTATTATAATCACCCACCATAATAATAGTGTCATGAATTGCTTGCAGGGTTGATAATTTATCATATATATTGTCAAAGAATTGTGGATCATCATTATTTGGTCCGTAAAGGTTAATGAGCCATATCTGTTTATGGTCCAATAACATATTTAAAATAATCCATCTACCTTGCGTATCTATTTGGACAATTTGCACATTCGGATCGAAATTACTATTAATTAATATCATCACCCCTTTTGAATTTCTTTGCCCATGGGAGATGTATATCCCCCCCCCCCCCCCCCATTCTTTTATCCACGCAACTTCATCTCGAATTGTTGAATGAGTTTCCTGTATACAATAGATATTATATTCCTTCTCTTTGAGCCATGTAAATATTGTTCTTCTTTTGTTATTATCAGCTAAGCCATTACAATTATAACTGGCTATACTTATTTCACCATACACCATAATGAGATACAAGTTTCAAGTCTATTTATCATTATATATGTTTGTAAATTTACCAATAAAAAATACTGTAATGATTGAGTGTCCATATAGCTGTACCGTGATATTTGCATTGCTACGGAGTAACCCTTCAATTGTTCTCCACTAATTCCCCCGCTAAAGCCCCTCCCCATCCCAAGTTGAGCCGTCATCCCAGTGATCAGCATCCCACCCACGTCCCTCCGGATCCCTACGGCCCCGAGAGGCCAGGACCCATCCATCGAAAACAGCACACAGTGCCACCCACAAAACAGAAGCAGATTAACCGCCAAAAACATTTCCAATGCTGTCACCTCTATATATATATATATACAGTGGGGGAAAAAAGTATTTAGTCAGCCACCAATTGTGCAAGTTCTCCTACTTAAAAAGATGAGAGAGGCCTGTAATTTTTATCATAGGTACACGTCAACTATGACAGACAAATTGAGAAAGAAAGTCCAGAAAATCACATTGTAGGATTTTTAATGAATTTATTTACAAATTATGGTGGAAGATAAGTATTTGGTCACCTACAAACAAGCAAGATTTCTGGCTCTCACAGACCTGTAACTTCTTCTTTAAGAGGCTCCTCTGTCCTCCACGCGTTACCTGTATTAATGGCACCTGTTTGAACTTGTTATCAGTATAAAAGACACCTGTCCACAACCTCAAACAGTCACACTCCAAACTCCACTATGTCCAAGACCAAAGAGCTGTCAAAGGACACCAGAAACAAAATTGTAGACCTGCACCAGGCTGGGAAGACTGAATCTGCAATAGGTAAGCAGCTTGGTTTGAAGAAATCAACTGTGGGAGCAATTATTAGGAAATGGAAGACATACAAGACCACTGATAATCTCCCTCGATCTGGGGCTCCACGCAAGATCTCACCCCGTGGGGTCAAAATGATAACAAGAACGGTGAGCAAAAATCCCAGAACCACACAGGGGGACCTAGTGAATGACCTGCAGAGAGCTGGGACCAAATTAACAAAGCCTACCATCTGTAACACACTACGCCGCCAGGGACTCAAATCCTGCAGTTCCAGACGTGTCCCCCTGCTTAAGCCAGTACATGTCCAGGCCTGTCTTATGTTTGCTAGAGTGCATTTGGATGATGCAGAAGAGGATTGGGAGAATGTCATATGGTCAGATGAAACCAAAATAGAACTTTTTGGTAAAAACTCAACTCGTCGTGTTTGGAGGACAAAGAATGCTGAGTTGCATCCAAAGAACACCATACCTACTGTGAAGCATGGGGGTGGACACATCATACTTTGGGGCTGTTTTTCTGCAAAGGGACCAGGACACTGATTTTTCCCCACTGTAACTATTTTTTAATTATTATTATTTGCCATCATTATCAATTAATATGCGTAATAATGTCGGCAGTTCACGCGTAGGATTTTAACATATAACCCGGATTGCCATTGTATTACATTTAATTCAGTGACAAGCAATTATTATCATAGCAAATAATTCCTGTGGTCCATCCCATACCCCCCCCCCCTCCCCCCCAACATCCCCACCCCCCCAGAACAGATGCCAGACAAGCACACACGCACATACTCACATACTCCAACACACTCAACCCCACTCCTCCACAATCCACCATAACGGCTGTTATATCCCAGAGCCCAACTCGAGAAATAACCTGATTTACGAGTGCACATACAGTTAAAGCTGATTGAGAAAGCATGCAGATTGAGCAGAAATTGATAAGAATGTGAGATTTTATTAATCTACCTAATCTATGTCAAGTCCTAGGTGATGGAGATCAGATCCACCCTCTTCACCTGAGACACAAACACTCTGATCCCCTGTTGTAACCATTTTCCCAAGCATCTCCGTGCGGTCAGACCTTTTATTCTTTTGTGCCACCTGGGCCACAATGATAAACCCCCTCTCTGAGTCCGATTTTCTTTCTAGTTCCGAGTTAACAGTTGTTTTGAGCTTGGCACAAATAATGCTTCATTGACAGCATGGCCAATGTTGAATGTTTATCATTTTAAACTAGGAAAAGAGACCCTTAATCTAAGACTTGGGACCACACAGCCACCACTGAATATCAGGCTAATGATTGATTTGCAATGCTTGCAGTTAGCCACTGATTCCTTCTAAACCACTCATTGTTGAATTTGCGATTTCCAACTTGTTGTGTAATGTTTATATCCAATGGCCGATGAGCACCGATAGGTTTTATCTATAATTTCTCTTCATTATTTCTCTTCATATGACAAGGATTAAAAAGGATTTGCCAGTAGATTGTCGACTTGATTCATGATGATGTGTCACGATCGTTGACTGAAGAAACGGACCAAGGTGCAGCGTGATAAGCGTACATCTTTATTTGTAATTAACACACGAGCAAAACAACAAAACGAAACGAAACGTGAAGTCCTGAGGTTATAACACAACAAACCTTTACGGATCAAGATCCCACAAAGACTAGTGCAAAACAGGCTGCCTAAGTATGGTTCCCAATCAGAGACAACGAGCTACAGCTGCCTCTGATTGGGAACCACCCTGACCAACATAGATCTAAACGATCTAGAACGAAAACCTAGAAAAACTAAACATAGAAAAATCCACACCCTGGCTCAACCTTTAAGAGTCCCCAGAACCAGGGCGTGACATGATGACTGCTAGCTAAGATTTTGAAAGTATGATGTTGACATGATCAGTCCAATCAAAGCTACTGTAGATATAACGTGATTTGATGTAGTTTTATCTGTGGCCAATGACCTTGAGCCTTCTTGGATGGGCATTTCTAATGTAACTCTATGGCAGCACCCAAGGGGCTTGAATTTTCTAGTTCTACCCTTAGACTTGGCGGTGACTAGTCTCCCCATGAGTGACAGAACACTGAGCCAATCACGGTGCAACGCTCCGTATTTTCTGCTGGCTTGTCCCACCACCACAGAAAGCACTGAGCTAGGCTGAAACACCTGCATTTTGGAGCTGCCTTACTCAAGAAAACAAAAAAGAGACCATGTTTGTATCCAGCTTTATTAATTCAATGACATATTATTTTAAAAAAAATTTACATTGTTTGCAAACTGATATGTGACACATATTACTGCCAAAATAACATACAAAACAGGCAAGCCCCCCCAAAAAACAAAAAACATGTTTATTTTTTCATTTTCTTTAGCTAAATATGTGGGTCTCAAAACAGAATGACGGGTCGCCACTGGACACCTGTCCTTGTTCTCATCACCTAAAGGGCTGTGAAAACAATGAACACAATATATTTTGGGATGTAAACCAGAAATATGAATCACTGATGATCCATACTGTACTGATCTAATGAGATGGATGTAGGGTCTTCTGGGCCTTTCCCAGTCATGGAGGACAGAAACATGCAACTGTGCACCTCACTGAAGACCACTACTGAATTGGGGATAGGGAGGATATTGTGTCAGTAAATACATTTATGACAGGTTAGGGTTAGGCAGGATATTCCATGTCAGACTCTTTAATGCCACTTTTCTCAACATCATAGACCCCAAAGGATGTTAATTAACCATTTTTAAGCTCATATAACTTGTAATATTTTGATAGAGGGCTGAAAACCTCAGCCGAATGGGTTACAATTGACAATTTCTCTCTAGATATCGCCTCTTCCACAGATCGCAGGTTAGGGTATATATTCTGTCAGACTTTTCAATACCACTTATCTCAACATATTAACACCCCAAAGGATGCCAGGTCAAGCTGTTTCTCGTAAGAAAAAACCAACATGTACAGAAATATAGTGATGAAAAAAAGCAGAAGTCCATTTTATAAAAAAGCATGAGTAAAAACACTGTCTAAGCTCTGTCCCACTCCCAAAATAATATGACCCAGGAATACACTGGGTATGTACCACACCGCTCATTCAGCTCTCCTCTCCTTCTTTCCTCTCCTTCTCCTCTCCTCTCTCAGCTCATCCTCCACTCTCACCCCAATCTAGGTCAAGTGAGGGCCGAAGGAGAGTGTGTTGAGAGACCTGCTGCTGACTGTCAGGCAGTGAGTGATGCGGAGGGCCGAAGGAGAGTGTATTGAGAGACCTGCTGCTGACTGTCAGGCAGTGAGTGATGCAGAGGGCCGAAGGAGAGTGTGTTGAGAGACCTGCTGCTGACTGTCAGGCAGTGAGTGATGCGGAGGGCCGAAGGAGAGTGTATTGAGAGAGCACAACAGCTATTGGCTGAGTCACGGGAGCGAGAGGAACGAGAGCATTACGCACGTTGTTAGAACTTTTTACCAGTTGTAGGTAGGATATTTAGATTCCCAGTATGGAGACACCTATTTCCAACCCTTTTCCCATTAAACATATTCATACGCTACAACTGATGCACATCAAGAAATAATGGAGACAAAGCACTGGAAAACGACTCTGAGGTGGTTTAAACTGCATTCTAATGTTGACTGCTTAAAGAAAACAGTATCAAGTGAAGCGCTTTATGCATGCTCAGTTCTTGGGTCTCGGGGGCTGCCAGAGTGGAACTTTGAAATGGAAGTTATGGAACTCCTTTGCGTGGTTCTTTTTATGGGGGAAAATCCTCAATGAAACTGACATTAAATGAGGAGAATGATACATTTGCCTCTGTTGGCCATTAAGTAGCCTATTAATGTTTATGCCATTATAGGCTACCATTTGATACAATAAATATGTTGAAATGACGATATCACTCAATTAGTGCCACTTGTGTAGCCTACCTGGAGCTGAAAAACCTATTTAATAAGTAGCCTATAACTTCAGTTTGTTGTTGTTGTAGACTTGTGTTATTATGCAATAATTAATGGACATTTTTTGTTAATTAAATTGGAAATGATCAAAGCCGATCAGTTGTTAGAACGCATTAGATTGATGGTAACAGTAGTCAGATTAGGCTATAGGTAAAACAAATTCTAAAAAATAAACACTGGCTGTTGTTGACAAGCATATTTAGTTCATATACATATTATTAACATGTAAATCAGTGATTGGTAACCAGTTTATAATAGTAATAAGGCACCCCGGGGTTTGTGTATATGGCCATATACCATACCCCATTGTGCCTTATTGCTTAATCATAGCAGTTAAACGAGTTAAATCAACATCCATTGATGGAAAATGATCTGGCGATTATAATTAGGGCGAATTATCTTTTCTCTTGCCACATATTCAAATTCCTTTATTATGTTATGTCATAGCTTGCAATAATTATTATTTTGAGGAAACTCGAATTTTGCTTCTAAAGCCATTACAAGTTACTATGATATTCCTTCTTAATTGGCTTGATAACATTATGGAAAAAGGGTTTATTGTATAATTATGGCAAGTCCTCTCTTGCTGTGAAAAAAAAAATGGGGCTAGTTTTCAGCATTTTGTACGGGTTTTGAGTTGTCATTGGGTTAGAAATGTAGCTTCACCTGGCAACCCTGCCTCTGTGGCATACTGTATCGGACACGAAGCCGGCGCAGACGAGTGTTATGGTTGGTAAATGTTAATTACTGCAACTCCAGTGTTTTACCGGTGTACTTGAGATACCCGGATGTATTGCAATATACTGAACAAGACTGGTTACTCGCATCAATGCCTCTGTCTCGTCATTGAACATTCAAACATGGTGTCAGAGTCGGATAACTAACCATGCTTTCTGCAAATTAGTGTCACCTGTTCTGGTTTACAAAAAAAAAAAAAAGCTTAGTGAGTAAAACTTTGCCGGAATTGTCCTTAGCTAGATTGAGTTTGCTAGTTAGCTTCAGTGTTGTTAGCACCGTTTAGACATGGCAGCGAACATTCCCCCTCCCGCCGTTATGAAGCTCAGCGGAGATTGGAGCACAAACTGGGATACGTTTAGAGGTGAATGGGAGGACTATGCACTAGCAACGGGACTTCGGGAAAAGGACGATGAGGTAGTGGCTGCCACTTTGAGGACTATAATGGGAGCTGAATGCCGACACGTATACAAACACAACCTGAACCTAACAGTAGCTCAGCAAGGTAACGCTACAGCTATTCTTGATGCTCTCCAACTTTACTTTAAGCCAGCAAAGAACGTTATCTACGAGCGTTATGTTTTCGGATGTTGCAAACAGGAGGTCGGGGAGTCCATTGACAGCTTTGTCACTAGGCTAAGGGAAAAGGCAGCTACATGTGACTATGGTGCTTTAAGAGATGAACTGATCAGAGATAAGATAGTGCTTGGCATAACTGATGAGGTCACCCGCAGACGTTTGCTGAGAGAATGTGACCTGACACTGGTCTTGGCAGTGGAGACATGCCGTGCAGCAGAGCTTACTGATATACGGATACGGTCCATGGAGCTAGAAAGGCAACATATGGACAATGTCAATGGTACATTCAGGCAGCCAGTAAATAAATTCCCTTTTGCCACAGCTAATGCTAATACTACAGCCAACTCTGCAGTAGACAACCCCAATGCATGCAGATATTGTGGCATTTCTCATGGACGAGGAAAAGAACACTGCCCAGCCTATGGAAAAATATGCAAATCCTGTGGTACAGCTAATCACTTCGCAAGGGCCTGCATGAAAAGCAAGAGAAATGGAGTGCACTCCATTGAAATAAACACAGAGAAAGGGAACAACAGCACAGAGGATGTATAGCGAGTACATAGGGGCAGTAAGGGCAAAAGGGAAAAAATGGTTTGTCACTCTGCTACTTACTAGATACCTGGATGTATTGCAATATACTGAACAAGACTGGTTACTCGCATCAATGCCTCTGTCTCGTCATTTAACATTCAAACAAAGAGTGGGAGATCTCAGCTTAATGCACGATACTTGTATGGCTCCGGTTAACTTGAATAAAGAAGTACTTATGTTTTAAAGAACTGTTGTTTTCTTTAGTATTTATTAGACAAGAAGATACAACATGGTACCAGGAGTGAAATAACTCGCCTTTGACTCATCCATCATCGAGTTTTGGTCGAAAATGCTGAACGCAGCCAAGAGGCTTCACGTCAACTAGCTAACTTGACTAACGTTAGCTAACTAGCCACTGGGCTAACGAGACTGAGGTAAAAATAACCACGTCGGAGCTAACGGAGCATGCAGTGCATGTAGCTAGTCGTTTTGCAGTGCTAGCTGGCTAACGACATGGAGCAGCTAAAGCCTCCAACAGAACTGAAACTGAACGGCAACATTGAAGAGCAATGGAAGCGGTTCAAGCAGCGTTTCACCCTCTATCTGACGGCGATAGGAGCGGCTGAAAAAGACGACGCACAGAAGGTCGCACTGTTTCTCACAGTCTAGGACACTATTGATGTCTACAACAGCTTTCAGCTAATGGATGAAGAGCATGCAGATTATGAACTGGTATAAGTCAAATTTCTGTCTTTTTGAACTCCCAGAATAAATTATTATGGACTTGAATCTGAAATGTCAGTGGTGTAATTTCAGTCAAATTGCAGACTTTCTGATATGAGAGAATTGTCATGGGGTTGAGAGACAAGGGGCTGAGAGAAGTTATTTGGTGAGAATGAATTGACACTAGAAAGAGCGATACAAATGTGTCAAGCTAGAGAGGTGACTCAGAGTCGCATACGGCCAATGGACAGCGGTGTTCTTAGTGACACCGTATGCAAAGTGGAGTACGTTAGCGAAGGAAGAGCTACAGCTAAACGGCTAACTTCAAAGGACAGCAGCCCACTTCAGGGAACCAGCGCTCATTTAGCAACTGAGGAGGAGAGCACAGACCTTGCCAGTGCCCAGCATATAGAAAGGAGTGTTACAACTGTGGCATGAAGAACCCCTTCTCACTCAAATGCAGGCAGCTGAGACAACAAAATACAGTACACTGTGTCAACGAGGACCAGGACAACAGTGGTGACAACGAGTACAGTGAGGGGTCTTTTGGTGACCTCTTTGTGGGAACAGTCGCACTTGCAGGACCAGACGAGGACTGCTACCTACAAGGCTAATGGAACTGATATTGTGTTCAAACTTGACACTGGAGCACAGGTCAACATCATTCCAGAGACTGAATTGTTACGGTTACAGGTAAAACCAGTGGTCTTAAGGAACATGCAGGTTGGTGCTGGAGGTAGATGATGAATCTCACAAGGTTCCGTTTGTCATAGTAAAGGGAGAAACAACACCCATCATTGGGTTAAAGTCATGTAACTTACTGGGTCTAGTGAAATGGGTTCATATGGTGAAATGACTAATGTTGAGGATGCATATGCTGATGTTTTTCAGGGAATAGGAAAACTCAAGGTGCAGTACAAAATGGAGTTAGATCAGCCAAATAGACCAGTGATCCATGCACCTAGAAAGGTACCATTATCACTAAGAGACTAGCTAAAAGCAGAGCTGCTGAGGCTAGAGTCCTTAGATATCCTAGACAAAGTAGAAGAGCCTACTGAATGGGTCCACTCACTAGTAATAGTTGAGAAGGAAGACGGCTCGCTCAGACTGTATGGATCCAAAAGAGCTAAACAAGCATGTAAAAAGGGAACACTTTCAGCTGCCTACCAGAGGGGAGATATTCAGGGACATAGCAGGGGCTAAATACTTCTCAAAGCTAGACGCCTCATCAGGGTTTTGGCAGATCAGTCTAGACAAGGAGAGTACAAGGCTTTGTACTTTCAATCCTCTTTTTGGTAGGTAGTCATTTAAAAGGTTCCCATTTGGTCTCACTTCAGCACCAGAAGTCTTTCATAGGACAGTCCAACAGATATCTGAGAGTGTGTCAGGCACCACAGTGTCCATTGATGATGTGCTAATATGGGCTCAGACTCTTGAAGAGCACAACACCAGGTTGAAAGCAGCACTTGATCTAGCCAGAGATAATGGGCTAAAGCTAAACGCAGACAAATGGGAATTCAGAAATACAGAAATAACCTTCTTGGGTGAAAAACTAACATGTGAAGGTGTTCAGATAGACCAGAGCAAAGTGACCGCCATCAAGAACATGCCACTGCCTACCGATCAAGAGGACGTACAAAGGTTCTTAGGGATGGGTAACTATGTAGGCAAATGTTTACCTAATCTGGCAACTCACACTAGTCAGATGAGAAGTCTACTGTGTAAAACTACAGAGTGGTGTTGGAACAGTAATCACCAGAAAGAGTTTTGAGGAGCTCAAGGCATTGATCATGCATGCTCCAGTACTTTGGTTCTATGATAAAAAGCTCAAAACCTAAATCTCAGCAGATGCCTCTAAAGCAGGTGCAGTAACTAAATAATGATGCTAATTATGCTGAGAGAACAAGGAGTCCGCTTACACTGTACTTTGATTATAAAGGTTTATTATTTCAAAAGATTTCAGCGTAAATTTACAGACATCTGCAGGCATCTGGAGAACAACGGACCCGGTCTAATATGTTGTCCTGTCCTCCTTTGTCCCAACCAAGTATTTATAATCTTTAACATGATATGGGTGGTTTCCCCTACAGACCAATCCCATGACTCCACAAAACCGACTTCCTCTGTTTTAGGGTGCCCCTATGGAACTGCTCTCCAGATGCTTCCCTAAGCTGAATCAACATCCTCTAAGATACCATTTGCAAACATTAGCAAAGTCATAAATTGCTTAGACACCACACAGGTTAAGGAGCAGTGTTGTTACAGCAGTATGGCACTAGATGGTGCCCTGTTGCATATGCCTCCAGGGCTCTGACAACTTCTGAGTGTAACTATGCTCAGATTGAGAAAGAGGCATTGGCACTGTCATATGCATGTGAGAAATTCAGTGTGTTTATCTGTGGTAAAACAGTGTGGGATGAAACAGATCATCAACCTTAAGTTACTATTGTAAAGAAGGGTCTAACACACCACCAAGGGAACAGACTGTTTCTAAAACTTCAGAAATATGACTTGCAACTCGAGTACAGGCCAGGGAAAGAATTGTTAGTGGCAGACACATTGTCCAGAGCTTTTGACAGCTCAGAACCAAACCAGATATACGAGCAGGATGTAAACCTTATCAGAAAGAGTTGCCCAATCTCAGATGAAATGTGGACAGTTATTTAATGTGCTACTGCAGAAGATTTGTGTTTGCAAAAGGTGATTCAAGCCATAACATGCAGGTAGTCTGTATAAGCTATACCATACCCTTATGGTCAATACAGGGATGTTTAAGGGTTCAAGAATTGTGATACCAAGTGTGTTACAGAAAAACATTCTGATCAAAATATACAAGGACCATCTAGGGATGGAAAAGTCAAAAAGCAGTGTTATTCTGGCCCAAGATGAATGCTGATATAGAGCAGACACTTACAGCCTGTGAAACATGCCAGAAATACAGGTCAAAACAGCAAAGAGCCGATGTTGGTTGAGGAAAAAAAGGTATTGAGACCATGTGGCAAAGTAGGAATAGACACCGGCTGGAATGCGGTTTTAACCAATCAGCATTCAGGATTAGACCCATCCGTTGTATAATGATGGACTATTACTCTCATTACCCAGAGAGCTTTGCTGAAGGACACTACTGCTAGTCAGGTGATAACTCACATTGTCATTCTTTGCTCGTCATGGGGTCGCAGAGGTAGTCCATACGGACAACGGTTCAGCTGTTCAGCTTTCAGTGATTTTGCTAAACTGTACAGGTTCAAGCATGTCACATCCAGCCCACTGTACCCACATTCTAATGGGTTAGTCGAGAACGGTGCCAAAACAGTGAAACTACTGCTTGAGAAAGCTCTCAACTCAGACAGATCCGAATCTAGCTTTGTTAAACTACAGGGCTACTCCACAAAAAAATGGTCTGTCTCCTGCAGAGCTGTTGTTCAACAGGAAACTCAAAACTAGGTTGCCAGTACTCCTAGAAACAGAGAAGCATGACAAGGTGATTCTTAACCAACGGAGAGAAAAGACTGAACAGAAAAGGTACTATGACAAAGGGTCCAAGGTGCTCAGTGCACTCAGTCCAAATGATAGGGTGAAAATGCATGATGGGAAAACATGGAGCGCTGAGGCCCATATAGTGAAAACAGTGGCAACCAGGTCATGTGATCTAATGACACCTGAGGGAGTTACATACAGGAGAAATAGGAGACACTTGTTACATGTACCTGAGTGTGAGCAAATCATCAACAACCTCAGCCAGCCGAGCCACGGCCTGTTCACCCCGCTACCATCCAGAAGGCAAGGTCAGTACAGGCGCATCAAAGCTGGGACCAAGAGACTGAAAAATAGCTTCTATCTCAAGGCCATCAGACTGTTAAATAGTCACCACTAGCTAGCCCCCGCCCAGTAACCTGCCCTGAACTTTAGTCACTGTCACTAGACGTCTACCATCCGGTTACTCTAACCTTCACCTTAGAGGCTGCTGCCCTATGTACAGTGAGGGAAAAAAGTATTTGATCCCCTGCTGATTTTGTACGTTTTCCCACTGACAAAGACATGATCAGTCTATAATTTTAATGGTAGGTTTATTTGAACAGTGAGAGACCAGGTTTGGACACATCTCAGGAGGGATTTTGTCCCACTCCTCTTTGCAGATCTTCTCCAAGTCATTAAGGTTTCGAGGCTGACGTTTGGCAACTCGAACCTTCAGCAATGACAATGACCCAAAACACACGGCCAAGGCAACAAAGGAGTGGCTCAAGAAGAAGCACATTAAGGTCCTGGAGTGGCCTAGCCAGTCTCCAAACCTTAATCCCATAGAAAATCTGTGGAGGGAGCTGAAGGTTCGAGTTGCCAAACGTCAGCCTCGAAACCGTAATGATTTGGAGAAGATCTGCAAAGAGGAGTGGAACAAAATCCCTCCTGAGATGTGTGCAAACCTGGTGGCCAACGACAAGAAAAGGCTGACCTCTGTGATTGCCAACATGGGTTTTGCCACCAAGTACTAAGTCATGTTTTGCAGAGAGGTCAAATACTTATTTCCCTCATTAAAATGCAAATCAATTTATAGAATTTTTGACATGCGTTTTTCTGGATTTTTTGGTTGTTATTCTGTCTCTCACTGTTCAAATAAACCTACCATTAAAATTATAGACTGACCATGTCTTTGTCAGTGGGCAAACGTACAAAATAAGCAGGGGATCAAATACTTTTTTCCCTCATTGTATGTATACTGTGTATAAATATATATTTATACTCCGGACTCCAACATTGCTCGTCCTAATCTTTTTATATTTCTTAATTTCTTATATTTCTTCCATTCCTTTACTTTTTAGATTAGTGTGTATTGTTGTTTATTGTAACTTATTAATGCACTGTTGGAGCCAGGAACACAAGCATTTCGCTACACCCGCAATAACATCTGCTAAATATGTGTATGTGACCAATAAAATTGTATTTTATTTGATTTTTGAAAGTGTTCCATAATTCTCAATCCATGTTGCGTCTTGCCTAAGAACAGCCCTTAGCCATGGTACTGTATATTGGCAATATACCACAACTCCTCAGGCCTTATTGCTGAATTAGAACACTTAAGTGTATTATAAGGCCTTCTCTCCTCCGCCATTCCTCTAACCTCTCCCTCCCTCCTTCTAACCCCACCCCTCTGGCAGAACCAGGAATTCCATCCCCCTCCCACAAACTCTCTTCTGAGGAAACGAAACTGATCTGAGTCTCTGTGTCGTCTGTCTGTCTGAGAGTGAACAACCGTCCAAATGGCTCAGCAGGGAGTTCTGCTGGACCAGGACCAGTTCTGTTGTTCTGTCTGTCTGGATCTACTGAAGGAGCCAGTCACCATCCCCTGTGGACACAGTTACTGTAGGAGCTGTATTGAGGGCTGCTGGGATCAGGATGTTCTGAAAGGGGTCTATAGCTGTCCTCAGTGCAGAGAGACCTTCACTCCAAGGCCTAATCTGAGGAAAAATAACATGTTGGCTGAGTTGGTGGAGAAACTGAAGAAGACAGGACTCCAGGCTGCTCCCCCTCCTGCTCTGTGCTATGCTGGACCTGGAGATGTGGCGTGTGATTTCTGCACTGGGACCAGAAAGCAGAAAGCCCTCATGTCCTGTCTGGTGTGTCTAGCCTCTTACTGTGAGACTCACCTCCAACCTCACTATGAATTTCCTGGTTTCAAGAAGCACAAGCTGGTCAAAGCCACCGCACAACTACAGGAGAAGATCTGCTCTGATCATGACAAACTACTGGAGGTTTACTGTCGTACCGATCAGCAGTGTATCTGTTATCTGTGTACAATGGATGAACATAAAGGCCATGATATAGTGTCAGCTGCAGCAGAGAGGACTGAGAAACAGGTAAGACCAGAACAACTTGTTGGTGACTGTCTGATAAACAAAGAATTAAAGATACAGTAGGAACTAAGGCTGTTTGAATATGAGATCATTCAAATGAAATCGATCCTCATCAGAACAAATATGAACACAAACCTGGAGTATATTGAGTTTGCTCCAAATGTATCACAATTTTCTGAAGTCAAACACTATTATCATTCCGAATGTCCTTTTAGGAGATCAAAGTTCAGTCTCAACCCCTTGATACATGTACATCTACCATAAAAACTATAATCATTCACATAGCAACATATAAATATCATATTGTAAATGGACCATCAATTTTTTAGACCTTCCTCTCTATGGGCCCTATGTCACATTACTATACTATTGATCTACTGGACAAATAAAGCTTGATAGCTCATTGAAGAGTGATTCTCCACAGAGGCAGCTGGGGATGAGTCAGCAGAAGGTCCAGCAGAGATTCCAGGAGAGAGAGAAGGAGCTGAAGGAGCTCCAACAGGCTGTGGAGTCTCTCAAGGTGAGTATTGTTGACCAGAGGAGACACACCATTTCACATCTCTCCTCCAGTCAGAGAGAGAGAGAGAGAGAGAGAGGGAGAGAGGCCCCCATCCAATCCGACTGACCCCGCTGTTGGGAACCGGCTGTCTGGCCCTTTCAGAGAATATACTGCTTAATGTAACCGGCGGGATATGAACCCGGGTCTAATGAGGGAGAAAATAACATCTTGACCGTTACACCAAGAGGACATTCCCTATTGGGCTGAGGGCCGACACTGATTTTGAAGTCGCAGGCGGGGCTACCTCATCACGTAACCATGACTGACTCATGTCCCCTATATGTAACTGTGTTGCTTCCGTCCCTCTCCTCGCCCCTACCTGGGCTTGAACAAGGGACTCTCTGCACACATCGACAACAGTCACCCTCGAAGCACCGTTACCCATCGCTCCACAAAAGCCACGGCCCTTGCAGAGCAAGGGAAACAACTACTTCAAGGTCTCAGAGCGAGTGACGTCACCGATTGAAATGCTACTAGCGCGCACCGCTAACTAGCTAGCCATTTCACACCGGTTACGTATACATTAACATGAAGCACTCGCTCTCTCTCTCAATTTAATTCAAAGGGCTTTATTGGCATGGGAAACATATGTTTACATTGCCAAAGCAAGTGAAATAGATAATAAACAAAAGTAAAATAAACAATCAGAAATGAACAGTAAACATTGCACTCACAAAATGTTCAAAGGAATAGAGACATTTCACATGTTATAATTCAAGTGCAAACAGAGTGAGCCATTCGCCAGACTGAGTTCTGGAGGTGAAATGGAAATGAATGAGGGAGAGTTAAGTGAGGTAGAAGGTGTGGTGATGAGCTCAGAACCAGAGCCTGGCATCAATGGACATGATAAAGAAGAATCTGGTGCAGTAGGAGTTACATTGTTGTAGAAAGTGGATCCATACCTTTTGGCAGTTCCATTTGTGGTTTCAGGGTGTGTGGGAAAGGAGTTGGGTGCAGTTGAATCAGTGAAGGTAACTTTTATGATGAGTTTCTGGTATGGAGAAGTTCAGGATGTAAGAGAGAGCAGTCGACACTCAGCTGGAAGTTTGATTTATGTTTATTTCAGTAATGGATCATATAATAAGACAAACGTGCTGACTTCCTTACCACAGCTTTCAACTTATATAATGCCCTTCCAACCTACTTTTATCGTACCCAGTTGCTAACTATTACTAACTGCCACTCACCTCCTACTTATCATTCCTCTCCTTGGTGTCGTGTGACACCCTAGCCAGGCCATTCCATCACGTACCCATCCTAATATTAGCACCAGTGGGCCCCAATCTATCTTGGCAAACTGACCTTCTATTCCTCACTCGTGACACCACTAACACATGGTGTGTCCTTGTCCTGTGTCCACATACAGCTTATGAGTTGCGCATACATTAATGAATGTTGCATTACAAATCATAATTACAGTAACCTGTAGTGGACTTGTGATATTTGTGACCAGATGGAGTGGGCGCTCCGTGTCACGCAACTTGGGTCAAGATCTGTTTCTTGCTTTGCTCTTAGGAACAGGGCACCATTGAAAGGAGTGATTTCTGGGGTAGCGTTAAGTGTGGTGGTGGAGCAATTCAAGTTGAAGCTTCTTGGTGTTTGTGATGCCTGCCGTTTGGTGCGACGCAGACCCGGTGGTGAGCGTGGTGAAACAGAGGACTCACTGTCAGTCCTTTTGAGTTTTGTGTCTACCTGACAAATTCATGTTAGGATATATCAGTTATCCTGTTAGAGCTTTTGTGCCGAAACCACTGCGGTATTTCAGGTGCAACGTTTGTCATGTTGCAGCAGTTTGTAGGAGGGAGATTCCAAGATGCTGATTTTGTACGTTTGCCCACTGACAAAGAAACTATCAGTCTTTAATTTTAATGGTAGGTTTATTTGATCAGTGAGAGACAGAATAACAACAAAACAATCCAGAAAAACGCATGTCAAAAATGTTATAAATTGATTTGCATTTTAATGAGGGAAATAAGTATTTGAGCCCCTCTCAATCAGAAAGATTTCTTGCTCCCAGGTGTCTTTTATACAGGTAACGAGCTGAGATTAGGAGCACACTCTTAAAGGGAGTGCTCCTAATCTCAGTTTGTTACCTGTATAAAAGACACCTGTCCACAGAAGCAATCAATCAGATTCCAAACTCTCCACTATGGCCAAGACCAAAGAGCTCTCCAAGGATGTCAGGGACAAGATTGTAGACCTACACAAGGCTGGAATGGGCTACAAGACCATCGCCAAGCAGCTTGGTGAGAAGGTGACAACAGTTGGTGCGATTATTCGCAAATAGAAGAAACACAAAATAACTGTCAATCTCCCTCGGCCTGGGGCTCTATGCAAGATCTCACCTCGTGGAGTTGCAATGATCATGAGAACGGTGAGGAATCAGCCCAGAACTACACGGGAGGATCTTGTCAATGATCTCAAGGCAGCTGGGACCATAGACACCAAGAAAACAATTGGTAACACACTACGCCGTGAAGGACTGAAATCCTGCAGCGCCCGCAATGTCCCCCTGCTCAAGAAATCACATATACATGCCCGTCTGAAGTTTGCCAATGAACATCTAAATGATTCAGAGGAGAACTGGGTGAAAGTGGTCAGATGAGACCAAAATGGAGCACTATGGCATCAACTCAACTCGCCGTGTTTGGAGGAGGAGGAATGCTGCCTATGACCCCAAGAACACCATCCCCACCGTCAAACATGGAGGTGGAAACATTATGGTTTGGGGGTGTTTTTCTGCTAAGGGGACAGGGCAACTTCACAGCATCAAAGGGACGATGGATGGGGCCATGTACCGTCAAATCTTGGGTGAGAACCTCCTTCCCTTGGCCAGGGCATTGAAAATGCATCGTGGAAGGGTATTCCAGCATGACAATGACCCAAAACACACGGCCAAGGCAACAAAGGAGTGGCTCAAGAAGAAGTACATTAAGGTCCTGGAGTGGCCTAGCCAGTCTCCAGACCTTAATCCCATAGAAATCTGTGGAGGGAGCTGAAGGTTCGAGTTGCCAAACGTCAACTTCGAAACCTTAATGACTTGGAGAAGATCTGCAAATAGGAGTGGGACAAAATCCCTCCTGAGATGTGTGCAAACCTGGTGGCCAACTACAAGAAACGTCTGACCTCTGTGATTGCCAACAAGGGTTTTGCCACCAAGTACTAAGTCATGTTTTGCAGAGGGGTCAAATACTTATTTCCCTCATTAAAATGCAAATCAATTTATAACATTTTTGACATGCATTTTTCTGGATTTCTTTCTTATTCTGTCTCTCACTGTTCAAATAATCCTACCATTAAAATTATAGACTGATCATTTCTTTGTCAGTGGGCAAACGTACAAAATCAGCAGGGGATCAAATACTTTTTTCCCTCACTGTATATCTTTAAGGATATGTATTGGTGCATTTAAATAAACATCTGTATGTGCCTTTCTGGAGGAGGCAGGGAAAAAATGGTCATTAGCTTATTGGGTTAGGTTGAAAGGCTGAAAGGAGTGATTTCTGGGGTAGCATTAAGTGTGGAGGTGGAACAATTGAAGTTTAAGCTTCTTGGTGTTTGTGATTCCCGCCGTTTGGTGCAACACAGACCCGGTGGTGAGCGTGGTGAAACAGAGGAGTCACTGTCAGTCCTTTTGAGTTTTGAGTCTTTGCCCGATAAAGTCATGTTAGGATATATCAGTTATCCTGTTAGAACTTTGTGCCGAATCCACTGTGCTGATTCAGGTGCAACGTTTATGATCATGTTGCAGCAGTTTGTAGGAGGGAGATTCCAAGATGTGGGAAGTGTGCAGGAGGGCATGGGATAGAGGTTTGTGTAGTTTCGGTGGATAAAGTTGTGTGTCAACTGATGGGATGCCCATGTTGCTGGGGATCGGAGGTGTCCGGTGCGAGAGAGGCAGGTTAAGGTGCCTAGAGTCAGAGTAGTGCAGAAGGTGTCGTATGCTGAGGCAGTGAAGAAAGTAGAGGAGGATGGGTCAAGGGTGAGAGATCCTGAGAGGATCCCTGTGAGTAGTAGATCTGTGCCAGCACAGAGGGATAGGCCAACGAGTGATATATGCTTTAGTAATGATAGCTTCTTAGCGCTCATAGCAATGGTTATCAACTGTACCGCAGAAATGGAACGTAAATCACAGAAAATAGATGTTGTGGTGGCAGCTGCAGAGAAGTATTTGGGCATACAAGATTAGACTTCAGAAGAGTTACAGGGTGTGTTGAGTGGTGGTGTCCCGTCCTCCCAGGCCGTTGGCATGGTGCAGGAGCAGATAGGGTCAAAGTAGTGGAATGGGGTAGTGGGTATTTAATGAGTTTAGGGTTAGTTGGAAGGGTGTTTTCTGTATTATTATAATTTCCCCTTTTCCCATGTTGTATCACAAAGTATAATGGATTTATATTATAGTCCAGTTGGAGGCAGTAATGCAACATATTGGATGCCAACCGCCGTTAAACTCCAAAGAAGAAGAACCGTTATATTATGTCTATGTATAGTGTTGTAACGATGTCTCTGTCTCTCTCATTCCATCACTTTTATGGTAGTTGGTTGTGTGGGTCTCTGGTTATGAATGGGGTGCTGACAGACAATCATTGATAGATATTTATAGAGCTCTGATCAGGACGACAATTGATTACAGGTGTATAGGTTATGGAACAGCGGCATGGACAGAATCCAGTAAATATCTTAAAGGATATGTACTGGTGCATTTAAATCAACATCTGTATGTGCCTTACTGGTAGAGGCAGGTGAGATGCCTTTGGATATACAGCGTAAAAAATGGTCATTATCTTATTGGGTTGAAAGGCTGTGAGGTTGAGCATCCCACTGCTACTGTTCTAGATGACTGTTGGGAATATACTAGTAGACAAGGCAGTGGTTTTGGTTGGACAGTTGGAAAGCTTGCTGATGAGAGTGGTTTGAGGGAGTTGGAGGTCGGCCCTTCTGTGGTGATAGGGGATGTTCCTCCATGGTTACTCCCAGACCCTGTTGTTGATCTAACCTTGGTAGAGAAAAGGAAAGATTGGTCAGAAGTCAGTGATATAGAGAAACTGGTTGACATTTACATTGGTAGAAGTTTTTATAGTTTTTTACCGCTTTTCACAAATGGATCCAAGGACCCAGATAGTGGGCTCACAGGAGCAGGCGTTTACGTTCCTGAATTTGATGTGCAGATATGTAGAAGACTAACAGATGAACTGTCAGTATACTCAGTTGAACTGTTGGTGATAATAGTTGCCCTCCAGTGGGTGGAGGACGTACAACATGGTAGAATTATAGTTTTCTCAGATTCTCTGTCTGTATTGAATAGTTTATCATCTGGTAAATCCAATAGGAGTGACCTACTATTGTGTGGAAAGGAATGAAATTGTAGACCAGTTAGCTAAAAGAGCTTTGAAACGAGATATAATTGATATTAATGTTCCACTGGGTAGAGGTGAGGCCAAGTGTAAGATCAGAGCCATTTTGATAGATGTGTGGCATAAGAGATGGTACTCTGAGCACAAGGGCCGGCATTTATATGTCCTCCAAAGAAAGGTTGGTGGACCCAGATTCAAATGTCAGATTAAGAAGGAAGATGTGGTGTTTACTTGATTGCGCTTAGGACATTGTACATTGAACTCGTCATTACATCTGGTTGGCAAGCATGGGAATGATTTGTGTCTGGAAGGTATGGTTGATGAAACGGTGGAGCATGTGTTGTTATATTGTTGTAAGTATGTTGAAGAGAGGGAAACATTGAGGTTGGACGGGGTTGGGGGGGTTGGAAAGGATTTTGGGGATGGGGGAGGGTATATTAGAAGTTAGTAGGGCTCTTCTTTATTTTCTCAGAAGTACTGAGTTAGGTAGGAGGATTTAGAAATGTTGGAAACCGTGATTGACCACACACTCCAGCACAGTAGGTGGCGGCATGCACCTTTAACGTTGGTTTGTGGACCGCCATTATATATTAGAAGAAGAAGTTGTTGGTGTGAGAGGTTGTGGTTCGTGAGGAGGGCTACTATTCTTTTTTCTTTTGGTTCTTGCGTATTTTATGAATGTATTTCCTCATAGTGGAGGGTTTGTTTATTGGTTTCCATTGTTTATCGTTTAGAGTTGAGGGGGGAGTAGGGGTAGTTTGTTAGGGCGGCGTGATGGCCTCAACCGAGGGGAGAAGAAACGCTGTCGCTTCGGGTGCGTTCCGGAGAAAGGTGTGGAGGAAGTTTTGCAGGTTGGACAGGTTGGAGCGGAACATCTGCAATCTGCATCCAGAATGAACAAGGCGGTGGTTGTGTTAATGAAAAAGGTTTGTCTTGTTGTGAGTGGGATTTTTGTGAGGGGTGTGTTGGTGCAGATTTCGCCTCTTTCGACAAGAGTTGTGGTGGCTAATCTGCCTCCGTTTATTACGTACGAACAGACCGAAAATAGTTGGTTAGTTTTGGTAAATTTGCAAGTGGTTTTCGTGTGCTCTCGGCTGGGTGCCAAGCGGAATCCGTTAAACATGTTGTCTCTTTTCGTAGTGTTTGTTTCTTAACAAACTTCAAGGTTACACAGGGGAGGGGTGGAACACAGGGTTTGCTAGCACAGATAGTTTTCGGTGTTTCTAGTGTGGGGATCATCAGTTATAGGCTACAAGCAGCAACATGATTGATAGGTCGGACAGGTATTGAACCCCTGCCAAATAATCCATACTCAGATGCGCTAACCTCAACCCTAGTAAATGCATTATAAAAACATTCTATATAAAATTATCTCATATTGGGAGTAAATAGCCTCTGAATAGAAAAGAAAAAACACTGCATCTTCCAGCCCACCAATAAATTACATAATGCAACCGTCGCGGTTAGCATATTTACCTCAACATGCCCCTCGCTTGCGTGAGAAGGCAGAGTGCTTGATGCTGGTTGATGAATTTGACAATTAATGTACTAGGAAAATACGTTTTTGTCGACCAGAGGTGACTGAATTAATGTTTAGGCTTATTGATAATCATTATAGTAATGAAGTATAATATAAAAACAGGTAATAATAAACATGAATCATCATTATATTACTTCACAGTAATGTGTTTTCAGTCCTTCCTCTTGCGTTAGCAGTGTGGAAAGGGACAGTAAAAAGCTCAGGCAGGAGGAGTTTTCCTGTGAGGTGGAGTGGTGGTGTATCCAGGGAGAGAACTAAACTAATCTTCTGAAATGTCATTCATGGTCTTATGCTGCCATCTATTGGAGTTATTAAGCAACTGCAGTAGTACTGAATAAAGTGTTTTTCCTTACTAATCCGTACTAAAATAGTGATTACTCAGAATTGCAAAAAAATGGCAGGGGTACCAGGAGGGAGGAGAGTACATTTTTTACATTTTAGTCATTTAGCAGATGCTCTTATCCAGAGCGACTTACAGTTAGTGAGTGCATACATTTTCATACTGTCCCCCCATGCGAAACGAACCCACAACCTTGGTGTTGCAAGCGCCATGCTCTACCAACTGAGCTACACGGTAGTAGTGCATGGTCAAGTGGTGGTGCGCAGGCCGTGGAGAAAGCGGTGGTGGGGAGGGTTGCAGCTGGGCTACATGAGCTGAGGCAGGTTTCTGTAGTAACAGAGACTCCGGTGGGCGAAAGCTTGGTGGGCTCATCCCAGGAAATATTGCCTGTCATTGGGGAAGAGGCTCTGATCAGGGGGGAAGTGCAGGGGGGCAGAGACTGGGGAGGAGGAGGACGGTACCGTGCCAATGGAGGAGGAGGAAGAGGGGGGAGGTGAGTCTGTGGGAGCGGAGGACAAGGCGTCTCGTTTTCAGACGGCTCATTGGATCCAGAGCTGACAGCCAGTCAGGCTGAGGGCCCAGTATATACGGTAAGAGAACTTTCTAGGTTCCTGATGGAGACTAAAGGGGAAAAAGAAGGTTCTGCTGGAGTCTTATTTGATTGATCCTGGAAGGTTTGTAAGGTCAGTACAACACGTGATGAAGAATGAGGGGTTTAGTGTCCTCTCACCCAGGAAGCGGTATAGGCTGAGAAAATGGGTCATGGGTTCTTAAGGGCATGTCTTCAGAATCTGCTTAAATTGATGTTTTTTTCTGGCATGGCGGCTTTATGGGCTTCTCTACTGGTTTCTGATTGTGGTGATTTCACGGTTAGACTTCCTTAACATGAACGGCGGCAAAGACTGGGGGAATATGTAAACCAAAAACATTTAAATGCCATGGCAGAAATCTTAGTGCAGGGGTAGCAAAAGAGGTGTGTAAGGGTAGGTTGTTAGTGTTTAGAGCCCAAATAATGACCATGTCTTTGCTTTCATAAATGTGTCTGCACCTGGTCCTCTGTAGCTCAGCTGGTAGAGCACGGCGCTTGTAACGCCAGGGTAGTGGGTTCGATCCCCGGGACCACCCATACACAAAAATATATATATATATATATATATGCACGCATGACTGTAAGTCGCTTTGGATAAAAGCGTCTGCAAAATGGCACATTATATTATATTATAGTACAGGGCTCAGTTCTCTGTTTCACCAGAGGGGTTGGAAAAACAGAGTTGGGAAACCAAGAAAATCCCTTGTTTTACGTTTGTCTGATGGGCGGGTAACTTCTGTTGTGGGGAGATGAGGGAGCCTGATGGGTGGGTAACTTCTGTTGTGGGGGAGATGAGGGAGCCTGATGGGTGGGTAACTTCTGTTGTGGGGAGATGAGGGAGCCTGATGGGTGGGTAACTTCTGTTGTGGGGAGATGAGGGAGCCTGATGGGTGGGTAACTTCTGTTGTGGGGAGATGAGGGAGCCTGATGGGTGGGTAACTTCTGTTGTGGGGGAGATGAGGGAGCCTGATGGGCGGGTAACTTCTGTTGTGGGGGAGATGAGGGAGCCTGATGGGTGGGTAACTTCTGTTGTGGGGGAGATGAGGCCGCGGGCTGTGGAGTTGTACTCTGATTTATAGAGGGCAGAACTCTGTGATCCTGGGTGTTCTCAGGTTCTGCTCACAGACCTTTCCAAACTCTCTCTGTCACAGAGTAATCAAATGGACATTTCCCTGGCCTTTCACAAACTCTCAGCTGCTGTCTCTCAGACGTGGATTTTTCTAAACAATTCTGGGGAATTATTGGACAGGACTTGTTTTGTGTGTTGCGTGAGTGCGTCGGGGTGGGGGAGCTGTCGCTAAGATGTAGACGGGAGGCTTTGACTCTCCTGCCCAATAAAGGGGATTTGAGCGACTTAAAGAACTGGAGGCCTGTGGCATTGCTCTGTTTGGACTATAAGGTCTTTACCAAGGTCCTCGTTAACAGACTGAAGTCCCACCTGGACTCTATTGTACACAAGGACCAAACGTACTGTGTACCAGGACGCTCAAACACAGACAATCTGTTCATAATCAGGAGAAAGCCTTTGATAGGGTGGACCATGAATATCTGTTCAATGTGTTGTTTTGGTTGTGGGGAGAATTTTGTGGCCTGTGTTCAAATGCTGTACGCTGGGGCTTCATGTATGGTCAAGGTGTGGGGAGGGCTCAGTAGGCCAGTCTGGGTAGGGAGGGGCATTCACCAGGGATGCCCTCTGTCAGGGCAGCTATACACTCTTGTTATTGAGCCCTTTCTGGGCCTGCTACGCAGGAGGCTACAGGGAGTGTGGGAGCCAGGCATAGGGTTGGGGACAGGCATAGCAGTGTCAGCATACGCTGATGACGTCTGTGTTGGTTAGGGATGAGCAGAACCTACAGGCCCTGGAGAATAGTTTGAGGGTGTACGAGGGGGCGTCTTCTGCTTTGGTAAACTGGGGCAAGAGTGAGGCTCTGTTATGTGGGGCATGGAGGGACAGGGCACCTCCGCAGCTTCCAGGGGGGTTGCAGTGGGGCTGTGAGTGGCTCAAGATGCTTGGGGTGTATCTGGGCTCGGAGGGTTGGGATAGGAAGAACTGGGAAGGAGTGTCACAAGCGGTGGTGTCGAGGCTGACGAAGTGGAGGTGGCTCATCTCCCAATTGGCATACAGAGGGACGGTGCTGATCATCAACAACTTGGTGGCATCCTCTCTATGGCTTAAATTGGCCATTCTCAACGCCCCCGGTGGTCTGCTTGTGGACCTGCAGCGCAAGTTAGTGAATTTTTTCTGGTCAGGGTGGCAGCGTTCTGACTCAGCAGCACAGAGGCTACTGTACCGTACGGAGGTGGGCTGGAGGGAACCAGCATGTGCTCTGTTGAGGAGGGCTGGTGGTTTGGGGCTGGATCAGCAGCTCTTCATCATGCGGCAGGAGAGACTCAATACAGCAGGGGTCTCTGATTTCTATGCTGCAGTACTTAGGGCTGGAGCAGCTTGAGGAGGGGCCACCACCGTTTCCACCACTGCAAGTGACAGCAGAGACTGGGGACTGGCAGGAGAGTCCGGAGGACTTACTGACTTTTAACACTCTGAGCCTGGGGGAGTTTGAGGAGGTGGGGGGTAAGGTGCTGTACACCCTCAGTGTCAAGGTTAGACACATCAGGAGCTTAGCGGGAGTGAAGGGGCATCAGTGGCAGGGGGTTGTGGGGGCTGAGAGCATGGCAGGGTATAGGTGGAGGGTGCTCTATAAGCTCCCAGTGCTGGAAAGGTCAGGGGTCCTCCAGTGGAGGGTATTACATGGAACCCTGGACACCAATAGCTGGTTGGCTCGGGTTGACCTGGGAGTTGGGGAGGGGTGTCCGTTTTCTGCAATGACAGACTGTTCATCATGTTTTTTCTGTGTTGCCAGGATAATGCCATTACTGTTGACGCCTTAGGGTTGAGTTTGAGTTGTACAAAATGATCAACAGTGTGGAGATGTTTCAGGAGGTATGGGGGCTCAGGGGGGCTGTCTGTACGAATGGAGAGAAGGGGTTGGATGGACGGTTGGAATGTGGTGCTGGATGGTGTATTGTACTGTGGTGTTGGGTACTGGATAATGTGATTGTGTGGAGGTTGTGGTGTCACGCAATGTGCTTTTAGGAGGGGGGGTGTTAGTGTAATGAGGATGGCTCATTAAAGTAAGACAAGTCTCCCTCTCTCTCAACAGCGCTCTGCACAGGCAGCAGTGGAGGACAGTGATAAGATCTTTACCAAGCTGATTCGCTCCATTGAGAGAAGGCGCTCTGAGGTGAAGGAGCTGATCAGAGCCCAAGAGAAGGCTCAAGTGAGTCAAGCTGAAGGACTCCTGGAGCAACTGGAGCAGGAGATAGCTGAGCTGAGGAAGAGAAGCACTGAGCTGGAGCAGCTCTCACACACAGAGGATCACATCCATTTCCTCCAGGTAACTCAACTGCCTTGATACATGTGATATGAAATTAAAACTCTCAATCATTTGGTTCTGCTCCCTCTCACTCTCTCTCTCCAGAGTTATCAGTCTCTCTCCAGTACCAGTGTATCTTCAGACTTACCCAGCATCGTTTTCCGTCCTCTTCAGTACTTTGGAGATGTGAGTAAGACTGTGTCTGAACTGAGAGAGAAACTAGAAGACGTCCTTAAAGGAGAATGGACCAAGATCTCCACTACAGGTGTGTTGAAAATTATAAGAACATCAACTTTAGACCATTGAAAGTTCCCTACTAGTCATATACATGTGGAATATGGTGTGATGATAACATTCCCTCTCTCTGTGAATGTGTTTGTGTGTCTGTAGTGAATATAGTGGATGTTGTACTGCCTCCAGAGCCCAAGACCAGAGAACAGTTCTTACAATGTGAGTCTCTTTATTCTGAAGTAACTAACAGTCTCTTTTTACTGACACTCCTAACAATCCCTCTAGAAATATATAGCAATAGTAGATCTAATCAAAGACTGGGTATCTATCTGACTCCTCATATTTCTCTGATTTGATCTCTGCTGTGCTCTAATCAAAGACAGGATAGATACAGTATCTGACTTCACTTATTGTTCTAACTCCCCTCATTGGTCTCTGCTCTGCTCTTCTCCCAGATTCCTGTCAGCTCACACTGGACCCAAACACAGCACACAAACGCCTCTCTCTGTCTGAAGGGAACAGAAAGTTGACCTATACAGACCAAGTCCAACCATATCCTGATCATCCAGACAGATTCACCAAATACAGTATGGTTCTGTGTAGAGAGTGTCTGTCTGGACGCTGTTACTGGGAGGTGGAGTGGAGTGGGCGGTGTGTTACAGCAGTCTCATATAAAGACATCAGCAGAACAGGGACAGATGGTGGATTTGGACTCAATGACAAGTCCTGGATTTTACAGTGTTATAGAGGTAGTTATTTGTTCATACACAATAGTGTTATGACTAAAGTGTCAGGCCCTCAGTCCTCCAGAGTAGGAGTGTACCTGGATCACAAGGCAGGTACTCTGTCCTTCTACAGTGTCTCTGATACAATGACCCTCCTCCACAGAGTCCAGACCACATTCACTCAGCCCCTCTATCCTGGGCTTTCTATCAATAGTACTGCTGAGCTGGTTTAACTGTAGTAGGGTCCACATAGATACTAGTCATGCTGGTGTAGTCTATAGCTGAGCTGGTTAAACTGTAGTAGGGTCCACATAGATACTAGTCATGCTGGTGTAGTCTATATCTGAGCTGGTTAAACTGTAGTAGGGTCCACATAGATACTAGTCATGCTGGTGTAGTCTATAGCTGAGCTGGTTAAACTGTAGTAGGGTCCACATAGATATTAGTTATGCTGGTGGTGATGGTCCGCAGATAAAAATGCTGTTTTTCTGTACAATTATTTTTGTCTGACTGATTTAATCTTCAGAGTTTAATTAAAACTTATCGTATTTTTATCAAATGCAATGTTTTGATTGGGAACATTTACATTAATCATGATGTTTGCTTTTCATGTATGTTGGTTGGCATTCAGAACCATTGATATGTTTTCTCAATTGGTTCTCTGTCTCAATGTAATTTTCCTCAGTTGCATGGAACAGGTAGTGTTACTTTCTTGCTAATTGAACTATATGGGCCGGTTTCCCGGACACAGATTAAGCCTAGTCCTAGACTAAAAAGTATGTTCAATGGAGATGTCCGGGAAACCGACCCTAAGTTTGGCATCTTTTATTCTCCCATACTGCTCAGTCAAGCAACATTAAACATGTCCAGCAGGTGGTGGTATTAACCAAACAATAAATACAGCAGATATCTTGACTTGCCACTCAGTATATCAGTAATGTTCAGAATTGTACTTTAATATCATTGGAGATTGATGGTCTTTTTAATCCACTACCCAGAGTCAGGAACAGATGAAGTTAGGTCTGCTACTGTTCAGTTATTAAATATGATTCATGGTGATGGGAAATAAAAAATACATCTAGTAGTAGTTTTCCTTTGCTATTTATTCCAAGGTGTGTCTTTAACTTGTAAATGGATTGTGTTGAAGCTGGCATGTGGTGTGGATGATAGAATAGAGTGAATAGAGGAGAGAAGAGAGGAGGAGAGGAGAACATAATATAGAAGACAGATAAGATAGAGAGAGAATTCATACCCAGGGGAGTTACTGACTCTGGACCAAATTACATTTACATTTACGTCATTTAGCAGACGCTCTTATCCAGAGCGACTTACAAATGTTTTATTATTTTTTAATTTAATTTTTTTAGGGGGGGGGGGGGGGGGGGGTAGAAGGATTACTTTATCCTATCCCAGGTATTCCTTAAAGAGGTGGGGTTTCAAATGTCTCCGGAAGGTGGTGAGTGACTCCGCTGTCCTGGCGTCGTGAGGGAGCTTGTTCCACCATTGGGGTGCCAGAGCAGCGAACAGTTTTGACTGGGCTGAGCGGGAACTATGCTTCCGCAGAGGAAGGGGAGCCAGCAGGCCAGAGGTGGATGAACGCAATGCCCTCGTTTGGGTGTAGGGACTGATCAGAGCCTGAAGGTACGGAGGTGCCGTTCCCCTCACAGCTCCATAGGCAAGCACCATGGTCTTGTAACAGATGTGAGCTTCAACTGGAAGCCAGTGGAGTGTGCGGAGGAGCGGGGTGACGTGAGAGAACTTGGGAAGGTTGAACACCAGACGGGCTGCGGCATTCTGGATGAGTTGTAGGGGTTTAATGGCACAGGCAGGGAGCCCAGCCAACAGCGAGTTGCAGTAATCCAGACGGGAGATGACAAGTGCCTGGATTAGGACCTGTGCCGCTTCCTGTGTAAGGCAGGGTCGTACTCTCCGAATGTTGTAGAGCATGAACCTGCAGGATCGGGTCACCGCCTTGATGTTAGCGGAGAACGGCAGGGTGTTGTCCAGGGTCACGCCAAGGCTCTTCGCACTCTGGGAGGAGGACACAACGGAGTTGTCAACCGTGATGGCGAGATCATGGAACGGGCAGTCCTTCCCCGGGAGGAAGAGCAGCTCCGTCTTGCCAAGGTTCAGCTTGAGGTGGTGATCCGTCATCCATACTGATATGTCTGCCAGACATGCAGAGATGCGATTCGCCACCTGGTTATCAGAAGGGGGAAAGGAGAAGATTAGTTGTGTATCGTCAGCGTAGCAATGATAGGAGAGGCCATGTGAGGATATGACAGAGCCAAGTGACTTGGTGTATAGGGAGAATAGGAGAGGGCCTAGAACTGAGCCCTGGGGGACACCAGTGGTGAGAGCACGTGGTGCGGAGACAGCTTCTCGCCACGCCACTTGGTAGGAGCGACCGATCAGGTAGGACGCAATCCAGGAGTGAGCCGTGCCGGAGATGTCCAGCTCGGAGAGGGTGGAGAGGAGGATCTGATGGTTCACAGTATCAAAGGCAGCAGACAGGTCTAGAAGGACAAGAGCAGAGGAGAGAGAGTTAGCTTTAGCAGTGCGAAGAGCCTCCGTGACACAGAGAAGAGCAGTCTCAGTTGAATGACCAGTCCTGAAACCTGACTGGTTTGGATCAAGAAGGTTATTCTGAGAGAGATATCAAGAGAGTTGGCTAAAGACGGCACGCTCAATAGTTTTGGAAAGAAAAGAAAGAAGGGATACTGGTCTGTAGTTGTTGACATCAGTGGGATCGAGTGTTGGTTTTTTGAGAAGGGGTGCAACTCTCGCTCTCTTGAAGACGGAAGGGACATGGCCAGCGGTCAAGGATGAGTTGATCAGCAAGGTGAGGTAGG
This sequence comes from Coregonus lavaretus, assembly GCF_964263955.1. NCBI lineage: Eukaryota > Metazoa > Chordata > Actinopteri > Salmoniformes > Salmonidae > Coregonus > Coregonus lavaretus. Next base: position 6,009,943 of record NC_140008.1, read on the forward strand.
GGAGAAGGTCACCGGAGATGGTCTGGAGAAGAGAGGAGGGGATGGGTTCAAGCGGGCAGGTTGTTGGGCGGCCTGCAGTCACAAGTCGCAAGATTTTATCTGGAGAGAGAGGGGAGAAAGAGGTCAAAGCATAGGGTAGGGCAGTGTGAGCAGGACCAGCAGTGTCATTAGACTTAACAAACGAGGATCGGATGTCGTCAACCTTCTTTTCAAAGTGGTTGACGAAGTCATCCACAGAGAGGGAGGAGGGGGGGGGGAGGAGGATTCAGCAGGGAGGAGAATGTGGCAAAGAGCTTCCTAGGGTTAGAGGCAGATGCTTGGAATTTAGAGTGGTAGAAAGTGGCCTTAGCAGCAGAAACAGATGAAGAAAATGTAGAGAGGAGGGAGTGAAAAGATGCCAGGTCGGCAGGGAGTTTAGTTTTCTTCCATTTCCGCTCCGCTGCCCGGAGCTCTGTTCTGTGAGCTCGCAATGAGTCATCAAGCCACGGAGCTGGAGGGGAGGACCGAGCCGGCCGGGAGGATAGGGGACACAGAGAGTCAAAGGATGCAGAAAGGGAGGAGAGGAGGGTTGAGGAGACAGAATCAGGAGATTGGAGGGAGAAGGATTGAGCAGAGGGAAGAGATGATAGGATGGAAGAGGAGAGAGTAGTGGGAGAGAGAGAGCGAAGGTTGCGGCGGCGCATTACCATCTGTGTAGGGGCAGAGTGAGTAGTGTTGGAGGAGAGCGAGAGAGAAAAGGATACAAAGTAGTGGTCGGAGACATGGAGGGGAGTTGCAGTGAGTTTAGTAGAAGAGCAGCATCTAGTAAAGATGAGGTCAAGCGTATTGCCTGCCTTGTGAGTAGGGGGGGACGGTGAGAGGGTGAGGTCAAAAGAGGAGAGGAGTGGAAAGAAGGAGGCAGAGAGAAATGAGTCAAATGTAGACGTAGGGAGGTTGAAATCCCCTAAAACTGTGAGGGGTGAGCCATCCTCAGGAAAGGAGCTTATCAAGGCGTCAAGCTCATTGATGAACTCTCCAAAGGAACCTGGAGGGCGATAGATGACAAGGATATTAAGCTTAAATGGGCTAGTGACTGTGACAGCATGGAATTCAAATGAGGAGATAGACAGATGGGTTAGGGGAAAAATTGAGAATGTCCACTTGGGAGATATGAGGATTCCTGTGCCACCACCCCGCTGACCAGATGCTCTCGGGGTATGCGAGAACACATGGTCAGACGAGGAGAGAGCAGTAGGAGTAGCAGTGTTTTCAGTGGTAATCCATGTTTCCGTCAGCGCCAAGAAGTCGAGGGATTGGAGGGTAGCATAGGCTGGGATGAAGTCTGCCTTGTTGGCAGCAGAACGGCAGTTCCAGAGGCTGCCTGAGACCTGGAACTCCAGGTGAGTGGTGCGTGCAGAGAACAGGGATAGGCAGAGGCATAGTTGACAGGCTGCAGCAAATGGCTGATCGGAATGAAATGAACTAAACATCTGGGAAAGGAGAGAGCGGGCCTCCCTCACCACAACTCCCAAATATAACTCTCCCAACTTCCACCTCAGAAACTATAATTGTTGTAAACTACAGCGGTTCAATGTTTCTATGAATAGACTAACTCAGCTAGCTAACTAGGTGCAGCACGAACGGCACGAACACACAGAGAGAGCCAAACTAACGTTAACTAGTCACCCATGTCCCGAATTCCCTGAACGACTCGGGCTATCAATATGTAAAAAACAAAACACAAATGTAGGTTATGACTTACCCCTGGCAGCTACTGTTAGCTAGCCAAGTGCAAAGCTAGCCACTGAATAGACTCAGCCAGTTCGCGTCTGTTCGCTAGGTCGTTCCAGCTATTGTTTACTAGTAGCCATCCAGGTAGCAACAAGCTAGCTAAATTTCAAGCACAGTAGCCACTTGCTACCTAACGTTAACGGTTCAGACATGAGGTTAGAAAACAGCTGAATGGTAGGCAATTATTGTATGTAATCATTGTAGGCAGCCAGCTGGCGTAACCACAGGCACTCCCAGGCGTGAAATAACTATACCGTTGCTAATTGCTACTCGCCAGCTAGTCCAGGTGGAGGTTTAGCCAGCTAGCTTCGTGCTACGCCCGGCGCCGCCGAATACAATACTAACCTACAATAATTACATACAACAACCCACGGTAACTACCAACAATACCTAACTACAATCTAAATACATATGTAGGTTATGACTTACCCCTAGCAGCTACTGTTAGCTAGCCAAGTGCAAAGCTAGTCACTGAATTGACTCAGCCAGTTCGCGTCTGCTCGCTCGGTCGTTCCAGCTATTGTTTACCAGTCAGCGTTAACGGTTCAGACAATGAGGTTAGAAAACAGCTGAATGGTAGAAAACAGCTGAATGGTAGGCAATTATTGTATGTAACTATTGTAGGCAGCCAGCTGGCGTAATTACAGGCACTCTCAGGCGTGAAACAACTATACCGTTGCTAATAGTTGCCAGTAGCTATCCGCCAGCTAGTCCAGGTGGTGGGTGACCAAATGACACCCTGTTCCCTACGTAGTGCACTAGGCTACTTCTGACCAGATCTAAAGTAGTGCACTACATGGGGAATAGGGTGGAGATAGGGTGGAGATTGGAGATTTGTGTGTCTTTAACTAGTAAATGTGTGGAAGCTGGCTAGTGGTGCGTCTTTAACTTGTAAATGTGTGGAAGCTGGCTAGTGGTGTGAATATCATACTGTAATGTTAGTGGTTGCCTCATTCCAACATTAGAATATCATACTGTAATGTTAGTGGTTGTCATTAGAATGAAGATTTCCATCCAGGAGTTACTGTCTCTGTCCCAAATCTCTCCCTGTTCCCTGCATAGTGCACTAGGCTACTTCTGACCAGATCTAAAGTAGTCTTCTAGATTTTACATGTTTTCTCCCTGTCATTAGAAAATGACAATATGGTAATGACTTTAGTGGTTTCCTCCCCCTTTGTGTTTTTATTGGTTGTGTGTTATGTGTGTTGTTGTGTTAGGTTTTCCCCCTGTGTTCCTAATGGAAAATCCATTAACAATTAATCACAAACAAATTATATTCCAGTTGTGTTTAGACAACTTCATGGCTGACATCCCCCAGTTCTGTTAAGACCCATTGAACTGGGTCACATTCTAAATGGTCACTTGTATTGATAGTCCATACTGGGCCTAACTGGGCATAAATAATAAAATAAATAAATAATAAACTGGGGTTAACAATACTGGAGGGTTTCTTTCTGCACACATATTCCCTCATCTCCAGAACTTTACCTGATGTTCCGTCTCTCTCTCTCTCTCTCTCTCTCTCTCTCTCTCTCTCTCTCTCTCTCTCTCTCTCTCTCTCTCTCTCTCTCTCTCTCTCTTCAAACCGTATAGAAAGCAGACAACCTCAATATGGTTTCATTCCTGTAGTTATCAGGACACATGGGGTGTGGAACTATTATCTCCTTTCTAAGTGTGAACTTGTCCACTTCCCTTCATGTATTTCAAAGGAAATGACTGGTATATGTAAACTCCCTCTACCCCATGCCAACACCAATCCAATGCTTTTACATTTGAGAGGAGTAGTGAAGGAATGATACACTTCAGGAGGAAGGAGAGATTATTGGGACACACCCATGGAGTGATGATAGAGGGATGTGAAAGAGGAGAGAGGTAATGGTTGGACTTGACTTATTTATTCTCTCATTAGACTTATTCTGTTTCAATAACATATTTGCATAACACAAAATAAGTACATTTAAGGAAGTATCCATGTATTATAGATTTTAGAATCACTTTTGTACTATTTTCACAAGTATGTGGTAAAATCTCACAACTCTTAATACAAAACTCAAAACAGATCATCAAAAAGGCTGTTTTTTCAAAACTTTAAGCACATTTTCAATTGACTAAGTACAACACACAAAGGAAGTATCCTTGTATTATATCTTAATATGTGAAATGCTCACTTCCTCCCATAAGTCATTAGTAGTTGATGTAGGGTTTCATCTGTCAAAAGGTAAATCACACCTGGTGACTTATGAGTTATAAATGTTATTACTGTGGAGTCACCATGATCTGATTACTGTGGTGTGTGTGTTAGTCTTTGATTAGTTTAGTCATCAAGGCTGAGAGGATGTATCTATTTGAAAGGGTGTCCTGCTCTTTGATCAGACCAAATGGTTGTAAAGTCCTCAAGACAATAGAATGGTTGTCAGGCAGTGGAGTCTGGTGGGAGGAGCTATAGCAGGACAGGCTCATTGTGATGTCTGGAATGGAATAAATGGAACTCAGTCAAACATGTGGTTTCATATGTTTGTGTTTGATACCTTCCATTGATTCCATTCCAGCCATTACAATGAGCCCGTCCTCCTATAGCTCCTCCCACCAGCCTCCTCTGGTGTCAGACCTGCATGGTGCCTCAGAGTCTGTGTAGGAACTGTGAGGTGGGTGTGTTGGGAACATTATTCCCTATTTTTCATAGTTCCACAATCTATTAATAGCAAGAGATCTGCAAATCATGGTTATTTTATTTATAACTAGAGAATTGGGCTGATTCAAACAAGACAAACATGCTTATTTTTAAAGTAAGGACATGTCCAAGAAAGGTTACTTGTAAAACTAAAATAACCAACACCCTTTCTTGTGATGGGTTGTAATATATATAAAAATATGATAATATACAGTGGGGAGAACAAGTATTTGATACACTGCCGATTTTGCAGGTTTTCCTACTTACAGAGCATGTAGAGGTCTGTAATTTTTATCATAGGTACACTTCAACTGTGAGAGACGGAATCTAAAACAAAAATCCAGAAAATCACATTGTATGATTTTTAAGTAATTAATTTGCATTTTATTGCATGACATAAGTATTTGATCACCTACCAACCAGTAAGAATTCCGGCTCTCACAGACCTGTTAGTTTTTCTTTAAGAAGCCCTCCTGTTCTCCACTCATTACCTGTATTAACTGCACCTGTTTGAACTCGTTACCTGTATAAAAGACACCTGTCCACACACTCAATCAAACAGACTCCAACCTCTCCACAATGGCCAAGACCAGAGAGCTGTGTAAGGACATTAGGGATAAAATTGTAGACCTGCACAAGGCTGGGATGGGCTACATGATAATAGGCAAGCAGCTTGGTGAGAAGGCAACAACTGTTGGCACAATTATTAGAAAATGGAAGAAGTTCAAGATGACGGTCAATCACCCTCGGTCTGGGGCTCCATGCAAGATCTCACCTCGTGGGGCATCAATGATCATGAGGAAGTAGAGGGATCAGCCCAGAACTACACGGCAGGACCTGGGCAATGACCTGAAGAGAGCTGGGACCACAGTCTCAAAGAAAACCATTAGTAACACACTACGCCGTCATGGATTAAAATCCTGCAGTGCACGCAAGGTCCCCCTGCTCAAGACAGCGCATGTCCAGGCCCGTCTGAAGTTTGCCAATGACCATCTGGATGATCCAGAGGAGGAATGAGAGAAGGTCATGTGGTCTGATGAGACAAAAATATAGCTTTTTGGTCTAAACTCCACTCGCCGTGTTTGGAGGAAGAAGAAGGATGAGTACAACCCCAAGAACACCATCCCAACCATGAAGCATGGAGGTGGAAACATTATTCTTTGGGGATGCTTTTCTGCAAAGGGGACAGGACGACTGCACCGTATTGAGGGAAGGATGGATGGGGCCATATATTGCGAGATCTTGGCCAACAACCTCCGTCCCTCAGTAAGAGCATTGAAGATGGGTCGTGGCTGGGTCTTCCAGCATGACATTGACCTGAAACACACAGCCAGGGCAACTAAGGAATGGCTCCGTAAGAAGCATCTCAAGGTCCTGGAGTGGCCTAGCGAGTCTCCAGACCTAAACTCAATAGAAAATCTTTGGAGGGAGCTGAATGTCCGTACTTCCCAGCGACAGCCCCGAAACCTGAAGGATCTGGAGAAGGTCTGTATGGAGGAGTGGGCCATAATCCCTGCTGCAGTGTGTGCAAACCTGGTCAAGACCTACAGGAAACGTATGATCACTGTAATTGCAAACAAAGGTTTCTGTACCAAATATTAAGTTCTGCTTTTCTGATGTATCAAATACTTATGTCATGCAATAAAATGCAAATTAATTACTTAAAAATCATACAAATCAATTTTCTAGATTTTTGTTTTAGATTCCGTCTCTCACAGTTGAAGTGTACCTATGATAAAAATTACAGACCTCTACATGCTTTGTAAGTAGGAAAACCTGCAAAATCGGCAGTGTATCAAATACTTGTTCTCCCCACTGTATTTCCATTCACATTGTGTGTGTGTGGTCCCAGGTGTGAGGGGCTTGTTGTGATCCTGGGGGTAGTGCATTGGGCTGTACACTGACTGTATGCCTTCTTAATATTGAGTTGCATCGGGTGGGGGGCTGTTAAAACTGTTTTGAATGGGGTGTGTTTTGGGAACTGGGGGTGAAATCAAACATTGTATTCAAACTGGTTAGGGGTAGACTTAGACCCCCCAGAACATTCACACCTGGTCCTTTGTTGCAGGATTTGTTTTAGACATGTTTGTACATTAATTTCTTAAATTTTCATTCCCAGTTTGAATGTCAATAAGAAGTAATATAATTGTGTGTATGACTTTACAATGTCCAGCTACATTATACTCCACATAGCTTTATAGGAAGCAGACTTTACAATGTCCAGCTACATTATACACCACATAGCTTTATAGGAAGCAGACTTTACAATGTCCAGCTACATTATACTCCACATAGCTTTATAGGAAGCAGACTTTACAATGTCCAGCTACATTATACACCACATAGCTTTATAGGAAGCAGACTTTACAATGTCCAGCTACATTATACTCCACATAGCTTTATAGGAAGCAGACTTTACAATGTCCAGCTACATTATACTCCACATAGCTTTATAGGAAGCAGACTTTACAATGTCCAGCTACATTATACTCCACATAGCTTTATAGGAAGCAGACTTTATAATGTCCAGCTACATTATACACCACATAGCTTTATAGGAAGCAGACTTTACAATGTCCAGCTACATTATACTCCACATAGCTTTTATAGGAAGCAGTTCCTAATCTACTGAAACTTCTTCATGGCCAAATTTGTTTTATTGAATAATTTTGACCCACCCTTGGTTTTTGAATTTATTCAACTCTGAATTCGGCTCTATACTCCAGCATTTTAGATTTGATATTAAATGTTTTATATGAGGCGACAGTACAGAATGTCACCTTTTATTTGAGGCTATTTTCATTAATGTCTGTTTTACTGTTTAGAAATAAATATACTGTATTTATCTGGGCCCTCCATATGTAGGTGTCATAAGTATTTGGACAAATTCACTTATAGTGTATTACACTTTGTCAAAAGTTTAGTATTTGGTCCCATATTCCTAGCAGGCTATGACTACATCAAGCTTGGGACTCTTGTTGGATGCATTTGCAGTGTGTTTCGGTTGTGTTTCAGATGATGTTGTGCCCAATAGAATTGAATGGTAAATAATGTATTGTGTCATTTTGGAGCCACTTAAACATATTATGTTCTTATTTACAATACAAGTGACTCCAAAATGATTCAATACGTAATTTACCATTCAATTCTATTGGGATATTGTTTATAGATGAGGATATTGTTTTTATGCAGATTTTTGAATATTCGCATGAAAATATGTTTCCATTTGACTGGCGTCAGATGTGAATATTGTAAAATCTTCATAAAAACATGTGCATTTTACCAGCAGAAATGTTTCCATCAAATTGACGTGTTGAAGATAAATGGCTGTGCGTGATGACGTAATGCAAATACAAATAAATATATTTTAGAAAATACTAATATATTTTTGCAGTTAAATTCCCATGTACCGGTTTAAAAAGTTATGTTAAATGGGTTTCCATCACATTTTCAACTCTACCGATGGTTTTGTCAGATGTTTTGGGGGCATTATATAGTGAACATGCCCACTCTGGATAGGCTGCCTACATGATGACATTATTATGGACAAAAAGACCCTCGATATTTATTGGAAAGGAGCATCAAGCTCTTCACTGTGAACTTTCACCACCCTGTGAAGTTCAGCATAACTTATTTCATCTGTAGCTTAATAAACTGCATGGTTTCCCGAGTCGTAGTGGGAGGACCACATCACATATCATTGTGTGACTCCAAGTTTACTTTAATATGATGGTTATTATATCAATATTTGTGCATTAAGCGTTTCCACTGCCATTTCTCGCTTAATTAATTCTACATAGGTATTTGCACACCACTGCATCCACATGTTTCTTTACAATTTATGATCATTTTACATGACTGAAAATGAAATAAAACGTTTGATTTTACATATTCATCATTCACCACTGTGGCTTCTGAATAGGTCACTGTACATTTATGGAACCTTTAAAACGTTGTAATGTTTTACCACAACCTTATATTTGGTTACGCGTCACTATGGCTTCCATCCCTATATACCTCAGTGCATCCATCCAGGACTAACGTCTCCAAACAGATCTAAAAGGCCTCCCCCACCACTCAGACTTTCAAAGAAATTAAAGTTGTCTCTGATACTCTGCTGTGCAGTTTGTTGTATGGACATTGCAGAGGCCCTTTTAAAATATCCACTCTGCTGTCTGGATCTACCAAAGGATCCAGTTACTATTCCCTGTGGACACAGCTGTATGCAACGTCATCTTCTTAGCTTGACTTCCATCCCCCAAAAACCTGTAGATACAGAGTACACAGTCAAGAGGAAGCCACTCCCTGTCCTCTGGTGTAGAGTTCCATGAAACAGAAAGTCATCTTTGACACCCTGTTGCTCAACCTTCAGGTGAAAGCACTAAAATGGCTGACAATCTAGAACTGTTCTGTTGCTCCATCTGTCTGGATCCACTGAAGGATCCGGTGACTACTGCCTGTGGACACAGCTACTGTATGGGCTGTATTAAAGAAAGCTGGGATCAGGATGATCTGAAAGGTGTCTACACCTGTCCCCACAATCTAAAAAATGCTGGGTTGTTTGGTTGACCCAAATGTTGGGTTGCAGGCGTTGGGTCACTTAGTTGGGTTGTTTTCTTTAAAAACTGCTGGGTTATGGATGCTGGGTGTTGGGTTATTGTTGCTTGGTTATTGAGATATGACCCAGCAGGTCAGATCAGAAGACTGTAGGCATAGTTTAGTAGGGGTGTGGCTTTCAGATAGTTATTTTTAGCCACCCATGAGAGTAAATATAATTCCTGTTCATCTGGTCTGTTGCGTAGTTAGCACATGTTAAGGTTGAACATTGACATTTTTGTAGCTTCAATTATGCTTATAGAGTTTCCTAAAAGTCCACGTATGTCTCATTGTTGGGCTATAATACAGTGGTATACCTTATTATAATATGTAATAAATACTCTACATATTATAGAAGAATTTAATAAGGAAAAATTGAGTTTACAGTATGTAAATTTGATATGATAAACTGGAATGACATTTACTCTCATGGGTGGCCAATAAGATCTAGCTGAAAGCCACGCCCATAATAAGCCACGCCTCCTTAAAATAACCTACAGTAAGGATGACATTAAAACAGACCCAGTTGCTAGGTCAACCAAGCATGACATTAAAACAGACCCAGTTGCTAGGTCAACCAAGCATGACATTAAAACAGACCCAGTTGCTAGGTCAACCAAGCATGACATTAAAACAGACCCAGTTGCTAGGTCAACCAAGCATGACATTAAAACAGACCCAGTTGCTAGGTCAACCAAGCATGACATTAAAACAGACCCAGTTGCTAGGTAAACCAAGCATGACATTAAAACAGACCCAGTTGCTAGGTCAACCAAGCATGACATTAGAACAAACCCAGTTGCTAGGTCAACCAAGCATGACATTAGAACAAACCCAGTTACTAGGTCAACCAAGCATGAGAGTAAAAAATACCCAACTGATGGTTAAATTAACCCGTGTTCTGTTAATACTAACAACCCAACATATTGGGATATTCACGCAACCAAACTGTCTGGGTCAAAATAACCCAACATGTTCTTTCCACTACTTAACCTGCGCTGGGGTACTAAATAAACAAGATTGAGTGCAGTGCAGACATACCTTCACCCCAAGACCTATTCTGAACAGGAGTGCTGTGGTCGCCTAAGTGGTGGAGAAACTGAAGAAGACAGGACTCCAAGCTGCTTCTCCTGCTCACTGTCATGCTGGACCTTTAGCATTACATACAGTATAGAACACCATATAGAAGACATAGACATATCATTACATACAGTATAGAACACCATCTAGAAGACATAGACATATCATTACATACAGCATAGAACACCATATAGAAGACATAGACATATCATTACATACAGTATAGAACACCATATAGAAGACATAGACATATCATTACATACAGTATAGAACACCATATAGAAGACATAGACATATCATTACATACAGTATAGAACACCATATAGAAGACATAGACATATCATTACATACAGTATAGAACACCATCTAAAAGACATAGACATATCATTACATACAGTATAGAACACCATATAGAAGACATAGACATATCATTACATAGAGTATATCATAGATGTATAAATCCTTCCTTTATATTTCCTGTAACACTTTCCATTACAGTAGCCTTATTACTGGCTAGGGTTACTGCTGCTAGTACAGTGTAAGAATGAGGCATCACAGTACTTTTACACCACTGTACTAACAGGAATAATTACACACCAATAAACACACTGTAATGTAAAGTGTTACATCATTCTCAATGATCAGTCAATACATACAGTATTCATTTCACCTACAGTACATTGTATCCCCCATTGTAGATAATTATCTATAACACACTGTAGAGTTTTACAACCACGTATTAGTTATTATGGACACTTACAGTTAGTGTCATAGCACATAAGTTTAAGGCATTACAACATTCATTAAAAGCATTATACATATGTACTTCATAGAAACTGTTACCCTTTATATATTCTAACCACTCTATTTATTATTAATTTATTCCATATTAAGGGCCCTAACCTAGGAACACAAATCTTTGTCTCTATTAACATTGCGTACAGTTCTCTCTCTCTCTCTCTCTGTCTCTCTCTCTCTCCCTCTAACCCCTCTCTCTCTCTCTCTAACCCCACCCCTCTGGCAGAACCAGGAAGTCCCTCCCCCTCCCACAAACTCTCTTCTGAGGAAACAAAACTGATCTGAGTCTCTGTGTCATCTGTCTGTGTGAGAGTGAACAACCGTCCAAATGGCTCAGCAGGGAGTTCTGCTGGATCAGGACCAGTTCTGTTGTTCTGTCTGTCTGGATCTACTGAAGGAGCCGGTCACTACTGCCTGTGGACACAGTTACTGTAGGAGCTGTATTGAGGACTGCTGGGATCAGGATGTTCTGAAAGGGGTCTATAGCTGTCCTCAGTGCAGACAGACTTTCACTCCAAGGCCTACTCTGAGAAAAAATAACATGTTGGCTGAGGTGGTGGAGAAACTGAAGAAGACAGGACTCCAGGCTGCTCCCCCTCCTGCTCTGTGCTATGCTGGACCTGGAGATGTGGTGTGTGATTTCTGCACTGGGACCAGAAAGCAGAAAGCCCTCATGTCCTGTCTGGTGTGTCTGGCCTCTTATTGTGAGACTCACCTCCAACCTCACTATGAATTTCCTGGTTTCAAGAAGCACAAGCTGGTCAAAGCCACCGCACAACTACAGGAGAAGATCTGCTCTGATCATGACAAACTGCTGGAGGTTTACTGTCGTACCGATCAGCAGTGTATCTGTTATCTGTGTACAATGGATGAACATAAAGGCCATGATACAGTGTCAGCTGCAGCAGAGAGGACTGAGAAACAGGTAAGACCAGAACTACTTGTTGGTGACTGTCTGATAAACAAAGAATTAAAGATACAGTAGGAACTAAGGCTGTTTGAATATGAGATCATTCAAATGATATCGATCCTCAGCAAAACAAATATGAACACAAACCTTGAGTATATTGAGTTTGCTCCAAATGTATCACCATTTTCTGATGTCTAACACTATTATCATTCCGAATGCCCTTTTAAGAGTTCAAAGTTCAGTCTCAACCCCTTGATACATGTACGCCTACCATAAAAACTATAATCATTAACATAGCAACATAGAAAATGTCATATGGTAAAGGGACTTCCTCAAGATTTTAGACCTTCCTCTCTATGGGCCCTATGTCACATTACTATACTATTGATCTACTGGACAAATAAAGCTTGGCAGCTCATTGAAGAGTGATTATCCACAGAGGCAGCTGTGGATGAGTCAGCAGAAGGTCCAGCAGAGATTCCAGGAGAGAGAGAAGGAGCTGAAGGAGCTCCAACAGGCTGTGGAGTCTCTCAAGGTGAGTATTGTTGACCAGAGGAGACACACCATTTCACTTCTCTCCTCCAGTCAGAGAGAGGGAGAGAGACAGGCCTCTATCTAATCCCACTGACCCCACTGTTGGAAACAGGACCCCTTTCAGAGAACACACGGCTTAATGTAACTGACGGGATATGAACCCGGGTCTACTGCGGGAGAAACCAACATCTTGGGGGTTCGATCCCCGGGACCACACATACGTAAAAATATGTGCACACATGACTGTAAGTCGCTTTGGATAAAAGCGTCTGCTAAATGGCATATTGTATATTATTATGTTACACCAAGAGGAGATTCCTTACTGGGCCGACACTGATTTTAAAGTCACAAGTGGGGCTACCTCATCACATAACCATGAGTAACCATGAGTAACTCATGTCCGCTATACATTAACACGGAGCTCTCTCTCTCTCTCTCACTCTCTCTCAATTCAATTAAATGGGCTTTATTGACATGGGAAACATGTTACATTACCAAAGCAGGCTAAATAAATAATAAACTAAAGTGAAATCAATGATCAGAAATTAACAGTAAACGTTACACTCACAAACGTTTCAAAGTAATAGAGACATTTCAAATGTTATAATTCAAGTGCAAACAGAGTGAGCCATTCGCCAGACTGAGTTCTGGAGGTGAAATGGAAATGAATGAGGGAGAGTTAAGTGAGGTAGAAGGTGTGGTGAAGAGCTCAGAACCAGAGCCTGGCATCAATGGACATGATAAAGAAGAATCTGGTGCAGTAGGAGTTACATTGTTGTAGAAAGTGGATCCATACCTTTTGGTAGATCCATTTGTGGTTTCAGGGTGGGTGGGAAAGGAGTTGGGTGCAGTTGAATCAGTGAAGGTAACCTGTAGTGGACTTGTGATATTTGTTTGTGTTTCTTCTGACCAGAGGGAGTGGGCGCTCCATGTCACGCAACTTGGGTCAAAATCTGTTTCTTGCTTTGCTCTTAGGAACAGGGCACCATTGAAAGAAGTGATTTCTGGGGTAGCGTTAAGTGTGGAGGTGGAGCAATTAAGGTTGAAGATTCCTGGTGTTTGTGATTCCCGCCGTTTGGTGCAACGCAGACCCGGTGGTGAGCGTGGTGAAACAGAGGAGTCACTGTCAGTCCTTTTGAGTTTTGAGTCTTTACCCGACAAAGTCATGTTAGGATATATCAGTTCTCCTGTTAGAGCTTTGTGCCGAATCCACTGCACTGATTCAGGTGCAACGTTTATGGTCATGTTGCAGCAGTTTGTAGGAGGGAGATTCCAAAATGTGGGAAGTGTGCAGGAGGGCATGGGATAGAGGATTGTGTAGTTTCGGTGGATAAAGTTGTGTGTGTCAACTGTTGGGATGCCCATGTTGCTGGGGATCGGAAGTGTCCGGTGCGAGAGAGGCAGGTTGAGGTGGATAGAGTCAGAGTAGTGCAGAAGGTGTCGTATGCTGAGGCAGTGAAGAAAGTAGAGGAGGATGGGTCAAGGGTGAGAGATCCTGAGAGGATCCCTGTGAGTAGTAGATCTGTGCCAGCACAGAGGGATAGGCCAACGAGTGATATATGCTTTAGTAAAGTTAGCTTCTTAGCGTTCATAGCAATGGTTATCAATTGTACAGTAGAAATGGAACGTACAGTGGGGAGAACAAGTATTTGATACTCTGCCGATTTTGCAGGTTTTCCTACTTACAAATCATGTAGAGGTCTGTAATTTTTATCATAGGTACACTTCAACTGTGAGAGATGGAATCTAAAACAAAAATCCAGAAAATCACATTGTATGATTTTTAAGTAATTAATTTGCATTTTATTGCATGACATAAGTATTTGATACATCAGAAAAGCAGAACTTAATATTTGGTACATAAACCTTTGTTTGCAATTACAGATATCATACGTTTCCTGTAGGTCTTGACCAGGTTTGCACACACTGCAGCAGGGATTTTGGCCCACTCCTCCATACAGACCTTCTCCAGATCCTTCAGGTTTCGGGGCTGTCGCTGGGCAATACGGACTTTCAGCTCCCTCCAAAGATTTTCTATTGGGTTCAGGTCTGGAGACTGGCTAGGCCACTCCAGGACCTTGAGATGCTTCTTACGGAGCCACTCCTTAGTTGCACTGGCTGTGTGTTTCGGGTCGTTGTCATGCTGGAAGACCCAGCCACGACCCATCTTCAATGCTCTTACTGAAGGAAGGAGGTTGTTGGCCAAGATCTCGCGATACATGGCCCCATCCATCCTCCCCTCAATACGGTGCAGTCGTCCTGTCCCCTTTGCAGAAAAGCATCCCCAAAGAATGATGTTTCCACCTCCGGTTGCGATGGTGTTCTTGGGGTTGTACTCATCCTTCTTCTTCCTCCAAACATGGCGAGTGGAGTTTAGACCAAAAAGCTCTATTTTTGTCTCATCAGACCACATGACCTTCTCCCATTCCTCCTCTGGATCATCCAGATGGTCATTGGCAAACTTCAGACGGGCCTGGACATGCGCTGGCTTGAGCAGGGGGACCTTGCGTGCGCTGCAGGATTTTAATCCATGACGGAGTAGTGTGTTACTAATGGTTTTCTTTGAGACTGGTCCCAGCTCTCTTCAGGTCATTGACCAGGTCCTGCCGTGTAGTTCTGGGCTGATCCCTCACCTTCCTCATGATCATTGATGCCCCACGAGGTGAGATCTTGCATGGAGCCCCAGACCGAGGGTGATTGACCGTCATCTTGAACTTCTTCCATTTTCTAATAATTGCGCCAACAGTTGTTTCCTTCTCACCAAGCTGCTTGCCTATTGTCCTGTAGCCCATCCCAGCCTTGTGCAGGTCTACAATTTTATCCCTGATGTCCTTACACAGCTCTCTGGTCTTGGCCATTGTGGAGAGGTTGGAGTCTGTTTGATTGAGTGTGTGGACAGGTTACTTTTATACAGGTAACGAGTTCAAACAGGTGCAGTTAATACAGGTAATGAGTGGAGAACTGGAGGGCTTCTTAAAGAAAAACTAACAGGTCTGTGAGAGCCGGAATTCTTACTGGTTGGTAGGTGATCAAATACTTATGTCATGCAATAAAATGCAAATTCATTACTTAAAAATCATACAATGTGATTTTCTGGATTTTTGTTTTAGATTCCGTCTCTCACAGTTGAAGTGTACCTATGATAAAAATTACAGACCTCTACATGCTTTGTAAGTAGGAAAACCTGCAAAATCGGCAGTGTATCAAATACTTGTTCTCCCCACTGTAAATCACAGAAAATAGATGTTGTGGTGGCACCTGCAGAGAAGTATTTGGGCATACAAGATTAGACTTCAGAAGATTTGTTGTTTTGTTGTTTTTATTTTTTTATTTTTCCATGCCAACCGCCGTTAAACTCCAAAGAAGAAGAAGAAATGCTAAATTATGGCTATGTACAGTGTTGTAACGATGTCTCTGGCTCTTTCATTCCATCACTTTCACGGTAGTTGGTTGTGTGGGTCTCTGATTATGAATGGGGTGCTGATATACAGTAGTTGATGGATATTTATAGAGCTCTGATCAGGACGCCAACTGATTACTGGTGTACAGTTTATGGAACAGAGGTAAAGACTTGGCTTCAGAAGCTGGACAGAATCCAATATATAGCTTTAAGGATATGTATTGGTGCATTTAAATCAACGTCTGTATGTGTCTTACTAGTGGAGGCAGGCGAGATGCCTTTGGATATACAGCGTAAAAAATGGTCATTATCTTATTGGGTTAGGTTGAAAGGCTGTGAGGTTGAGCATCCCACTGCTACTGTTCTAGATGACTGTTGGGAATATACTAGTAGACAAGGCAGTGGTTTTGGTTGGACAGTTGGAAAGCTTGCTGATGAGAGTGGTTTGAGGGAGTTGGAGGTTGGCCCTTCTGTGGTGATAGGGGATGGTCCTCCATGGTTACTCCCAGACCCTGTTGTTGATCTAACCCTGGTAGAGAAAAGGAAAGATTGGTCAGAAGTCAGTGATATAGTGAAACTGGTTGACAATTACATTGGTAGAAGTGTTTATGCTTTTTTACTGCTTTTCACAGATGGATCCAAGGACCCAGATAGTGGGCTCACAGGAGCAGGTGTTTACATTCCTGAATTTGATGTGCAGATATGTAGAAGACTAACAGATGAACTGTCAGTATACTCAGTTGAACTGTTGGTCATAATAGTTGCCCTCCAGTGGGTGGAGAACGTACAACCTGGTAGAATTATAGTATGCTCAGATTCTCTGTCTGTATTGAATAGTTTATCATCTGGTATGGAAGGTGTGGAAGGGAATGAAATTGTAGACCAGTTAGCTAAAAGAGCTTTGAATCAAGATATAATTGATATTAATGTTCCACTGGGTAGAGGTGAGGCCAAATGTAAGATCAGAGCCATTTTGATAGATGTGTGGCAGAAGAGATGGTACTCTGAGCACAAGCGCCGGCATTTATATGAATAGTTTACAGTTTTACAGAAAGGTCGATGGACCAAGATTCAAAAGTCAGATTAGGAAGGAAGAGGTGGTGTTTACTCAATTGCGCTTAGAACATTGTACATTGATCTCGTCATTACATCTGGTTGGCAAGCATGGGAATGGTTTGTGTCTGGAGGGTATTTTTACATTTTAGTCATTTTTAGCAGACGCTCTTATCCAGAGCGACTTACAGTTAGTGAATACATATATATATATTTTTTTATACTGGCCCCCCCTGGGAAATGAACCCACAACCCTGGCGTTGCAAACACCATGCTCTATCAACTGAGCTACATCCCTGCCGGCCATTCCCTCCCCTACCCTGGACGACGCTGGGCCAATTGTGCGCCACCCATGAGTCTCCCGGTCGCGGCCGGCTGCGACAGAGCCTGGATTCGAACCAGGATCTCTAGTGGGACAGTTAGCACTGCGATGCAGTGCCTTAGAACACTGCGCCACTCAGGAGTTGGTATGGTCGATGAAACGGTGGAGCATGTGTTGTTATATTGTTGTAAGTATGTTGAAGAGAGGGAAAGATTGAAGTGTAGGGTCATTGAGGTTGGACGGGGTTGGGGGGGTTTGGAAGGGATTTGGGGGATGGGGGAGGGTCTATTAGAAGTTAGTAGGGCTCTTCTTTATTTTCTCAGAAGTACTGAGTTAGGTAGGAGGATTTAGAAATGTTGGAAACCGTGATTGACCACACACTCCAGCACAGTAGGTGGCGGCATGCACCTTTAACGTTGGTTTGTGGACCGCCATTATATCATAGAAGAAGAAGTTGCTTGTGTGAGAGTTTTGTGGTTCGTGAGGAGGGCTATTCTTTTTTCTTTTGGTTCTTGCGTATTTTCTGAATTTATTTTCTCATGGTGGAGGGTTTGTTTATTGGTTTCCACTGTTTATCGTTTAGAGTTGAGGGGGGAGTAGGGGTAGTTTGTTAGGGCGGCGTGATGGCCTCAACCGAGTGAAGAAGAAACGCTGTCGCTTCGGGTGCGTTCCGGAGAAAGGTGTGGAGGAAGTTTTGCTCATGGTCGGCGAACAGGTTGGAGCGGAACATCTGCATCCAGAATGAACAAGGCGGTGGTTGTGTTAATGAAAAAGGTTTGTCTTGTTGCGAGTGGGATTTTTGTGAGGGGTGTGTCGCCTCTTTCGACAAGAGTTGTGGTGGCTAATCTGCCTCCGTTTATTACGTACGAACAGACCACAAGTAGTTGGTTCGTTTTGGTAATTTTGCAAGTGGTTTTCGTGTGCTCTCGGCTAGGTGGCAAGTGTAGTCCGTTAAACATGTTGTCTCTTTTCGTAGACCAATGTTTGTTTCTTAACAATCTTCAAGGTTACACAGGGGAAGGGGTGGAACGCAGGGTTTGCTAGCACAGATAGTTTTCGGTGTTTCTAGTGTGGGGATGTAGGGCATAATGCTAGTGCAGACAAGGGCGACCAGCCGGCAGCGGGGGCTAGGACTAGGCTGGACACAATACATTTTTAACGCCTTTTTCTGATAAAATTGCATCCGCCATGAAACCCAGTTTCATAATATTACCATATGTCCCAGATGCTTGCCGTCATTTTATTATATGTATTATTGCAAGGCAGAACACTTGATAAACAACACATTTGTTTAATTGTTTTAATGTGGTTTGAACTGGGTGTGACCTAGTAACCTCTATGTGAAAGTCCAGCAATTGGCATGTCATAGGTGGGGCAGGTTTGAGACTGATCTCCAGAATTAATAAGAAAACTACACTTTATTTCTCAGCTGCCTCACCAATGTCTTTACGTGAATTAATAACTTTTAATTGCTAAATGTTTCCAATATATGGCTGCATAAGACCACAAAGCATCAGTTATAGGCTACAAGCATAAAATAGCATGCAACCAAAGACTATGTCCTATGATTTTCTAAAAAGGTCACTCATTACTTTACAGTTAGCTATATATCTCGTATTAGGCCTGTGTTGCTTTTGGGAGAGCAACAAAATATTAACTCTAGCAGGTATTGAACACCGGCCAAATAATCACTAGTCAGATGCGCTAACCTCAACCCTAGTAAACATGCATTATGACATCATCTTAATATCTCATATATTCCAGCCCACCAATAAATCATGCAACCATCGCGGTTAGAACATTTACCTCAACATGCCCCTCGCTTGTGCTAGAAGGCAGAGTGCTCGCTGCCGCTGACGGCACAATTTTTTTGCGGGGCTTGTTGAGTTGGCTACTTGTTCGAGAAGGCAGAGTGGCTCTGTGCTGGTTGATAAATTTGACAATTAATTTACTAGAAAAATACATTTTTGTCGACCAGAGGTGACTGAATTAATGTTCGCGCTTTTTGATGATCGTTATAGTAATGAGGTATAATTTAAAATATGAGCATAAAAACAGGTAATAATAAACATGAATCATCATTATATTACTTCACAGTAATGTGTTTTCAGTCCTTCCTCTTGCGTTAGCAGTGTGGAAAGGGACAGTAAAAAGCTCAGGCAGGAGTTTTCCTGTGAGGGGGAGTGGTGGTGTATACAGGGAGAGAACTGAACTAATCTTCTGAAATGTCATTCGTGGTCTTATGCTGCCATCTATTGGAATTATTTAGCAACTGCAGTAGTACTGAATAAAGTGTAT
This sequence comes from Coregonus lavaretus, assembly GCF_964263955.1. NCBI lineage: Eukaryota > Metazoa > Chordata > Actinopteri > Salmoniformes > Salmonidae > Coregonus > Coregonus lavaretus. Next base: position 6,029,375 of record NC_140008.1, read on the forward strand.
ATACTCACTAAAGTAGTAATTACTCAAAATTGCTAAATATAAAATGTTCTAGTTCATTTGATCACTTACAACCATAAAATAACAATTCATAGCATAACAAACAATGAAACTGACATAAACCAAAAACACCATACATTTAGTTAATTATATAAAAAATAATATATATATATTTAGATGGGTGACATTATCTGCCAAAGTAACAACCTCTTAACATATAAACACAGATACTGGACACAGACACAGAAAATTAGCTTTTTTTTATATAAATCTGGTAGGTCTCAAAAGAGCCTTTGCTTTGCTGAGCAGTTCGTTTTCAGGAGTTTGCTGCCTGCCTGCCTTCAGAGGAGTCTGTCTGGGAATAATGTAAAGTTAATAAGTTATTGCCACGCTTTCACAGAGGCCTAGTTTACATTTACATGTGAGTCATTTAGCAGACGCTCTTATTCAGAACGACTAGGGTTAAGTGCCTAAATCTGTCGACGTACAAGGGTACAGATTTCTCACCTAGTCGGCTCGGGGATTCGAACCAGCCACCTTTCGATTACTGCCCAACGCTCTTAACCGCTAGATTAAGAGCGTCTGCTAAATGACTAACATGTAAATGTAAACTAAATGTAAACAATCCACAAAAAGGCAAATGGTCGTAGATAAATGGTAAGCTGGTTAAATAAAAGACTGCTCTTAGAACTTTCAGACTGCCATTGTTTTGGGGAAATAGGGACATGTCTGTCTATTTCACCAATTATGTGAAATATATGTATTAATTTTAATGGTTTGAAGTTCTACATCATTTTAATCAAGATAACCTATTATTTATAATGATGTTAGTTTGGGCAGCATATTGCTGGGAGTTAAAACGTCCCAAAAACAACATGTACTCCTGGAGCTCTGAGGTCGTCCCATTGTTTCCTTTAGGGGAAATATAGGTATGTCTCTTTATTTCACAAAATATCTCACAATGGTATATTTCAAGTCAGACTCCATTTTAATCAGGATAATCTCCTCTTTCTAATGACATCAGGTTGGGCAGCGTACTCTGCTGTCATCGATCGCTAGACCAGAAATAGTCAGAAGTTAACATTTTTTCCCTACTTCCTGGTAATGCAGACATAAGCACACTTGGCACCATCGAGGTGTGGATGTTTACTTTCTACACCAGTTGTTATTTATTACTTGTTTTTCTGTTTCGTCCTAAGAACAGATTGTAGTGGTGAAATAAAAAGGTAGACATTTTTTGGTGCCATTTAGGGAAAATTGAATTCTAAGGATCATTCCAGTCAGAAGAGGCTCAGTGATGGTTCGCTTCAATTCATTTGCTTTGGCCTCAGGCTAGTGTTCCAGCTCAGCCAATGTTCTTTGGCCGTTTTACAGCCTTCAGTGAATTTTGACTTGTTCTGTTGTCCAGTCTACTAGGACTCAGGGGGCAGAGGCTGGGAGGAGAGTAGAGCAGGGTCAAGTGGTGGTGGTACCAGGAGGGAGGAGAGTAGAGCAGGGTCAAGTGGTGGTGGTACCAGGAGGGAGGAGAGTAGAGCAGGGTCAAGTGGTGGTGGTACCAGGAAGGAGGAGAGTAGAGCAGGGTCAAGTGGTGGTGGTACCAGGAAGGAGGAGAGTAGAGCAGGGTCAAGTGGTGGTGGTACCAGGAAGGAGGAGAGTAGAGCAGGGTCAAGTGGTGGTGGTACCAGGAAGGAGGAGAGTAGAGCAGGGTCAAGTGGTGGTGGTACCAGGAAGGAGGAGAGTAGAGCAGGGTCAAGTGGTGGTGGTACCAGGAAGGAGGAGAGTAGAGCAGGGTCAAGTAGTGGTGGTACCAGGAAGGAGGAGAGTAGAGCAGGGTCAAGTGGTGGTGGTACCAGGAGGGAGGAGAGTGGAGCAGGGCCAAGTGGTGGTGGTACCAGGAAGGAGGAGAGTAGAGCAGGGTCAAGTTGTGGTGGTACCAGGAGGGAGGAGAGTAGAGCAGGGTCAAGTGGTGGTGGTACCAGGAGGGAGGAGAGTAGAGCAGGGTCAAGTGGTGGTGGTACCAGGAGGGAGGAGAGTAGAGCAGGGTCAAGTGGTGGTGCGCAGGCCGTGGAGAAAGCGGTGGTGGGGAGGTTGCAGCTGGGCTACATGAGCTGAGGCAGGTTTCTGTAGGAACAGAGACTCCGGTGGGCGAAGGCTTGGTGGGCTCATCCCAGGAAATATTGCCTGTCATTGGGGAAGAGGCACTGATCAGGGGGGAAGTGCAGGGGGGCAGAGACTGGGGAGGAGGAGGACAGTACCTTGCCAATGGAGGAGGAGGAAGAGGGGGGAGGTGAGTCTGCGGGAGCGGAGGACAAGGCGGTCTCGTTTTCAGACGGCTCATTGGATCCAGAGCTGACAGCCAGTCAGGCTGAGGGCCCAGTATATACGGTGAGAGAACTTTCTAGGTTCCTGATGGAGACTAAAGGGGAAAAAGAAGGTTCTGCTGGAGTCTTATTTGATTGATCCTGGAAGGTTTGTAAGTTCAGTACAACACGTGATGAAGAATGAGGGGTTTAGTGTCCTCTCACCCAGGAAGCGGTATAGGCTGAGAAAATGGGTCATGGGTTCTTAAGGGCATGTCTTCAGAATCTGCTTAAATTGATGTTTTTTTTCTGGCATGGCGGCTTTATGGGCTTCTCTACTGGTTTCTGATTGTGGTGATTTCCCTCCCACCTCTTATGGAGATTTCACGGTTAGACTTCCTTAACATGAACGGCGGCAGAGACTGGGGGAATATGTAAAACAAAAACATTAAAATGTCAAAAGAGGTGTGTAAGGGTAGGTTGTTAGTGTTTAGAGCCCAAATAATGACCTTGTCTTTGCTTTCATAAATGTGTCTGCACCTAGTACAGGGCTCAGTTCTCTGTTTCACCAAATTCAATGTAAAGCTCTTACAAAATGCCACTTTTTGCTCAAGCTTCCAAGGCTTTTGGGAGAGGTGGGGACAGCAGAAGGGGGAGTTTGAGTCTGTCAGTCAGTGGTGGGACGTAGGGAAAGCCCAGATTCTGGTTCTGTCAGCAGTATACATATTTTTCCTCTTCAGAGGCCAGGAGAGTACTGGGGGAGCTTGAGGGGTTCATAATAGAGGTGGAGGCTGAGCTGGTGGGGCAAAGTAGGGTGGGGCTACAAGATAATCTATCTGAACTATGCAGGGACCTAGGGGCTTTCATTTCAGAGAAAGCAAAAGGATCACTTGTAAGAGCTAGTTTTTCCATGTTGAGGGAGATGGATGCTCCCAGCTCTTTTGTGTTGGAGAAACAGAGTGGGGAAACCAAGAAAATCCATTGTTTACGTTGGTCTGATGGGCGTGTAACTTCTGTTGTGGGGAGATGAGGGAGCCTGATGGGCGTGTAACTTCTGTTGTGGGGAGATGAGGGAGTCTGATGGGCGGGTAACTTCTGTTGTGGGGGAGATGAGGGAGCCTGATGGGTGGGTAACTTCTGTTGTGGGGAGATGAGGGAACCTGCTGGGCGGGTAAGGAGGGACAGGGCACCTCTGCGGCTTCCAGGGGGGTTGCAGTGGGGCTGTGAGTGGCTCAAGATGCTTGGGGTGTATCTGGGCTCAGAGGGGTGGGATAGGAAGAACTGGGAAGGAGTGTCACAAGCTGTGGTGTCGAGGCTGACGAAGTGGAGGTGGCTCATCTCCCAGGTGTCATACAGAGGGAGGGTGCTGATCATCAACAACTTGGTGGCATCCTCTCTGTGGCATAAATTGGCCATTCTCAACGCCCCCGGTGGTCTGCTTGTGGACCTGCAGCGCAAGTTAGTAAACATTTTCTGGTCAGGGTGGCAGCGTTCTGACTCAGCAGCACAGAGGCTACTGTACCGTACGGAGGTGGGCTGGAGGGAACCAGCATGTGCTCTGTTGAGGAGGGCTGGTGGTTTGGGGCTGGATCAGCAGCTCTTCATCATGCGGCAGGAGAGACTCAATACAGCAGGGGTCTCTGATTTCTATGCTGCAGTACTTAGGGCTGGAGCAGCCTGAGGAGGGGCCCCCACCGTTTCCACCACTGCAAGTGACAGCAGAGACTGGGGACTGGCAGGAGAGTCCGGAGGACTTACTGACTTTTAACACTCTGAGCCTGGGGGAGTTTGAGGAGGTGGGGGGTAAGGTGCTGTACACCCTCAGTGTCAAGGTTAGACACATCAGGAGCTTAGCGGGAGTGAAGGGGCATCAGTGGCAGGGGGTTGTGGGGGCTGAGAGCATGGCAGGGTATAGGTGGAGGGTGCTCTATAAGCTCCCAGTGCTGGAAAGGTCAGGGGTCCTCCAGTGGAGGGTATTACATGGAGCCCTGGACACCAATAGCTGGTTGGCTCGGGTTGACCTGGGAGTTGGGGAGGGGTGTCCGTTTTCTGCAATGACAGACTGTTCATCATGTTTTTTCTGTGTTGCCAGGGTAATGCCATTACTGTTGACGCCTTAGGGTTGGGTTTGAGTTGTACAAAATGATCAACAGTGTGGAGATGTTTCAGGAGGTATGGGGGCTCAGGGGAGCTGTCTGTATGGCTGGAGAGGAAGGGTTGGATGGACGGTTGGAATGTGGTGCTGGATGGTGTATTGTACTGTGGTGTTGGGTACTGGATAATGTGATTGTGTGGAGGTTGTGGTGGCACGCAATGTGCTTTTAGGGGTGGGGGTGTTAGTCTAATGAGGATGGCTCATTAAAGTAAGACAAGTCTCTCTCTCTCTCTCTCTCTCTCTTAACAGAGCTCTGCACAGGCAGCAGTGGTGGACAGTGATAAGATCTTTACTGAGCTGATCCGCTCCATTGAGAGAAGGCGCTCTGAGGTGAAGGAGCTGATCAGAGCCCAAGAGAAGGCTCAAGTGAGTCAAGCTGAAGGACTCCTGGAGCAACTGGAGCAGGAGATAGCTGAGCTGAGGAAGAGAAGCACTGAGCTGGAGCAGCTCTCACACACAGAGGATCACATCCATTTCCTCCAGGTAACTAAACTGCCTTGATACATGTGATATGAAACTAAAACTCAATGTGAAACTCTCAATCATTTGGTTCTGTTCTCTCGCTCTCTCTCGCTCTCTCCCTCTCTCTCTCTCTCTCCAGAGTTATCAGTCTCTCTCCAGTACCAGTGTATCTTCAGACTTACCCAGCATCGTTGTCCGTCCTCTTCAGTACTTTGGAGATGTGAGTAAGACTGTTTCTGAACTGAGAGAGAAACTAGAAGACGTCCTTAAAGGAGAATGGACCAAGATCTCCACTACAGGTGTGTTGAAAATAATAAGAACATCAACTTTAGACCATTGAAAGTTCCCTACTAGTCATATACATGTGGAATATGGTATGATGATAACATTCCCTCTCTCTGTGAATGTGTTTGTGTGTCTGTAGTGAATATAGTGGATGTTGTACTGCCTCCAGAGCCCAAGACCAGAGAACAGTTCTTACAATGTGAGTCTCTTTATTCTGAAGTAACTAACAGTCTCTTTTTACTGACACTCCTAACAATCCCACTAGAAATATATAGCAATAGTAGAACTAATCAAAGACTGGGTATCTATCTGACTCCTCATATTTCTCTGATTTGATCTCAGCTGTGCTCTAATCAAAGACAGGGTAGATACAGTATCTGACTTAACTTATTGTTCTAACTCCCCTCATTGGTCTCTGCTCTGCTCTTCTCCCAGATTCCTGTCAGCTCACACTGGACCCAAACACAGCACACACAGACCTCTCTCTGTCTGAAGGGAACAGAAAGGTGACCTATACAGGCCAAGTCCAACCATATCCTGTTCATCCAGACAGATTCACCGACTACAGTATGGTTCTGTGTAGAGAGGGTCTGTCTGGATGCTGTTACTGGGAGGTGGAGTGGAGTGGGGGGGGGGGTGTTGTTACAGCAGTCTCATATAAAGACATCAGCAGAACAGGGACAGATGGTGCATTTGGAGAGAATGACAAGTCCTGGAGTTTACAGTGCTGTAGTGGTGGTTATTGGTTCATACACAATAATGTTGAGACTAAAGTATCAGGCCCTCAGTCATCCAGAGTAGGAGTGTACCTGGATCACAAGGCAGGTACTCTGTCCTTCTACAGTGTCTCTGACACAATGACCCTCCTCCACAGAGTCCAGACCACATTCACTCAGCCCCTCTATCCTGGGTTTTGGCTCTCTGGGACTGCTGAGCTGGTTAAACTGTAGTAGGGTCCACATAGATACTAGTCATGCTGGTGTAGTCTATAGCTGAGCTGGTTAAACTGTAGTAGGGTCCACATAGATACTAGTCATGCTGGTGTAGTCTATAGCTGAGCTGGTTAAACGGTAGTAGGGTCCACATAGATACTAGTCATGCTGGTGTAGTCTATAGCTGAGCTGGTTAAACTGTAGTAGGGTCCACATAGATACTAGTCATGCTGGTGTAGTCTATAGCTGAGCTGGTTAAACTGTAGTAGGGTCCACATACATACTAGTCATGCTGGTGTAGTCTATAGCTGAGCTGGTTAAACTGTAGTAGCGTCCACATAGATACTAGTTATGCTGGTGGTGATGGTCCGCAGATAAAATGCTGAATTTTTCTGTACAATTATTTTTGTCTGACTGATTTAATCTTCAGAGTGTAATTAAAACGTAATAACGTATTTTTATCAAATGCAATGTTTTAATTGGCTACATTTACACTAATCATGATGTTTGCTGTTAATGTATGTTGGTTTTCATTCAGGACCATTGAAATGTTTTCTCAATTGGTTCTCTGTCTCAATGTAATTTTCCTCAGTATCATGGAACAGGTAGTGTTACTTACTTGCTAATTGAACTATATGGGCCGGTTTCCCGGACACAGATGAAGCCTCGTCCTAGACTAAAAAGCATGTTCAATGGAGATGTCCGGGAAACCGGCCCTAAGTTTGGTATAATTTATTCTCCCATACTGCTCAGTCAAGCAACATTAAACCTGTCCAGCAGGTGGTGCTGTTAACCCAACAATAAAAACAGCAGATATCTTGACTTGCCACTCAGTATATCAGTAATGTTCAGAATTGTACTTTAATACCATTGGAGATTGATGGTCTTTTTAATCCACTATCTAGAGTCAGGAACAGATGAAGTTAGGTCTGCTACTGTTCAGTTATTAAATATGATTCATGGTGATGGGAAATAAAAAATACATCTAGTAGTAGTTTTCCTTTGCTATTTATTCCAAGGTGTGTCTTTAACTTGTAAATGGATTGTGTTGAAGCTGGCATGTGGTGTGGATGATAGAATAGAGTGAATAGAGGAGAGAAGAGAGGAGGAGAGGAGAACATATTATAGAAGACAGATAAGATAGAGAGAGAATTCATACCCAGGGGAGTTACTGACTCTGGCCCAAATGACACCCTGTTCCCTACGTAGTGCACTAGGCTACTTCTGACCAGATCAAAAGTAGTGCACTACATAGGGAATAGGGTGGAGATTGGAGATTTGCTCACTGGCATTAGAATATTAGACTATCACACTGTAATGTTAGATGTTGCCTCATTCCAACATTAGAATATCATACTGCAATGTTAGTGGTTGCCTCATTAGAATATCATAATGTAATGTTAGTGGTTGCCTCGTTAGAATATTAGAAAATCATACTGTAATGTTAGTGGTTGCCTCATTAGAATATCATATTGTAATGTTAGTGGTTGCCGCATTAGAATATCATAATGTAATGTTAGTGGTTGCCTCATTAGAATATTAGAATATCATAATGTAATGTTAGTGGTTGCCTCATTAGAATATTAGAATATCATACTGTAATGTTATTGGTTGCCTCATTAGAATATCATAATGTAATGTTAGTGGTTGCCTCGTTAGAATATTAGAAAATCATACTGTAATGTTAGTGGTTGCCTCATTAGAATATCATATTGTAATGTTAGTGGTTGCCGCATTAGAATATCATAATGTAATGTTAGTGGTTGCCTCATTAGAATATTAGAATATCATAATGTAATGTTAGTGGTTGCCTCATTAGAATATTAGAATATCATACTGTAATGTTATTGGTTGCCTCATTAGAATATCATAATGTAATGTTAGTGGTTGCCTCGTTAAAATATTAGAAAATCATACTGTAATGCTAGTGGTTGCCTCATTAGAATATCATAATGTAATGTTAGTGGTTGCCTCATTAGAATATCATATTGTAATGTTAGTGGTTGCCTCATTAGAATATTAGAATATGATACTGTAATGTTAGTGGTTGCCTCATTAGACTATCATAATGTAATGTTAGTGGTTGCCTCGTTAGAATATTAGATAATCATACTGTAATGTTAATGGTTGCCGCATTAGAATATCATAATGTAATGTTAGTGGTTGCCTCATTAGAATATTAGAATATCATACTGTAATGTTATTGGTTGCCTCATTAGAATATCATAATGTAATGTTAGTGGTTGCCTCGTTAGAATATTAGAATATCATACTGTTATGTTAGTGGTTGCCGCATTAGAATATCATAATGTAATGTTAGTGGTTGCCTCATTAGAATATTAGAACATCATACTGTAATGTTATTGGTTGCCTCATTAGAATATCATAATGTAATGTTAGTGGTTGCCTCGTTAGAATATTAGAAAATCATACTGTAATGCTAGTGGTTGCCTCATTAGAATATCATAATGTAATGTTAGTGGTTGCCTCATTAGAATATCATACTGTAATGTTAGTGGTTGCCTCATTAGTATATTAGAATATCATATTGTAATGTTAGTGGTTGCCTCATTAGAATATCATAATGTAATGTTAGTGGTTGCCTCGTTAGAATATTAGAAAATAATACTGTAATGTTAGTGGTTACCGCATTAGAATATCATAATGTAATGTTAGTGGTTGCCTCATTAGAATATTAGAAAATCATACTGTAATGTTAGTGGTTGCCTCATTAGAATATTAGAATATCATACTGTAATGTTATTGGTTGCCTCATTAGAATATCATAATGTAATGTTAGTGGTTGCCTCGTTAGAATATTAGAAAATCATACTGTAATGTTAGTGGTTGCCTCATTAGAATATTAGAATATCATACTGTAATGTTAGTGGTTGCCTCATTATAATATCATACTGTAATGTTAGGGGTTGCCTCATTAGAATATTATACTGTAATGTTAGTGGTTGCCTCATTAGAAAATCATACTGTAATGTTAGTGGTTGCCTCATTAGAATATCATACTGTAATGTTAGTGGTTGCCTCATTAGAATATCATAATGTAATGTTAGTGGTTGCCTCGTTAGAATATTATATTGTAATGTTAGTGGTTGCCTCATTTGGATATCATACTGTAATGTTAGTGGTTGCCTCATTAGAATTTCATACTGTAATGTTAGTGGTTGCCTCATTAGAATATCATACTGTAATGTTTGTTGTTACATCATTAGAAATCATACTGTAATGTTAGTGGTTGCCTCATTAGAATATCATACTGTGATGTTAGTGGTTGCCTCATAAGAATATCATACTGTAATGTTAGTGGTTGCCTCATTAGAATATCATACTGTAATGTTAGTGGTTGCCTCATTAGAGTATCATACTCTAATGTTAGTGTTTACCTCATTAGAATATCATACTGTAATGTTACAGTGAGGGGGAAAAGTATTTGATCCCCTGCTGATTTTGTATGTTTGCAAACTGACAAAGAAATAATCAGTCTATAATTTTAATGGTAGGTTTTATTGAACAGTGAGAGACAGAATAACCCCAAAAAAATCAAGAAAACCGCATTTCATAAATTTTATACATTGATTTGCATTTTAATGAGGGAAGTAAGTATTTTTATTTTATTTTTTTATTTTTATTTCACCTTTATTTAACCAGGTAAGCCAGTTAAAAACAGGTTCTCATTTACAACTGCGACCTGTCCAAGATAAAGCAAAGCAGTGCAATAAAAACAACACAGAGTTACATATGGGGTAAACAACATAAAGTCAAAAATACAACAGAAAATATATATACAGTGTGTGCAAATGTAGCAAGTTATGGAGGTAAGGCAATAAATAGGCTATAGTGCAAAAATAATTACAATAGTATTAACACTGGAATGCTAGATGTGCAAGAGATTATGTGCAAATTGAGATACTGGGGTGCATTTGACCCCTCTGCAAAACATGACTTAGTACTTGGTGGCAAAACCCTTGTTGGCAATCACAGAGGTCAGACGTTTCTTGTAGTTGGCCTCCAGGTTTGCACACATCTCAGGAGAGATTTTGTCCCACTCCTCTTTACAGATCTTCTCCAAGTCATTAAGGTTTCGAGGCTGACGTTTGGCAACTCGAACCTTCAGCTCCCTCCACAGATTTTCTATGGGATTAATGTCTGGAGACTGGCTAGGCCACTCCAGGACCTTAATGTGGTTCTTCTTGAGCCACTCCTTTGTTGCCTTGGCCGTGTGTTTTGGGTCATTGTCATGCTGGAATACCCATCCACGACCCATTTTCAATGCCCTGGTTGAGGGAAGGAGGTTCTCACCCAAGATTTGACGGTATATGGCCCCGTCCATCGTCCCTTTGATGCGGTGAAGTTGTCCTGTCCCCTTAGCAGAAAAACACCCCCAAAGCATAATGTTTCCACCTCCATGTTTGACGGTGGGGATGGTGTTCTTGGGGTCATAGGCAGCATTCCTCCTCCAAACACGGCGAGTTGAGTTGATGCCAAAGAGCTCCATTTTGGTCTCATATGACCACAACACTTTCACCCAGTTCTCCTCTGAATCATTCAGATGTTCATTGGCAAACTTCAGACGGGCATGTATATGTGCTTTCTTGAGCAGGGGGACCTTGCAGGCGCTGCAGGATTTCAATCCTTCACGGCGTAGTGTTTTACCAATAGTTTTCTTGGTGACTATGGTCCCAGCTGCCTTGAGATCATTGACAAGATCCTTCCGTGTAGTTCTGGGCTGATTCCTCACCGTTCTCATGGTCATTGCAACTCCACGAGGTGAGATCTTGCATGGAGCCCCAGGCCGAGGGAGATTGACAGTTCTTTTGTGTTTCTTCCATTTGCGAATATTCGCACCAACTGTTGTCACCTTCTCACCAAGCTGCTTGGCTATGGTCTTGTAGCCCATTCCAGCCTTGTGTAGGTCTACAATCTTGTCCCTGACATCCTTGGAGAGCTCTTTGGTCTTGGCCATGGTGGAGAGTTTGGAATCTGATTGATTGTTTGCTTCTGTGGACAGGTGTCTTTTTATACAGGTAACAAGCTGAGATAAGGAGAACTCCCATTAAGGGTGTGCTCCTAATCTCAGCTCGTTACCTGTTTAAAAGACACCTGGGAGCCAGAAATCCTTCTGATTGAGAGGGGATCAAATACTTTTTTCCCTCACTGTAGTGGTTGCTTCCCCCCTTTTTCTTCTGTTGTGTTTTCCCTCAGTGTTCCTTATTGAAAATCAATTAACAATTCATCCCCCCCAAAAAATCATATTACGGTTTTGTTTTAATCACTTTGGTACTATTTTCATAAGCAGGTGGTACATTTTCACAACTCTTAGTATAAAACTCCAAGCTGGTCACGCTTGTAAGGCAGCCAGTCTTTCATTCAAAACCTGTCATTGTGCATTCATTTGGATTGGAAACATCTCTCACCACACAACCATTGATTCAAAATATAAATGTAATGAGAGCATTGGTTTAATCACCAAAACAACTTAAAACTACTCAACTGAAAATATATCATTAACTACCAATAGAAATCACTGCAAGATAAGTGTTTCAAATAACCCTTAGAAGTGCTGAAAGTAATATGCTACAGTACTGTAAATTACACTTCACATTAGGCAATACACTTACATTACCCAACAAAATTGACAATCTATCATTTCCATGATATCTATCCAATGTGTAATCAAAGGTGTGATCAATGATGACATCCTCTACAATCATTCATGGGGATTTTTTTTTTTTCTGATGTAATTGCAACATACAGTACTGTCTGTAATTAGATGTGAGACATTAAATGAAACATTAAATGACTGAAAATAAAAGAATGTTTAGCACGCATTAATTAGCATCAAGCCTATCTTGAGCATTTGGCCATAAATTCTCATCCACATCAGTAAATGTCCTCATTGTTCATGCACCGCTGGAGAAACCTTTCGGCATGTTGAATCAAAGCTTGACATTGGTCTGCATTGATGTCATCACATTCCTCATCCATGGCCAGAAGGAGGGTGGCACGCTCATGGGGATGGCGATCGTACACCTTCCACCTCCATGATGAAAAAAATAATTTAATAAGGTTGAGGAAGGAGAGTATGGGGGCTGGTATAGGGTCACGAATCAGGGAGGGACCTGAAACCATGCCTGAACCACCTCTGAATGGTGGAACCTGACATTGTCCCACACAATGACATAGGTGACCCCTTCACCTTGACAGGCCTGCTCAATTTCATTGAGAAACACAATGAGGTGTGCAGCGTGGTAGGATCCAAGTAATGGTCTACATCCTACCACACCATCTTCAGAGATAGCTGCTGCTCTTGGAAATGTTTCCCCCGCGTTGTCCAGGCACTTGGACGGACGCCCGTCGGCAAATAGGGTTCCGCCCACGGCGCCAAGTTTTGGCCAGGTTGAAGCCCGCTTCATCAACAAAGATATACTAGTGATGGTTCACAGCAGCATCAAGCACCATCACCCTCTAAAAATATATTTTGGTTAGTTATTTTTACAGTATAGTTCCAATATGATATTGTGAAGTAGCATGTGCATTAATAGTAACAGTAATACAGTATATAGTGCTGTACCTGAACATACTCGGCCCACAGTTGTTTCTCTCAGAAGGCTCCAGGTAAATGTGTTTCATAGATACCTGGTGCCTCTTCAAAAGGCGGGTGATTGTTGGTAGGCTGATGGATGCCACATTGGCAAAGGTGTCATCATTCTCCTCAATGGCCTGCTTTATTTCAGACAGACGTATGTCATTCCTGGCCCTCACCATTTCCACCACTGCCCACTCCTGCTGGTCGGTCAGCACACGACCACCACCATGGGGTCTTCTGTCAATTCTGAGGGTAGAACAGAGTATGAAAATGTATGCACTAACTGTAAGTCGCTCTGGATAAGAGCTATATGACTAAAATGTAAAAATGTATACTGTCAATAGATCATATTGTAATAATACTGGAACATGTTTTGTGAATTTACCTCTCTGACCTCTTTAATGGGGCCCATCCCTCCTCTCTGACGGACCCTTGTCCACAAGCTCTTTGATTTCTTCCTCTCTCTTGCTGTCTATCTTGCTCCATGTTGAAAGAAATGTTCATAAACATCCTTTTATATGGTGACCAATTGTGGTTCCCACTATGTGGAATCAAATAGCAATAATGAGCAGTCATTATGTATGGTTATCATGTATCATACAAGTTATCTAGATGTTTATACTTTACAAACACATTTTATTTCTGTAGTTCTCAAAATCCTTATATAGTAGACAAACCAGTTTAAAATCTATAGTTTTACCAAACGGTTAAGTGATTTACCATTAAGCGCAGTTAGATTAAGTGATGGTCAAATGTATTTAAACAAATGAGAAGAGAATCATATGAAAAGTATTGTGAGCATTGCATTGTGAAAGGCATTTGCTTTATATGAAAGGTATTTCTAGATGAAACACTGATTAGGTTTTGGTGAAAATGTTTCTGTGTGGTTTTGTGTTTTGTACTTAGTCAATTGAAAATGTGCTTCAAGTTTTGAAGAAAAAAGTAACAGCCTTTTTGACGATCTGTGATGAGTTTTGTTCTAAGAGTTGTGAAATTTTACCACACACTTGTGAAAATAGTACCAAGACAACACTGGGGAACAGGTTGTCTGGAATCCAGTAAGAGTGGAAATTGACCCCCTCCTCTCTCTCTGTGAGTTATCAGTGCTCTGTACAGGCAGAAGTTAGTAAGTATGAGACAATCTTTACTGAACTGATCGGGTCCATTGAGAGAATACTCACTGAGGTGAAAAGGTTGATTAGAGGCCAGGAGAAGACTGCAGTGAGACGGGTTAAAGGACTCCTGGAGCAACTGGAGCAGGAGATAGCTGAGCTGAGGAAGAGAAGCACTGAGCTGGAGCAGCTCTCACACACAGAGGATCACATCCATTTCCTCCAGGTAACTCAACTGCCTTGATACATGTGATATGAAAATTAAAACTCAATGTGAAACTCTCAATCATTTGGTTCTGTTCTCTCTCTTTCTCTCTGTCTCTCTCTCCAGAGTTATAAGTCTCTCTCCGGTACCAGTGTATCTTCAGACTTACCCAGCATCGTTGTCCGTCCTCTTCAGTACTTTGGAGATGTGAGTAAGACTGTGTCTGAACTGAGAGAGAAACTAGAAGACTTCTTTAAAGGAGAATGGACCAATATCTCCACTACAGGTGTGTTGAAAATAATAAGAACATCAACTTTAGACCATTGAAAGTTCCCTACTAGTCATATACATGTGGAATATGGTATGATGATAACATTCCCTCTCTCTGTGAATGTGTTTGTGTGTCTGTAGTGAATATAGTGGATGTTGTACTGCCTCCAGAGCCCAAGACCAGAGAACAGCTGTTACAATGTGAGTCTCTTTATTCTGATGTAACTAACAGTCTCTTTTTACTGACACTCCTAACAATCCCTCTAGAAATATATAGCAATAGTAGATCTAATCAAAGACTGGGTATCTATCTGACTCCTCATATTTCTCTGATTTGATCTCTGCTGTGCTCTAATCAAAGACGGGGTAGATACAGTATCTGACTTAACTTATTGTTCTAACTCCCCTCATTGGTCTCTGCTCTGCTCTTCTCCCAGATTCCTGTCAGCTCACACTGGATCCAAACACAGCAGACACACTCCTCTCTCTGTCTGAAGGGAACAGAAAGGTGACCTATACAGGCCAAGTCCAACCATATCCTGTTCATCCAGACAGTTTCACAAACTACTACCAGGTTCTGTGTAGAGAGGGTCTGTCTGGACGCTGTTACTGGGAGGTGGAGTGGAGTGGGTGGTGTGTTACAGCAGTCTCATATAAAGACATCAGCAGAACAGGGAGAGGTAGTGGATTTGGAGAGAATAACAAGTCCTGGTGTTTACACTACTATAGAGGTAGTTTTTGGTTCATACACAATAATGTTGAGACTAAAGTATCAGGCCCTCAGTCCTCCAGAGTAGGAGTGTACCTGGATCACAAGGCAGGTACTCTGTCCTTCTACAGTGTCTCTGACACAATTACCCTCCTCCTCAGAGTCCAGACCACATTCACTCAGCCCCTTTATCCTGGGTTTAATCTCTATAATGGTACTGCTGAGTTGGTTAAACTGTAGTAGGGTCCACATAGATACTAGTCATGCTGGTGTAGTCTATAGCTGAGCTGGTTAAACTGTAGTAGGGTCCACATAGATACTAGTCATGCTGGTGTAGTCTATAGCTGAGCTGGTTAAACTGTAGTAGGGTCCACATAGATACTAGTCATGCTGGTGTAGTCTATAGCTGAGCTGGTTAAACTGTAGTAGGGTCCACATAGATACTAGTCATGCTGGTGTAGTCTATAGCTGAGCTGGTTAAACTGTAGTAGGGTCCACATAGATACTAGTCATGCTGGTGTAGTCTATAGCTGAGCTGGTTAAACTGTAGTAGGGTCCACATAGATACTAGTCATGCTGGTGGTGATGGTCCCCAGATGTGATGATTCATTCTGCTCTGTTTTAAGTTTGCAATCTTTTATTCTCCCATACTGCTCAGTCAAGCAACATTAAACCTGTCCAGCAGGTGGTGCTATTAACCAAACAATAAAAACAGCAGATATCTTGACTTGCCACTCAGTATATCAGTAATGTTCAGAATTGTACTTTAATATCATTGGAGATTGATGGTCTTTTTAATCCACTATCTAGAGTCAGGAACAGATGAAGTTAGGTCTGCTACTGTTCAGTTATTAAATATGATTCATGGTGATGGGAAATAAAAAATACATCTAGTAGTAGTTTTCCTTTGCTATTTATTCCAAGGTGTTTCTTTAACTTGTAAATGGATTGTGTTGAAGCTGGCATGTGGTGTGGATGATAGAATAGAGTGAATAGAGGAGAGAAGAGAGGAGGAGAGGAGAACATAATATAGAAGACAGATAAGATAGAGAGAGAATTCATACCCAGGGGAGTTACTGACTCTGGCCCAAATGACACCCTGTTCCCTACGTAGTGCACTAGGCTACTTCTGACCAGATCTAAAGTAGTGCACTACATAGGGAATAGGGTGGAGATTGGAGATTTGTGTGTCTTTAACTAGTAAATGTGTGGAAGCTGGCTAGTGGTGTGTCTTTAACTTGTAAATGTGTTTAAGCTGGCTAGTGGTGTGTCTTTAACTTGTAAATGTGTGGAAGCTGGCTAGTGGTGTGTCTTTAACTTGTAAATGTGTGGAAGCTGGCTAGTGGTGTGTCTTTAACTTGTAAATGTGTGGAAGCTGGCTAGTGGTGTAGGTGATATAATAGAATGAATAGGGAGGCTGGGAGGGGAAATGGGCAGATATATAAGACAGATGAGGGAGAGAGAGATTTCCATACAGGAGTTACTGACTCTGTCCCAAATGACACCCTGTTCCCTACGTAGTGCACTAGGCTACTTCTGACCAGATCTAAAGTAGTGCACTACATAGCAACAGGTGAGGAGGGCCTCATCCTCCAGCTGCACAAAGAAAGCCAGGGACTGCCTTGTGCTCCAGTCTCCAGCAGGGGGCAGCAAAACCCTATAGACCTGAAAGGGAAAGTGAGGAGTAAAAACCTAAGGTGAATTTACATTGATGTTTCCATAGAGACCTGAGTCGTATTCACTAGGCACCAAACTGAAGATAATTAGCTGAAAGTCATCATTAACACTATACTGAGTGTAGCCTATGGATATAATATATTATCATATAATATAATACAATGATCTTTGACATCGTTCAGTAATTGAGTCATGTAGGGGATGGATGATCTTGGACATCGTTCAGTAATTGAGTCATGTAGGGGATGGATGATCTTTGACATCGTTCAGTAATTGAGTCATGTAGGGGATGGATGATCTTTGACATCGTTCAGTAATTGAGTCTTGTAGGGGATGGATGATCTTTGACATTGTTCAGTAATTGAGTCATGTAGGGGATGGATGATCTTTGACATCGTTCAGTTCTTGCTCTGACGGGTCTGAGTTTGTGTGAGGGGCGTGTTTTTCTTTCAGAGGTTGTGATGATTGGTTGTGGTAGGAAGTTCCTGTTGTCAGACTGGACGAGAGGATGGTCAAACTGGAGGCAGACTGTTGGGTTCTTCTCTCAATCAGGGGTCAGAGGTTGAGGGTTCAGTGTGCTGATGCATAGCTGCTGTATCATGTGTGACTTTATACATCTCAATTTGATTGAAATTACAGCTTATATACTCAGTGAATGCATCTGAATAGATAAGGCCTGACAAAATACTAACTCTATATGCTGTGGTCTACATCCTGGGGTTTACCCAGGACATCCTCCAGTATTACTACCATCACCACAGCAGCTAGATAACTGTGGTCTACATCCTGGGGTTTACCCAGGACATCCTCCAGTATTACTACCATCACCACAGCAGCTAGATAACTGTGGTCTACATCCTGGGGTTTACCCAGGACATCCTCCAGTATTACTACCATCACCACAGCAGCTAGATAACTGTGGTCTACATCCTGGGGTTTACCCAGGACATCCTCCAGTATTACTACCATCACCACAGCAGCTAGATAACTGTGGTCTACATCCTGGGGTTTACCCAGGACATCCTCCAGTATTACTACCATCACCACAGCAGCCAGATAACTGCCTATGCAAGACTCTAAGCCAAACATACTGCAAGCCAAACATGTTGAATAGCAGGTTTATTCATAGGGGCACAGTCATCATGTGACTCCCTAATGGATTACAATGAAAACCTTGTAGACTGATGTAGGACACTTTTATCCAAAGGTGAATGTCTTTAAACTGCATTTTTCTCATGATGTATAGCATGTGTCAAAGAAGTCAAGTTGGGAACCACTATGTCAAATTCTCCAAACATGTTTAATCCATCATGTGACACCTGCAGTGGCGATTTTAGCATGTAAATCTTGGTGGGGCAAATAAATAAAAAAGTGGGATGCATGCCAGCAAAGCCACTACACAACACAACACTAAACAATACATTAATTGCACTATAACGCTGACAAACGGTGCCCACAAACTGATAGAGCCTCCATAAAGCTGTCCCAACAGCAGTCCCAACAGCAGTCCCAACAGCAGTCCCAACAGCAGTCTCAATACCTTACCACTGCTACACCTGGCTATCAGTGGAGCCTTGTCTGGCTGCGAAACAGTTCATTCAGCCTAATTTACTGCCTTTAAAAAAAATATAGCTGATATGGCTGACTTGCTCAAACAAATGTGGTTTCTACTGACAATTGAGATGTACAAACTATGGCATAAGGGGACGACAAGTGGATAAGAGGCAATCCGTAATTTCGATTAAGACATTAATGAGCGATCTAGGACGGAGGTAGTCAATATAACTATTTGTTCAGCACTTTTGAAATGTACAGCGACAGAATTCAGAACATGGGCCGTTCTTACAGTGTTTTCCCTGTACACCAAGTCAGAAGCGTAGGATAAATAAAGGGGGCATATAAGCAGACAATGAAAGCTCTTACAATATTCAATGATTACATTTCTCTAAAACAGGTTATAGGCTACATGTGCACCACCAAGTCAGAACAGTAGGCGAAATTAAGAGGTGAAAATATACCAAATTATTAGGGTGAGGCACATGGGCTACTAACAGCTTACTACACAACATACATCTCCCTGGCATATTAAATCATTTATGCAGCAGCATACAAGACATGTTTGGACTCACCTTGTTGTGCTGTGCTCACTAGAACAGGAAGGTGGCGTGGCGGTCCTTCGTGGGCAAATGTTGTCATCAAACTTTGTCATCAAAGTCTGGCATTCTCTGGATTTATGGTGCTTTCAAGACAACTGGGAACTCAAAGAAAAAAAAGGTTGAATCATGATGACGTCAGTGGTCTTCAGGTCGTAGCTCTAGAAAGATGCCAGAGTTCCCGATTTACAATTCCGAGTTTGATGAAAGTTCAAAACGTATTTTCCCAGTCGTAGCTCGTTTTTCCCGAGTTCCCAGTTGACTTGAACTCAGTTGACTTGTCTTTTTTTTTGGGGGGGGGGGGGGGTGGATCAGCTTAATATTGCAGATAGATTGTATCTTCTATCAATGTAATTGTCAGCATCACTTCCAATCCCCCATGTTTTTTATATATATACTCCCCTTTATTACTTTTCAACCCCGCCATCCTTTCCCTGCTTGGAGTAAATTAGTGAACAACAATGCCCAGGCCTCTACTTCCAGCCTATACTTACTATGTACACCTTATGGACACAGTTAATTTTACAATAATTCTATTATATATATTTCTTTTTAATTTTTTTTGCTCCTGAACTTCTTCTACTCTCAACCTCTCCGATCATTTTCATGATGTCCATCCGGTTTGCTTCTATATGCCATATCTTTCTAAATGTGCTCTTTCCCAAAAGCTCCCAACATACAACCTATATACTTATTATGGACACAGTATGCTTACATTATTAGCTATCTTTGTTATTATTTGTTGTTATTTGTTATTAGTCCCATCCTTCAACTCTATTCAATACCTCCCATCTATCTCTTAACACCATCCATATAGGATTTCTATTTGCCATATATATTTCAACCGTACTGTGATGTTTTACAAAAGTTCTGAACCTTTCTATTCTCATTGCTTCTACAGATTGTGAATTAAAAATAAACATTTTTGCTAAAAGTATTATAATATTATTGATAGATTGACTATGACCTTTCAGATCACCCATTAATGCTATCTGCAAGGTTAGCTCCAGGTAAATATTGCAATCCTTTAGCCATTCCTGGACCTGTGTCCAAAAACAAGCTACAAATGGACAGAACCAAAACAAATGATCTAATGATTCTGTCTCTTCACAGCAAAATCTGCAAAGCTGGGAAGATTGTATCCCCCATTTAAATAACATTCTATTGGTAGCAAGAATTTTATATAATAATTTTAATTGAAAGATTCAAATTTTTTAATCCGGTGTCGTTTTGCGTGTCAGTTCATAAACACTATGCCATGGGATCGGTACGTCATAAATCTCTTCCCAACTATTCTGCAATCTATATGGGACGGCTGTATATCCTTTGGTCCTTAAGTGAAACTGATATACTTTTTTATTTATCACAGTTTTCCTTAACCAATTATGTTCTTTAATGCAAGGCCGACAGACAAGTTCCTTACTTTCTCCCCCTTCCACTTTCCTCTTCCACTTTTGCGGTAAGGCTGCAATTATTTGGTTGTAATTTTGGGTAGAGCAGACATTTCCATATGTTTTTGTTAGCTGCATGTGCGACATAACTCCACCAGTCCTACCGATGATATCATTTATGAAGATTATACCTTTTTTAAACATTCTGTCAAAAAATAAAGTTTTTTTGTCAATTAGTATATTTGAATTTAACCACAATATTTGTTGCATTATTTGTTCTGTCGTTTCTGGAGGATTAAATTGAAATTGCAACCAACTTTCTATGGCTTGTTTTAGAAATAGTGATATTTGGGAGATTATTTCCTTTTCAAATAACTGCAAATGAGTTGTTGTAATCTGAATAAAGGGAAAAAGGCCTTTCTTGAACATTGGGTGAGACAATCTTACTAATTTGCTTGAGAACCAATTCGGATTTAAGTATAACTTTTGTATGACTGAAGCTTTTAGTGATAGGTCTAATGCTTTAATATTTAATAATTTCTGTCCTCCGAATTCATATTCATTATATAAATATGCCCTTTTAATTTTGTCTGGCTTGCCGTTCCAAATAATATTTTTTTCTCATATAATTTAAAAAACTGTTCGCTAGGCGTAGGCAAGACCATAAGCAAATAGGTAAACTGGGATAATACTAAAGAGTTAATCAGGGTGATTTTTCCACAAATTGACAGGTATTTTCCTTTCCATGGTAGTAAGATCTTATCTATTTTTGCTAACTTTCTATTAAAATTTATTGAAGTGAGATCATTTATTTCCTTTGGGATATGTATTCCGAGTATATCCACATCACCATCAGACCATTTTATTGGTAAACTACATGGTAATGTAAAAATTGTATTTTTTAGTGATCCAATACGTAATATAGTACATGTGTCATAATTTGGTTGTAATCCAGAGAGGTTAGAAAATGTATCTAGATCCTCTATGAGGCTGTGGAGGGATTCTAGTTGTGGATTTAAAAGAAAACATGAATCATCAGCATACAATGACACCTTTGTTTTTAAGCCCTGGATTTCTAATCCTCTGATATTATTATTGGATCTGATTTTAATAGCTAACATCTCGATGGCCACAATAAATAGATATGCCGATAGTGGACAACCTTGTTTCACTCCTCTTGACAGTTTAAAACTTTCTGAGAAATAGCCATTATTTACTATTTTACACCTAGGGTTACTATACATGATTTTGACCCATTTTATAAGAGATTCTCCAAAATTGAAATGCTCCAGGCATTTATATATAAACCCCAGTCGAACTTTATCAAATGCCTTTTCGAAGTCTGCTATGAATAGCAGGCCTGGTTTCCCATATTTTCCATAGTGTTCTATTGTTTCCAATACTTGCCTTACAGTATATTATCTCCAATGTATCTTCCATGTAAAAAACCTGTCTGATTAGAATGAATAATATCCGACAATACCTTTTTAATTATATGCGCTATACATATTGCTAGAATTTTTGCATCACAACACTGAAGTGTAAGGGGCCTCCAATTTTGTAAATGGACTGGATCTTTATATTTTCCACTTGTATCCTGTTTCAGTAATAATGAGATCAGACCTTCTTCTTGAGTGTCAGATAATCTACCATTTCCATAGGAGTGGTTAAAACATGCTAATAACGGTCCTCTTAGTATATCAAAAAAGGTTTGGTATACCTCGACTGGTATGCCATCCAACCCTGGAGTTTTCCCAGACTTAAAGTATTTAATTGCATCCAGAAGTTCCTCCTCTGTAATTTCACCTTCACATGAGTCTTTCTGTGTGGCTGTTAATTTGACATTATCAATAGAAAAAAAATCTCTACAATTAGCTTCAGTTAGAGGAGATGGAGGCGACTGAAAAGAAAACATATGCTTAAAGTACTTTGTTTCTTCCTTCAAAATGAGTGGCGCAGTGGTCTAAGGCACTGCATCGCAGTGCTAACTGTGCCACTAGAGATCCTGGTTCGAATCCAGGCTCTGTCGCAGCCGGCCGCGACCGGGAGACTCATGGGCGGTGCACAATTGGCCCAGCGTCGTCCAGGGTAGGGGAGGGAATGGATGTAGCTCAGTTGATAGAGCATGGCGTTTGCAACGCCAGGGTTGTGGGTTAGATTCCCACGGGGGGCCAGTATAAAAAAAAAAAAAAATGTATTCACTAACTGTAAGTCACTCTGGATAAGAGCGTCTGCTAAATGACTAAAATGTAAAATATCATTTGGTGAATTATGGGTGACTCCGTCAATTGTAACCAGTTTCATTAAGTTCTTTTTGGTAGCATTCCTATGTTGAAGATTAAAAAATAATTTTGTGCATTTTTCCCCATATTCCATCCAGTTTGCTTTATTTTTATAACATATTACACTTGATCTTTCTTGAATAAGTTTCTCCATTTCTTTTTGTTTTTCCTCTAATTTATTCTGAGCCTCTATGTTACAGTTTTTATTGCCATCTATATGTTCTGTTAGACTTTCTATTTCCTTTGTTAGTATAAACTATTTTGACCTAAATTGCTTTTGTTTTCGAGATGAGTACTGAATTGCATGGTCTCTAAAGGCACATTTAAAGGTGTCCCATACCATAAGGGGATTTGCTGTACCTATGTTATGTTGGAAAAAGTCAGTTATAAATTCCTTTGTTCTAATTATAAATACATTATCATCCAATAGGCTTTGATTAAATTTCCAATATCCTCGCCCACGTGGAAATTCAGTAAGAGTAATGTATATGCCTATTATATGATGGTCCGACCGCATTCTGTCCCCTATCAACACTTTTTTTTACTTTTGGTGCCAACGAGAATGACATAAGAAAGAAGTCAAGACGACTAGCTTGATTGAGTCTCCGCCATGTATATCTCACTAGATCAGGATATTTAAGCCTCCATATATCTACTAGTTCTAATGTATCCATGACGTTCACGATTTCCTTAAGAGCATGTGGGTGATTGTTTGTGGTGTGATTTCCTTTAAGGTCCATTGAGCTATTTAAAACAGTATTATAATCACCCACCATAATAATATTGTCTTGAATTGCTTGCAGGGTTGATAATTTATTATATATATTGTCAAAGAATTGTGGATCATCATTATTTGATCCATAAAGGTTAATGAGCCATATCTGTTTATGGTCCAATAACATATTTAAAATAATCCATCTACCTTGCGTATCTATTTGGACAATTTGCACATTCGGATCGAAATTACTATTAATTAATATCATCACCCCTTTTGAATTTCTTTGCCCATGGGAGAAGTATATTTCCCCCCCCCCCCCCATTCTTTTTTCCACACAACTTCATCTCGAATTGTTGAATGAGTTTCCTGTATACAATAGATATTATATTCCTTCTCTTTGAGCCATGTAAATATTGTTCTTCTTTTGTTATTATCAGCTAAGCCATTACAGTTATAACTGGCTATACTTATTTCACCATACACCATAATGAGATACAAGTTTCAAGTCTATTTATCATTATATATGTTTGTAAATTTACCAATAAAAAAATACCGTAATGATTGAGTGTCCATATAGCTGTACCGTGATATTTGCATTGCTACGGAGTAACCCTTCAATTGTTCTCCACTAATTCCCCCGCTAAAGCCCCTCCCCATCCCAAATGAGCCGTCATCCCAGTGATCAGCATCCCACACACGTCCCTCTGGATCCCTAAGGCCCCGAGAGGCCAGGACCCATCCATCGAAAACAGCACACAGTGCCACCCACAAAACAGAAGCAGATTAACCGCCAAAAGCATTTCCAATGCTGTCACCTCTATATATATATATATATATATAACTATAAAAAAAAATATGCATATCCTATTTTCCATCATTATCAATTAATATGCGTAATAATGTCGGCAGTTCACGCGTAGGATTTTAACATTTAACCCGGATTGCCATTGTATTACATTTAATTAATTGACAAGCAATTATTATCCTAGCAAATAATTCCCGTGGTCCATCCCATACCCCCCCCCCTCCCCCCCAACATCCCCACCCCCCAGAACAGATGCCAGACAAGCACACACGCACATACTCACATACTCCAACACACTCAACCCCCCTCCTCCACAATCCACCATAAAATCAGATACTCAACGGCTGTTATATCCCAGAGCCCAACTCGAGAAATAACCTGATTTACGAGTGCACATACAGTTAAAGCTGATTGAGAAAGCATGCAGGATGAGCAGAAATTGATAAGAATGTGAGATTTGATTAATCTACTTAATCTATGTCAAGTCCTAGGTGATGGAGATCAGATCCACCCTCTTCACCTGAGACACAAACACTCTGATCCCCTGTTGTAACCATTTTCCCAAGCATCTCCGTGCGGTCAGACCTTTGATTATTTTGTGCCACCTGGGACACAATGATAAACCCCCTCTTTGAGTCGATTTTCTTTCTAGTTCCGAGTTAACAGTTGTTTTGAGCTTGGCACAAATAATGCTTCATTGACAGCATGGCAAATGTTGAATGTTTATCATTTTAAACTAGGAAAAGAGACCCTTAATCTAAGACTTGGGACCACACAGCCACCACTGAAGCAATGCTTGCAGTTAGCCACTGATTCCTTCCAAACCACTCATTGTTGAATTTGCGATTTCCAACTTGTTGTGTAATGTTTATGTCCAATGGCCGATGAGCACCGATAGGTTTTATCTATAATTTCTCTTCATTATTTCTCTTCATATGACAAGGATTAAAAAGCATTTGCCAGTAGATTGTCGACTTGATTCATAATGATGACTGCTAGCTAAGATTTTGAAAGTATGATGTTCACATGATCAGTCCAATCAAAGCTACTGTAGATATAACGTGATTTGATGTAGTTGTATCTGTGGCCAATGACCTTGAGCCTTCTTGGATGGGCATTTCTAATGTAACTCTATGGCAGCACCCAAGGGGCTTGAATTTTCTAGTTCTACCCTTAGACTTGGCGGTGACTAGTCTCCCCATGAGTGACAGAACACTGAGCCAATCACGGTGCAACGCTCCGTATTTTCTGCTGGCTTGTCCCACCACCACAGAAAGCACTGAGCTAGGCTGAAACACCTGCATTTTGGAGCTGCCTTACTCAAGAAAACAAAAAAGAGAACATGTTTGTATGCAGCTTTATTAATTCAATGACATATTATTGTTTAATTTTTTTTACATTGTTTGCAAACTGATATGTGACACATTATTGCCAAAATAACATGCAAAACAGGCAAGCCCCCCCCAAAAACAAAAAACATGTTTATTTTTTCATTTTCTTTAGCTAAATATGTGGGTCTCAAAACAGAATGACGGGTCGCCACTGGACACCTGTCCTTGTTCTCATCACATAAAGGGCTGTGAAAACAATGAACACAATATATTTTGGGATGTAAACCAGAAATATGAATCACTGATGATCCATACTGTTCTGATCTAATGAGATGGATGTAGGGTCTTCTGGGCCTTTCCCAGTCATGGAGGACAGAAACATGCAGCTGTGCACCTCACTGAAGACCACTACTGAATTGGGGGTAGGGAGGATATTGTGTCAGTAAATACATTTATGACAGGTTAGGGTTAGGCAGGATATTCCATGTCAGACTCTTTAATGCCACTTTTCTCAACATCATAGACCCCAAAGGATGTTAATTAACCCTTTTTAAGCTCATATGACTTGTAATATTTTGATAGAGGGCTGAAAACCTCAGCCGAATGGGTTACAATTGACAATTTCTCTCTAGATGTCGCCTCTTCCACAGATCGCAGGTTAGGGTATATATTCTGTCAGACTTTTCAATACCACTTATCTCAACATATTAACACCCCAAAGGATGCCAGGTCAAGCTGTTTCTCGTAAGAAAAAACCAACATGTACAGAAATACAGTGATGAAAAAAAGCAGAAGTCCATTTTATAAAAAAGCATGAGTAAAAACACTGTCTAAGCTCTGTCCCACTCCCAAAATAATATGACCCAGGAATACACTGGGTATGTACCACACCGCTCATTCAGCTCTCCTCTCCTTCTTTCCTCTCCTTCTCCTCTCCTCTCTCAGCTCATCCTCCACTCTCACCCCAATCTAGGTCAAGTGAGGGCCGAAGGAGAGTGTATTGAGAGACCTGCTGCTGACTGTCAGGCAGTGAGTGATCCGGAGGGCCGAAGGAGAGTGTATTGAGAGACCTGCTGCTGACTGTCAGGCAGTGAGTGATGCGGAGGGCCGAAGGAGAGTGTATTGAGAGAGCACAACAGCTATTGGCTGAGTCACGTGAGCGAGAGGAACGAGAGCATTACGCACGTTGTTAGAACTTTTTCCCAGTTGTAGGTAGGATATTTAGATTCTCATTATGGAGACACCTATTTCCAACTGTGGTGTATTAACATTATGACTGTTTTGGAGGAACAATGAATGTTGTTTATGTTAGTATCAAAAGGGAATGTTTTAGGGTGACGCCCCCGGGGAGACTGGTGATTGGCCAGAAGAGGGAGCATCATTGTTATAAATAGGGGGGAAAACGAAGGAGAGGGCAGAACGAGCAGCCATTCTGAGGCGTCACTCTCCGGGTGTCATGTCACCTGTCACTCATGCTGAAGCTTGTGGTCTGAATAAACCTTATGATCAACGTTCAGTATGAGCAGACTCCTTTTGTTCATCAGCAATAATTGCCACCACTCACTCGATACGACACAACCCTTTTCCCATTAAACATATTAATACGCTACAACTGATGCACGTCAAGAAATAATGGAGACAAAGCACTGGAAAACGACTCTGAGGTGGTTTAAACTGCATTCTAATGTTGACTGCTTAAAGAAAACAGTATGAAGTGAAGCGCTTTATGCATGCTCAGTTCTTGGGTCTCGGGGGCTGCCAGAGTGGAACTTTGAAATGGAAGTTATGGAACTCCCTCGCGTGGTTCTTTTTATGGGGGAAATTCCTCAATGAAACTGACATTAAATGAGGAGAATGATACATTTGCCTCTGTTGGCCATCAAGTAGCCTATTAATGTATATGCCATTATAGGCTACCATTTGATACAATAAATATGTTGAAATGACGATATCACTCAATTAGTGCCACTTGTGTAGCCTACCTGGAGCTGAAAAACCTATTTAATAAGTAGCCTATAACTTCAGTTTGTTGTTGTTGTAGACTTGTGTTATTACGCAATTATTAATGGACATTTTTAGTTAATTAAATTGGAAATTATCAAAGCCGATCAGTTGTTAGAACGCATTAGATTGATGGTAACAGTAGTCAGATTAGGCTATAGGTAAAACTAATTCTAAAAAATAAACACTGGCTGTTGTTGACAAGCATATTTAGTTCATATACATATTATTAATATTTAAATCAGTGATTGGTAACCAGTTTATAATAGTAATAAGGCACCCCGGGGTTTGTGTATATGGCCATATCCCATACCCCATTGTGCCTTATTGCTTAATCATAGCAGTTAAACGAGTTAAATCAACGTCCATTGATGGAAAATGATCTGGCGATTTTAATTAGGGCGAATTATCTTTTCTCTTGCCACATATTCAAATTCCTTTATTATGTTATGTCATAGCTTGCAAAAATTATTATTTTGAGGAAACTCGAATTTTGCTTCTAAAGCTGTTACAAGTTACTATGATATTCCTTCTTAATTGGCTTGATAACATTATGGAAAAAGGGTTTATTGTATAATTATGGCAAGTCCTCTTGCTGTGAAAAAAAAAATGGACACGAAGCCGGCGCAGAAGAGTGTTATTGGTGGGAGATGGCACAATGATGCCATCTGTTGGTAAATGTTAATTACTGCAACTCCAGTGTTTTACCGGTGTACTTGAGATACCCGGATGTATTGCAATATACTGAACAAGACTGGTTACTCGCATCAATGCCTCTGTCTCGTCATTGAACATTCAAACATGGTGTCAGAGTCGGATAACTAACCATGCTTTCCGCAAATTAGAGTCACCTGTTCTGGTTTACAAAAAAAAAAAAAAAGCTTAGTTGAGTAAAACTTTGCCGGAATTGTCCTTAGCTAGATTGAGTTTGCTAGTTAGCTTCCGTGTTGTTAGCACCGTTTAGACATGGCAGCGAACATTCCCCCTCCCGCCGTTATGAAGCTCAGCGGAGATTGGAGCACAAACTGGGATACGTTTAGAGGTGAATGGGAGGACTATGCACTAGCAACGGGACTTCGGGAAAAGGACGATGAGGTAGTGGCTGCCACTTTGAGGACTATAATGGGAGCTGAATGCCGACACGTATACAAACACAACCTGAACCGAACAGCAGCTCAGCAAGGTAACGCTACAGCTATTCTTGATGCTCTCGAACTTTACTTTAAGCCAGCAAAGAACGTTATCTACGAGCGTTATGTTTTCGGTTGTTGCAAACAGGAGGACGGGGAGTCCATTGACAGCTTTGTCACTAGGCTAAGGGAAAAGGCAGCTACATGTGACTATGGTGCTTTAAGAGATGAACTGATCAGAGATAAGATAGTGCTTGGCATAACTGATGAGGTCACCCGCAGACGTTTGCTGAGAGAGCGTGACCTGACACTGGTCTTGGCAGTGGAGACATGCCGTGCAGCAGAGCTTACTGATATACGGATACGGTCCATGGAGCTAGAAAGGCAACATATGGACAATGTCAATGCTACATTCAGGCAGCCAGTAAAGAAATTCCCTTTTGCCACAGCTAATGCTAATACTACAGCCAACTCTGCAGTAGACAACCCCAATGCATGCCAATATTGTGGCATTTCTCATGGACGAGGAAAAGAACACTGCCCAGCCTATGGAAAAATATGCAAATCCTGTGGTACAGCCAATCACTTCGCAAGGGCCTGCATGAAAAGCAAGAGAAAGGAGGGTAAAGTGCACTCCATTGAAATAAACACAGATGAAGGGAACAACAGCACAGAGGATGTATATGCTAGCGAGTGCATAGGGGCAGTAAGGGCAAAAGGGAAAAAATGGTTTGTCACTCTGCTACTTAATAATAAACCACAGCAATGCCAGCTAGATTCAGGGGCCACATGTAACGTTATGAGCCTTAAAGATAAAAGGAGGCTCGCGCCCAGAGACAAACTCACACAGAGAAGCACCAAGCTGAAACTGTATTCAGGCCAGTTCATGACCTCTTTAGGCCTGTTTGTGACAGAGTGTGTTTTACGTGGCCAGAAACACACTCTTGAGTTTGAAATAGTTGAGGCTAGTCAACAGCCATTACTGTGAGGTTCTACATGCGAGCGCCTTGGGCTTATTAACTTCACCATCCCAGCTGATCTTAACATTATAGACAAAGTCCAGGCTGGGCCCCTGAGCAAGGAGACACTCCTAAGCAAGTACCATGATGTCTTCAACGCACCGGTCGAGTCAGTTCCCGGCGAAGTCCACTTTGAGTTGGATGCAGCAATCCAAAACAACTGGTCACCCAGACACCTGTACTGCGATACTACGATGTGTCAAAACCTGTCACGATTCAGAGTGACTCAAGCCAGTGGCATTCGCCTCTAGGGCACTCACTCCAACAGAGCAGAACTATGCCCAGATAGAGAAGGAGTGCCTCAGCATTGTGTTTGCATGCCAACGCTTCCACCACTACCTGTACGGGCGTGACAATATTACCGCAGAGACAGATCACAAGCCCCTTATTGCTATATTCAGCAAGCCTCTCCTGAATGCCCCGAAACGACTGCAGAGCATGCTACTGGCCCTACAAAACTACAACCTCAAGGTGGTGTATAAGCCAGGGCCAGAGATGTATGTGAGTGACACGCTCAGCAGGGCTACTGCATCAGGCACTCACACACGCTCCATGCATGAACAACACGCAGTGTGCAGCTTACAAACAGAGCAAGTGGATGTTGAACACATCAACCAGGCTGACTACCTCAATGTTACGGACCAGCGCCTTATACAAATCAGACAGCACACAGACAGGGACGAGCAACTCCAGGCATTGAGGTCTGTGATTCTGATGGGCTGGCCCGACTGCAAGGAAGAAACTGCTTTAGCCACCAGAGAATATTGGCCAGTCAAAGAAGAGCTCAGTGTTCAAAACGGAGTAATATTCAAGGGTCAGAGAGTCGTTATTCCCCGGTCTCTACGCCCTGAGATGTTGGCGCGCGTGCGCTCAGGTCACATAGGAGGTGAGGCCTGTTACAGACAAGCACGTGACACACTGTATTGGCCAGGAATGCAGAGTGAAATCAAAGACTATGTCAGTAAATGCACAATCTGCAATGAATATGCCATTGAGCAACAGAGAGAGACGATGATGTCCCACGAGCTACCAATGCGCCCCTGGCAGATAGTAAGTCTAGATCTCTTCCAGCACAGTGGCAAAGACTTTCTGCTGGTAGTTGATCATTACTCAGACTTCTGGGAGATTGACCTCCTTCCCGACCTCTCAGCAGAGACAAGAGAGTATCAAAATGTGTTAAGTGGTTAACTGAAAAAAATATATATATCTAAACTGTTCATATTGGAAATTACTACTAGGTTTGTTCTGTTAGTGAATTGACAGTTCCTGTCCTATTTTATAAAAGGGAAGATGTTATGGGTGGAAGATGGCACAATGATGCCATCTGTTGGTAAATGTTAATTACTGCAACTCCAGTGTTTTACCGGTGTACTTGAGATACCCGGATGTATTGCAATATACTGAACAAGACTGGTTACTCGCATCAATGCCTCTGCCTCGTCATTTAACATTCAAACAAAGAGTGGGAGATCTCAGCTTAATGCACGATTCTTGTACGGCTCCGGTTAACTTGAATAAAGAAGTACTTATGTTTTAAAGAACAGTTGTTTTCTTTAGTATTTCTTAGACAAGAAGATACAACATGGTACCAGGAGTGAAATAACTCGCCTTTGACTCATCCATCATCGAGTTTTGGTCGAAAATGCTGAACGCCGCCAAGAGGCTTCACGTCAACTAGCTAACTTGACTAACGTTAGCTAACTAGCCACTGGGCTAACGAGACTGAGGTAAAAATAACCACGCCGGAGTTAACGGAGCGTGCAGTGCATGTAGCTAGTCGTTTTGCAGTGCTAGCTGGCTAACGACATGGAGCAGCTAAAGCCGCCAACAGAACTGAAACTGAACGTCAACGTTGAAGAGCAATGGAAGCGGTTCAAGCAGCGTTTCACCCTCTATCTGACGGCGATATTAGCGGCTGGAAAAGACGACGCACAGAAAGTCGCACTGTTTCTCACAGTCTAGGACACTATTGATGTCTACAACAGCTTTCAGCTAATGGATGAAGAGCAAGCAGATTATGAACTGGTATAAATCAAATTTCTGTCTTTTTGAACTCCCAGAATAAATTATTATGGACTTGAATCTGAAATGTCAGTGGTGTAATTTCAGTCAAATTGCAGACTTTCTGATATGAGAGAATTGTCATGGGGGTGAGAGACAAGGGGCTGAGAGAAGTTATTTGGTGAGAATGAATTGACACTAGAAAGAGCGATACAAATGTGTCAAGCTAGAGAGGTGACTCAGAGTCGCATACGGCCAATGGACAGCGGTGTTCTTAGTGACACCGTATGCAAAGTGGAGTACGTTAGCGAAGGAAGAGCTACAGCTAAACGGCTAACTTCAAAGGACAGCAGCGCACTTCAGGGAACCAGCGCTC
The DNA here is from genome assembly GCF_964263955.1 of Coregonus lavaretus. Taxonomy (NCBI): domain Eukaryota; kingdom Metazoa; phylum Chordata; class Actinopteri; order Salmoniformes; family Salmonidae; genus Coregonus; species Coregonus lavaretus. Next base: position 6,061,287 of record NC_140008.1, read on the forward strand.
CTGCAGCAGTTGTGGAGGAGAGCACAGACCTTGCCTGTGCCCAGCATATAGAAAAGAGTGTTATAACTGTGGCATGAAGAACCCCTTCTCACTCAAATGCAGGCAGCTGAGACAACAAAATACAGTACACTGTGTCAACGATGACCAGGACAACAGTGGTGACAACAAGTACAGTGAGGGGTCTTTGGGTGACCTCTTTGTGGGAACAGTCGCACTTGCAGGACCAGACGAGGACTGCTACCTACAAGACTAATGGAACTGATATTGTGTTCAAACTTGACACTGGAGCACAGGTCAACATCATTCCAGAGACTGAATTGTTACGGTTACAGGTAAAACCAGTGGTCTTCAGGGACATGCAGGTTGGTGCTGGAGGTAGGTGGCATATCTACTGAGGATAGAGTCCTTAGATATCCTAGACAAAGTAGAAGAGCCTACTGAATGGGTCCACTCACCTTACTCACTTACCTCTCAAAGCTAGACGCCTCATCAGGGTTTTGGAAGATCAGTCTAGACAAGGAGAGTACAAGGCTTTGTACTTTCAATCCTCTTTTTGGTAGGTAGTCATTTAAAAGGTTCCCATTTGGTCTCACTTCAGCACCAGAAGTCTTTCATAGGACAGTCCAACAGATATCTGAGAGTGTGTCAGGCACCACGGTGTCCATTGATGATGTGCTAATATGGGCTCAGACTCTTGAAGAGCACAACACCAGGTTGAAAGCAGCACTTGATCTAGCCAGAGATAATGGGCTAAAGCTAAACGCAGACAAATGGGAATTCAGAAAGACAGAAATAACCTTCTTGGGTGAAAAACTAACATGCGAAGGTGTTCAGATAGACCAGAGCAAAGTGACCGCCATCAAGAACATGCCACTGCCTACAGATCAAGAGGACATACAAAGGTTCTAAGGGCTGGTTAACTATGTGGGCAAATTTGTACCTAATCTGGCAACTCACACTAGTCAGATGAGAAGTCTACAGTGTAAAACTACAGATTGGTGTTGGAACAGTAATCACCAGAAAGAGTTTTGAGGAGCTCAAGGCATTGATCATGCATGCTCCAGTACTTTGGTTCTATGATAAAAAGCGCAAAACCAAAATCTCAGCAGATGCCTCTAAAGTAGGTTTAGGTGCAGTGTTGTTACAGCAGTATGGCACTAGATGGCGCCCAGTTGCATATGCCTCCAGGGCTCTGACAAATTCTGAGTTTAACTATGCTCAGATTGAGAAAGAGGCATTGGCACTGTCATATGCATGTGAGAAATTCAGTGTGTTTATCTGTGGTAAAACAGTGTGGGCTGAAGAATTGTGATACCAAGTGTGTTACAGAAAAACACACTGATCAATATATATATATATATATATATATATATATATATATATATACACACACACTCCGGACTCCAACATTGCTCGTCCTAATCTTTTCATATTTCTTAATTCCATTCCTTTACTTTTTAGATTAGTGTGTATTGTTGTGTATTGTAAGTTATTACTGCACTGTTGGAGCCAGGAACACAAACATTTCGCTACACCTGCAATAACATCTGCTAAATATGTGTATGCGACCAATAAAATGTGATTTGATTTTTGAAAGTGTTCCATAATTCTCAATCCGTGTTGCGTTGTGCCTAAGAACAGCCCTTAGCTGTGGTAGTGTATATTGGCAATATACCACACCTCCTCAGGCCTTATTGCTTAATTTAAAGAAGCAAGTGTATTATAAGGCATTATAAAGGTCATTAAAATAATTAAACATATGTACTTCATAGAAACTGTTACCCTTTATATTTTCTAACAACTCACATTTTAAGATTCATTATTTCATTTGTTCCATGTTAAGGGCTCTAACCTAGGAACAAAGCTATTTGTCTCCCTCTTCCTGTTGCATGCAGTTCCTCTCTCTCTTCCTCCATTCCTCAAAGCTCTCCCTCCTTCTAACCCCACCCCTCTGGCAGAACCAGGAAGTCCCTCCCCATCCCACAAACTGTCTTCTGAGGAAATGAAACTGATCTGAGTCTCTGTGTCGTCTGTCTGTGTGAGAGTGAACAACCGTCCAAATGGCTCAGCAGGGAGTTCTGCTGGACCAGGACCAGTTATGTTGTTCTGTCTGTCTGGACCTACTGAAGGAGCCGGTCACCATCCCCTGTGGACACAGTTACTGTAGAAGCTGTATTGAGGGCTGCTGGGATCAGGATGTTCTGAAAGGGGTCTATAGCTGTCCTCAGTGCAGAGAGACCTTCACTCCAAGGCCTAATCTGAGAAAAAATAACATGTTGGCTGAGTTGGTGGAGAAACTGAAGAATACAGGACTCCAGGCTGCTCCCCCTCCTGCTCTGTGCAATGCTGGACCTGGAGATGTGGCGTGTGATTTCTGCACTGGGACCAGAAAGCAGAAAGCCCTTATGTCCTGTCTGGTGTGTCTGGCCTCTTACTGTGAGACTCACCTCCACCCTCACTATGAATTTCCTGCTTTCAAGAAGCACAAGCTGGTCAAAGCCACCGCACAACTACAGGAGAAGATCTGCTCTCATCATGACAAACTGCTGGAGGTTTACTGTCGTACAGATCAGCAGTGTATCTGTATGCTGTGTACAATGGATGAACATAACGGCCATGATACAGTGTCAGCTGCAGCAGAGAGGACTGAGAAACAGGTAAGACCAGAACTACTTGTTGGTGACTATCTGATAAACAAAGAATTAAAGATACAGTAGGAACTAAGGCTGTTTGAATATGAGAGAAATCAAATGAAATTGATCCTCAGCAGAACAAATATGAACACAAACCTTGAGTATATTGAGTTTGATCCAAATGTATCACCATTTTCTGTGGTCTACATCCTGGGGTTTACTCAGGACATCCTCCGGGATTACTACCATCACCACAGCAGCTAGATAACTGTGGTCTACATCCTGGGGTTTACCCAGGACATCCTCCAGTATTACTACCATCACCACAGCAGCTAGATAACTGTGGTCTACATCCTGGGGTTTACCCAGGACATCCTCCAGTATTACTACCATCACCACAGCAGCTAGATAACTGTGGTCTACATCCTGGGGTTTACCCTGGACATCCTCCAGTATTACTACCATCACCACAGCAGCTAGATAACTGTGGTCTACATCCTGGGGTTTACCCAGGACATCCTCCAGTATTACTACCATCACCACAGCGGCCAGATAACTGTGGTCTACATCTTGGGGTTTACCCAGGACATCCTCCAGTAGTACTACCATCACCACAGCGGCCAGATAACTGTGGTCTACATCCTGGGGTTTGCCCAGGACATCCTCCAGTATTACTACCATCACCACAGCGGCCAGATAACTGTGGTCTACATCCTGGGGTTTACCCAGGACATCCTCCAGTATTACTACCATCACCACAGCAGCTAGATAACTGTGGTCTACATCCTGGGGTTTACCCAGGACATCCTCCAGTATTACTACCATCACCACAGCAGCTAGATAACTGTGGTCTACATCCTGGGGTTTACCCAGGACATCCTCCAGTATTACTACCATCACCACAGCAGCCAGATAACTGTGGTCTACATCCTGGGGTTTACCCAGGACATCCTCCAGTATTACTACCATCACCACAGCAGCTAGATAACTGTGGTCTACATCCTGGGGTTTACCCAGGACATCCTCCAGTATTACTACCATCACCACAGCAGCTAGATAACTGTGGTCTACATCCTGGGGTTTACCCAGGACATCCTCCAGTATTACTACCATCACCACAGCAGCTAGATAACTGTGGTCTACATCCTGAGGTTTACCCAGGACATCCTCCAGTATTACTACCCATCACCAGAGCAGCTAGATAACTGTGGTCTACATCCTGGGGTTTACCCAGGACATCCTCCAGTATTACTACCATCACCACAGCAGCTAGATAACTGTGGTCTACATCCTGGGGTTTACTCAGGACATCCTCCGGGATTACTACCATCACCACAGCAGCTAGATAACTGTGGTCTACATCCTGGGGTTTACCCAGGACATCCTCCAGTATTACTACCATCACCACAGCAGCTAGATAACTGTGGTCTACATCCTGGGGTTTACCCAGGACATCCTCCAGTATTACTACCATCACCACAGCAGCTAGATAACTGTGGTCTACATCCTGGGGTTTACCCAGGACATCCTCCAGTATTACTACCATCACCACAGCAGCTAGATAACTGTGGTCTACATCCTGGGGTTTACCCAGGACATCCTCCAGTATTACTACCATCACCACGGCAGCTAGATAACTGTGGTCTACATCCTGGGGTTTACCCAGGACATCCTCCAGTATTACTACCATCACCACGGCAGCTAGATAACTGTGGTCTACATCCTGGGGTTTACCCAGGACATCCTCCAGTATTACTACCATCACCACAGCAGCTAGTTAACTGTGGTCTACATCCTGCTAGTTAACTGTGGTCGACAGCTGACACTCGTTGCCTCTGATTGGGAGTCACTCTAGCCAACATAGAAATAAACACACCAGAATTACCAACATAGAAATAAACACAAAGAATGAACACACCCTGGCTCAACATATAGAGTCCCAGAGCCAGGGTGTGACAGTACCCCCCCCTAAAGGCGCAGACTGCGACCGCGCCTCAACCTGAACAAAACAGGGGAGGCTGGGCGGGCATACCTCCTCGGCGGCGGTTCTGGCTCCGGCCTTGACCACCACCCTCCAATAAACCCCCCGTAGCGCCCCTGGTCCAGTCTGGCCCCGCCGGCTGGAGCTGAACTGGACTTAGCAGGAGCGGTTAGCTTCAGCTCCGTAGTGGAGCAGTTGACCGGTACCTTCCCAGGCACAGGTGGCCCAGGCACGGGTTGTGCTGGACTGACGACGCGCACCCCTGGCCTGGTGCGTGGAGGAGGAACGGGCCTTACCAGGCTGACGACTCGCACCCCTGGCTTGGTGCGTGGAGGAGGAACGGGCCTTACCAGGCTGACGACTCGCACCCCTGGCTTGGTGCGTGGAGGAGGGACGGGCCTTACCAGGCTGACGTCTCGCACCCCTGGCTTAGTGCGAGTGGCAGGAACAGGCCGGGCCGGGCTGGCGACGCGCACCGTAGACTTGGTGCGAGTGGCAGGAACAGGCCGGGCCGGGCTGGCGACGCGCACCGTATACTTGGTACGAGTGGCAGGAACAGGCCGGGCCGGGCTGGCGACGCGCACCGTATACTTGGTGCGAGTGGCAGGAACAGGCCGGGCCGGGCTGGCGACGCGCACCGTAGACTTGGTGCGAGTGGCAGGAACAGGCCGGGCCGGGCTGGCGACGCGCACCGTAGACTTGGTGCGAGTGGCAGGAACAGGCCGGGCCGGGCTGGCGACGCGCACCGTATACATTTTCTGGGGTTGCCTCTCGCCTGTCCGACGTTGACCCGTTTGGCGCCGCTGCTCCTCTCTACGGCGCGCCTCCACCTTCTCTTCTCCCGGCGCTTCCTCCCATGTCCAGCCCAAGAGCTGCCCCTGGACACGCTGCTTGGTCATTGCATGGTGGGTTCTTCTGTCACGATCGTCATATTGAACAGACCAAGGCGCAGCGTGATGAACGAACATACTTTAATTAGTTAAAGTGTAAACACGATACAAAAACAAGAAACGACTCGTGAAGTCCACGGTAACAATGACCGAACACGGAACAAGAACCCACAAACACAAAGGGAAAATAGACAGTATAAATATGGCTCCCAATCAGAGACAACCAACGACAGCTGACACTCGTTGCCTCTGATTGGGAGTCACTCTAGCCAACATAGAAATAAACACACCAGAATTACCAACATAGAAATAAACACAAAGAATGAACACACCCTGGCTCAACATATAGAGTCCCAGAGCCAGGGTGTGACACCTAGATCGCTCATTAATGTCTTTTACGGATTGCCTCTTATCCGCTTGTCGTCCCCTTATGCCGTAGTTTGTACATCTCAATTGTCAGTAGAAACCACATTTGTTTAAGCAAGTAGATTGTATCTTCAATGTAATTGTCTGCATCACTTCCAATCCCCCATATTTTTTATATATATACTCCCCTTTATTACTTTTCAACCCCGCCATCCTTTCCCTACTTGGAGTAAATTAGTGAACAACAATGCCCAGGCCCCTACTTCCAGCCTAGACTTACTATCTACACCTTATGGACACAGTTAATTTTACAATAATTATATTATATATATATATTTATTATTATTTTTGCTCCTGAACTTCTTCTACTCTCAACCTCTCCGATCATTTTCATATTATTTGTTGTTATTTGTTATTAGTCCCATCCTTCAACTCTATTCAATACCTCCCATCTATCTCTTAACACCATCCATATAGGATTTATATTTGCCATATATATTTCAACCGTACTGTATTTCAATCCTTCAGTAGCCTCCAACTGCTCTTAAATACTAGTAAAACTAAATGCATGCTTTTCAATCGAACGCTGCTGGCACCCGCCCACCCGACTAAAATCACCACTCTCGACGGGTCTGACCTAGAGTATGTGGACAACTACAAATACCTAGGTGTCTGGTTTGACTGTAAACTCAACTTCCAGACTCACATAAAGAATCTCCAATCCAAAGTTAAATCTAGAATCGGCTTCCTATTTCGCAACAAAGCCTCCTTCACTCATGCTGCCAAACATGCCCTCGTAAAACTGACTATCCTACCGATCCTTGACTTCGGCGATGTCATTTACAAAATAGCCTCCAACACTCTACTCAGCAAATTGGATGTAGTCTATCACAGTGCCATCCGTTTTGTCTCCAAAGCCCCATACACTACCCACCACTGTGACCTGTACGCTCTTGTTGGCTGGTCCTCACTACATGTTCGTCGTCAAACCCACTGGCTCCAGGCCATCTATAAATCACTGCTAGGCAAATCCCCGCCTTATCTTAGCTCATTGGTCACCATAGCAGCACCCACCCGTAGTCTGCGCTCCAGCAGGTATATCTCACTGGTCATTCCCAAAGCCAACACCTCCTTTGGCCGCCATATATTCCAGTTCTCTGCTGCCAATGACTGGAACGAATTGCAAAAATCTCTGAAGCTGGAGACTCTTATCTCCCTCAATAACTTTAAGCATCAGTTGTCAGAGCACCTTACTGATCACTGCACCTGTACACAGCCCATCTGAAATTAGCCCACCCAACTACCTCATCCCTATATTGTTATTTATTTTGCTCTTTTGCACCCCAGTATCTCTATTTGCACATAATCTCTTGCACATCTAGCATTCCAGTGTTAATACTATTGTAATTATTCTGCACTATAGCCTATTTATTGCCTTACCTCCATAACTTGCTACATTTGCACACACTGTATATATATTTTCTGTTGTATTTTTGACTTTATGTTTTTTACCCCATATGTAACTCTGTGTTGTTTTTATTGCACTGCTTTGCTTTATCTTGGCCAGGTCGCAGTTGTAAATGAGAACCTGTTCTCAACTGGCTTACCTGGTTAAATAAAGGTGAAATAAAAAATAAAAAATAAACTGTGATGTTTTACAAAAGTTCTGAACCTTTCTTTTCTCATTGCTTCTACAGATTGTGAATTAAAAATAATATTTTTTGCTAAAAGTATTATTATATTATTGATCGATTGACTATGACTTTTCAGATCACCCAGTAATGCTATCTGCAAGGTTAGCTCCAGGTAAATATTGCAATCCTTTAGCCATTCCTGGACCTGTGTCCAAAAACAAGCTACAAATGGACAGAACCAAAACAAATGATCTAATGATTCTGTCTCTTCACAGCAAAATCTGCAGAGCTGGGAAGATTGTATCCCCCATATAAATAACATTCTATTGGTAGCAAGAATTGTATATAATAATTTAAATTGAAAGATTCTAATTTTTGAATCCGGTGTCATTTTGCGTGTCAGTTCATAAACACTATGCCATGGGATCGGTACGTCAAAAATCTCTTCCCAACTATTTTGCAATCTATATGGGACGGCTGTCGATCCTTTGGTCCTTAAGTGAAACTGATATACTTTTTTATTTATCACAGTTTTCCTTAACCAATTATGTTCTTTAATGCAAGGCTGACAGACAAGTTCCTTACTTTCTCCCCCTTCCACTTTCCTCTTCCACTTTTGCGGTAAGGCTGCAATTATTTGGTTGTAATTTTGGGTAGAGCAGACATTTCCATATGTTTTTGTTAGCTGCATGTGCGACATAACTCCACCAGTCCTACCGATGATATCATTTACGAAGATTATACCTTTTTTAAACATTCTGTCAAAAAATAAAGGTTTTTTGTCAATTAGTATATTTGAATTTAACCACAATATTTGTTGCATTATTTGTTCTGTCGTTTCTGGAGGATTAAATTGAAATTGCAACCAACTTTCTATGGCCTGTTTTAGAAATAGTGATATTTGGGAGATGATTTCCTTTTCAAATAACTGCAAATGAGTTGTTGTAATCTGAATAAAGGGAAAAAGGCCTTTCTTGAACATTGGGTGAGACAATCTTACTAATTTACTTGAGAACCAATTAGGATTTAAGTATAACTTTTGTATGACTGAAGCTTTTAGTGATAGGACTAATGCTTTAATATTTAATCATTTCTGTCCTCCGAATTCATATTCATTATATAAATATGCCCTTTTAATTTTGTCTGGCTTGCCGTTCCAAATAAAATTGAATATTTTTTTCTCATATAATTTAAAAAACTGTTCGCTAGGCGTAGGCAAGACCATAAGCAAATAGGTCAACTGGGATAATACTAAAGAGTTAATCTTTCCACAAATTGACAGGTATTTTCCTTTCCATGGTAGTAAGATCTTATCTATTTTTGCTAACTTTCTATTAAAATGTATTGAAGTGAGATCATTTATTTCCTTTGGGATATGTATTCCGAGTATATCCACATCACCATCAGACCATTTTATTGGTAAACTACATGGTAATGTAAAATTTTTATTTTTTTGTGATCCAATACGTAATATAGTACATTTGTCATAATTTGGTTGTAATCCAGAGAGGTTAGAAAATGTATCTAGATCCTCTATGAGGCTGTGGAGGGATTCTAGTTGTGGATTTAAAAGAGAACATGAATCATCAGCGTACAATGACACCTTTATTTTTAAGCCCTGGATTTCTAATCCTCTGATATTATTATTGGATCTGATTTTAATAGCTAACATCTCGATGGCCACAATAAATAGATATGCCGATAGTGGACAACCTTGTTTCACTCCTCTTGACAGTTTAAAACTTTCTGAGAAATAGCCATTATTTACTATTTTACACCTAGGGTTACTATACATGATTTTGACCCATTTTCAGGGGCGCTGTGTTCATTAGGGCTATATGGGCGACGCACTGCCAAACGGGAAAAGGAAGGGATTTTTTTTCTAATCAATTATATCACGGCAACAGTAGTTATCAGTGTTCTAATCTAGACGTCTGATCTGCCACTAAATGTCCAATCAGGCTAAAGTCGTGCTTCAAATGGCCCCGCCCCTTTTGGGGCGATTTCAGTCAGGTTGAAAATCGCCCAGGAGTCTCTCATAGACTATCATGTAAAATATATATATTTTTCAAATATCAGAGCTTTCAATACAATCTCTATGGGTTCCGGGAGGGCTTGCACTTACGCGCTTTCGTCATACGTAACATAAGTAACCAGGAACATAACTAAGAAAAGAGCGGGTAGCAGCGTCAATCAATTCACGTACAACTGTCAAGATGGCTAGCTTTGCGAGGCAAAGATGAAACTGAGGGCTCCACCAACCCTGGTATTTTTCTTGGACTTTTCAACTTTGTGGCACAATTAGATGAGGTGTTTGATGACCATCTTAAAAATGCTAAAGTTTTCAAGGGCACATCAAAGACCATTCAAAGCGAGCTACTGGAGTGTATGCTAGCGGTCATGAGGGAACATATTGTGGAAGAGGTGAAGTCGGCGAACTTCGTAGCTATCCAAGCTGACGAGACCACGGACGTTTCTACACAGACACAGCTGGTGCTTGTGCTGAGGTACATAGATAGCAACCACAAAGTGCAGGAGCGCTTTTTTGAGTTCCTTCCCATCTCGGAATCAACCTCAGTCTCAATCGCCAGTGTGCTTTTGGAGAGACTGAACGGTCTTTTTGCCGACGACGAGAAAGTCAAACTCATTGCGCAAGCTTACGATGGAGCCAGTGTGATGAGGGGAGAGAAGGCTGGTGTGCAGCAAAAGGTGCGTGAGCATTTCAAGAATGCCCATTACGTGCATTGCTATGCGTATCAGCTGAATTTGATCATGCAGCAAGCTAGAACAGTTTCAGTACAAGTAATGTAGCCTCTCTCTCTCTTTGTCCCTCCCTGTCTGTCTCTTTAACACACACACGCCCAAATCAGTTCACAGTTGATGTTGTTTAAAATAGTTATTTTTCATTTTAAAAAAAGTAAAAAAAAAAAAAAAAAATCTGTTAATGTTCATTTTTACAAATCTATACAATTGGCCAGAATATGGTTGTTCATATTTACAAATCTATACAATTGGCCAGAATATGGTTGTTCATTTTTACAAAGCCATACAGATAGCTGTGTTTACCTTTTCTATAAATTATTTTCAAATTCTGTTTTCAGGCAAAATGTCTATCACTGTTCATTTTCACAAATCTATACAAGAGGGCAGAACATTTTTATTACCAATAACTTGCATCAATGTTTTCAGTAGCCTCTATCAAAAGCTCCTGCTTGCTTGTTGTGAATTATGCTCAGGTGCACATATTTCCAATTCAACCATGAGGCCTTTTTGAAGCAAGTAATGTGTATATCAGTATTGACTTATATGCTGCCCCTGTCTTCATGTTGTTGCTGGACATATCTTTTTTAAAATGTGTGTAGGTCACCTAAATCATCAGAAAAATTGCCCCCCCTGAGAATTTTTTTAGGAGCCGCCACTGCCCATTTTATAAGAGATTCTCCAAAATTGAAATGCTCCAGGCATTTATATATAAACCCCAGTCGAACTTTATCAAATGCCTTTTCGAAGTCTGCTATGAATAGCAGGCCTGGTTTCCCATATTTTCCATAGTGTTCTATTGTTTCCAATACTTGCCTTATATTATCTGAATAATATCCGACAATACCTTTTTTATTCTATGCGCTATACATTTTGCTAGAGTTTTTGCATCACAACACTGAAGTGTAAGGGGCCTCCAATTTTGTAAATGGACTGGATCTTTATATTTTCCACTTGTATCCTGTTTCAGTAATAATGAGATCTTCTTCTTGAGTGTCAGATAATCTACCATTTACATAGGAGTGGTTAAAACATGCTAATAACGGTCCTCTTAGTATATCAAAAAAGGTTTGGTATACCTCGACTGGTATGCCATCCAACCCTGGAGTTTTCCCAGACTTAAAGTCTTTAATTGCATCCAGAAGTTCCTCCTCTGTAATTTCACCTTCACATGAGTCTTTCTGTGTGGCTGTTAATTTGACATTATCAATAGAAAAAAATCTCTACAATTAGCTTCAGTTAGAGGAGATGGAGGCGACTGAAAATAAAACATATGCTTAAAGTACTTTGTTTCTTCCTTCAAAATATCATTTGGTGAATTATGGGTGACTCCGTCAATTGTAACCAGTTTCATTAAGTTCTTTTTGGTAGCATTCCTATGTTGAAGATTAAAAAATAATTTTGTGCATTTTTCCCCATATTCCATCCAGTTTGCTTTATTTTTATAATATATTACACTTGATCTTTCTTGAATAAGTTTCTCCATTTATTTTTGTTTTTCCTCTAATTTATTCTGAGCCTCTATGTTACAGTTATTGTTGCCATCTATCTGTTCTGTTAGACTTTCTATTTCCTTTGTTAGTATAAACTCTTTTGACCTAAATTGCTTTTGTTTTCGAGATGAGTACTGAATTGCATGGCCTCTAAAGGCACATTTAAAGGTGTCCCATACAATAAGGGGATTCGCTGTACCTATGTCATGTTGGAAAAAATCTGTTATAAATTCCTTTGTTCTAATTATAAATAAATTATCATCCAATAGGCTTTGATTACATTTCCAATATCCTCGCCCACGTGGAAATTCAGTAAGAGTAATTTATATGCCTATTATATGATGGTCCGACCGCATTCTGTCCCCTATCAACACTTTTTTTTACTTTTGGTGCCAATGAGAATGACATAAGAAAGAAGTCAAGACGACTAGCTTGATTGAGTCTCCGCCATGTATATCTCACTAGATCAGGATATTTAAGCCTAAATATACAGTGGGGAGAACAAGTATTTGATACACTGCCAATTTTGCAGGTTTTCCTACTTACAAAGCATGTAGAGGTCTGTATTTTTGATCATAGGTACACTTCAACTGTGAGAGACGGAATCTAAAACAAAAATCCAGAAAATCACATTGTATGATTTTTAAGTAATTAATTTGCATTTTATTGCATGACATAAGTATTTGATACATCAGAAAAGCAGAACTTAATATTTGGTACAGAAACCTTTGTTTGCAATTACAGAGATCATACGTTTCCTGTAGGTCTTGACCAGGTTTGCACAAACTGCAGCAGGGATTTTGGCCCACTCCTCCATACAGACCTTCTCCAGATCCTTCAGGTTTCGGGGCTGTCGCTGGGCAAAACGGACTTTCAGCTCCCTCCAAAGATTTTCTATTGGGTTCAGGTCTGGAGACTGGCTAGGCCACTCCAGGACCTTGAGATGCTTCTTACGGAGCCACTCCTTAGTTGCCCTGGCTGTGTGTTTCGGGTCGTTGTCATGCTGGAAGACCCAGCCACGACCCATCTTCAATGCTCTTACTGAGGGAAGGAGGTTGTTGGCCAAGATCTCGCGATTCATGCTCCCATCCTTCCTCCCCTCAATACGGTGCAGTCGTCCTGTCCTCTTTGCAGAAAAGCATCCCCAAAGAATGATGTTTCCTCCAAACACCGCGAGTGGAGTTTAGACCAAAAAGCTCTATTTTTGTCTCATCAGACCACATGACCTTCTCCCATTCCTCCTCTGGATCATCCAGAAGGTCATTGGCAAACTTCAGACAGGCCTGGACATGCGCTGGCTTGAGCAGGGGGACCTTACGTGCGCTGCAGGATTTTAATCCATGACGGCGTAGTGTGTTACTAATGGTTTTCTTTGAGACTGTGGTCCCAGCTCTCTTCAGGTCGTTGACCAGGTCCTGCCGTGTAGTTCTGGGCTGATCCCTCACCTTCCTCATGATCATTGATGCCCCACGAGGTGAGATCTTGCATGGAGCCCCAGACCGAGGGTGATTGACCATCATCTTGAACTTCTTCCATTTTCTAATAATTGCGCCAACAGTTGTTGCCTTCTCACCAAGCTGCTTGCCTATTGTCCTGTAGCCCATCCCAGCCTTGTACAGGTCTACAATTTTATCCCTGATGTCCTTACACAGCTCTCTGGTCTTGGCCATTGTGGAGAGGTTGGAGTCTGTTTGATTGAGTGTGTGGACAGGTGTCTTTTATACAGGTAACGAGTTAAAACAGGTGCAGTTAATACAGGTAATGAGTGGAGAACAGGAGGGCTTCTTAAAGAAAAACTAACAGGTCTGTGAGAGCCGGAATTCTTACTGGTTGGTAGGTGATCAAATACTTATGTCATGCAATAAAATGCTAATTAATTACTTAAAAATCATACAATGTGATTTTCTGGATTTTTGTTTTAGATTCCGTCTCTCACAGTTGAAGTGTACATATGATAAAAATTACAGACCTCTACATGCTTTGTAAGTAGCAAAACCTGCAAAATCGGCAGTGTATCAAATACTTGTTCTCCCCACTGTATCTACTAGTTCTAATGTATCCATGACGTTCACGATTTCCTTAAGAGCATGTGGGTGATTGTTTGTGGTGTGATTTCCTTTACGGTCCATTGAGCTATTTAAAACAGTATTATAATCACCCACCATAATAATATTGTCTTGAATTGCTTGCAGGGTTGATAATTTATTATATATATTGTCAAAGAATTGTGGATCATCATTATTTTGTCCGTAAAGGTTAATGAGCCATATCTCTTTATGGTCCAATAACATATTTAAAATAATCCATCTACCTTGCGTATCTATTTGGACAATTTGCACATTCGGATCGAAATTACTATTAATTAATATCATCACCCCTTTTGAATTTCTTTGCCCATGGGAGAAGTATATTTCACCCCCCCCTCCCATTATTTTTTCCACTCAACTTCATCTCGAATTGTTGAATGAGTTTCCTGTATACAATAGATATTATATTCCTTCTCTTTGAGCCATGTAAATATTGATCTTCTTTTGTTATTATCAGCTAAGCCATTACAATTATAACTGGCTATACTTACTTCACCACACACCATAATGAGATACAAGTTTCAAGTCTATTTATCATTATATATGTTTGTAAATTTACCAATAAAAAATACCGTAATGATTGAGTGTCCATATAGCTGTACTGTGATATTTGCATTGCTACGGAGTAACCCTTCAATTGTTCTCCACTAATTCCCCCGCTAAAGCCCCTCCCCATCCCAAGTTGAGCCGTCATCCCAGTGATCAGCATCCCACCCACGTCCCTCCGGATCCCTACGGCCTCGAGAGGCCAGGACCCATCCATCGAAAACAGCACACAGTGCCACCCACAAAACAGAAGCAGATTAACCGCCAAAAGCATTTCCAATGCTGTCACCTCTATATACAGTTGGGAGAACAACTATTTGATACACTGCCGATTTTGCAGGTTTTCCTACTCACAAAGCATGTAGAGGTCTGTCATTTTTATCATAGGTACACTTCAACTGTGAGAGACGGAATCTAAAACAAAAATCCAGAAAATCACGTTGTATGATTTTTAAGTAATTAATTTGCATTTTATTGAATGACATAAGTATTTGATCACCTACCAACCAGGAAGAATTCCGGCTCTCACAGACCTGTTAGTTTTTCTTTAAGAAGCCCTCCTGTTCTCCACTCATTACCTGTATTAACTGCACCTGTTTGAACTTGTTACCTGTATAAAAGACACCTGTCCACACACTCAATCAAACAGACTCCAACCTCTCCACAATGGCCAAGACCAGAGCGCTGTGTAAGGACATCAGGGTTAAAATTGTAGACCTGCACAAGGCTGGGATGGGCTACAGGACAATAGGCAAGCAGCTTGGTGAGAAGGCAACAACTGTTGGTGCAATTATTAGAAAATGGAAGAAGTTCAAGATGATGGTTAATCACCATCGGTCTGGGGCTCCATGCAAGATCTCACCTCGTGGGGCATCAATGATCATGAGGAACGTGAGGGATCAGCCCAGAACTACACGGCAGGACCTGGTCAATGACCTGAAGAGAGCTGGGACAATAGTCTCAAAGAAAACCAGTAGTAACACACTACGCCGTCATGGATTAAAATCCTGCAGCGCACGCAAGGTCCCCCTGCTCAAGCCAGCGCATGTCCTGGCCTGTCTGAAGTTTGCCAATGACCATCTGGATGATCCAGAGGAGGAATGGGAGAAGGTCATGTGGTCTGATGAGACAAAAATATAGCTTTTTGGTCTAAACTCCACTCGCCGTGTTTGGAGGAAGAAGAAGGATGAGTACAACCCCAAGAACACCATCCCAACCGTGAAGCATGGAGGTGGAAAAATCATTCTTTGGGGATGCTTTTCTGCAAAGGGGACAGGACGACTGCACCGTATTGAGGGGAGGATGGAAGGGGCCATGTATCGCGAAATCTTGGCCAACAACCTCCTTCCCTCAGTAAGAGCATTGAAGATGGGTCGTGGCTGGGTCTTCCAGCATGACAATGACCCGAAACACACAGCCAGGGCAACTAAGGAGTGGCTCCGTAAGAAGCATCTCAAGGTCCTGTAGTGGCCTAGCCAGTCTCCAGACCTGAACCCAATAGAAAATCTTTGGAGGGAGCTGAAAGTCCGTATTGCCCAGCGACAGCCCCGAAACCTGAAGGATCTGGAGAAGGTCGGTATGGAGGAGTGGGCCAAAATCCCTGCTGCAGTGTGTGCAAACCTGGTCAAGACCTACAGGAAACGTATGATCTCTGTAATTGCAAACAAAGGTTTCTGTACCAAATATTAAGTTCTGCTTTTCTGATGCATCAAATACTTATGTCATGCAATAAAATGCAAATTGTTACTTAAAAATCACACAACGTGATTTTCTGGATTTTTGTTTTAGATTCCGTTTCTCACAGTTGAAGTGTACATATGATAAAAATTACAGACCTCTACATGCTTTGTAAGTAGGAAAACCTGCAAAATTGGCAGTGTATCAAATACTTGTTCTCCCCACTGTATATATATAACTATTTGTAAAAAAATTATGCATATCCTATTTTCCATCATTATCAATTAATATGCGTAATAATGTCGGCAGTTCACGCATAGGATTTTAACATATAACCCGGATTGCCATTGTATTACATTTAATTCATTGACAAGCAATTATTATCCTAGCAAATAATTCCTGTGGTCCATCCCATACCCTCCCCCCCCAACATCCCCACCCTCCCAGAACAGATGCCAGACAAGCACACACGCACATACTCACATACTCCAACACACTCAACCCCCCTCCTCCACAATCCACCATAAAATCAGATACTCAACGGCTGTTATATCCCAGAGCCCAACTCGAGAAATAACCTGATTTACGAGTGCACATACAGTTAAAGCTCATTGAGAAAGCATGCAGATTGAGCAGAAATTGATAAGAATGTGAGATTTGATTAATCTACTTAATCTATGTCAAGTCCTAGGTGATGGAGATCAGATCCACCCTCTTCACCTGAGACACAAACACTCTGATCCGCTGTTGTAACCATTTTCCCAAGCATCTCTGTGCGGTCAGACCTTTGATTATTTTGTGCCACCTGGGCCACAATGATAAACCCCCTCTCTGAGTCTGATTTTCTTTCTAGTTCTGAGTTAACAGTTGTTTTGAGCTTGGCACAAATAATGCTTCATTGACAGCATGGCCAATGTTGAATGTTTAACATTTTAAACTAGGAAAAGAGACCCTTAATCTAAGACTTGGGACCACACAGCCACCACTGAATATCAGGCTAATTATTGATTTTTGCAATGCTTGCAGTTAGCCACTGATTCCTTCTAAACCACTCATTGTTGAATTTGCGATTTCCAACTTGTTGTGTAATGTTTATGTCCAATGGCCGATGAGCACCGATAGGTTTTATCTATAATTTCTCTTCATTATTTCTCTTCATATGACAAGGATTAAAAAGGATTTGCCAGTAGATTGTCGACTTGATTCATGATGATGACTGCTAGCTAAGATTTTGAAAGTATGATGTTGACATGATCAGTCCAATCAAAGCTACTGTAGATATAACGTGATTTGATGTAGTTTTATCTGTGGCCAATGACCTTGAGCCTTCTTGGATGGGCATTTCTAATGTAACTCTATGGCAGCACCCAAGGGGCTTGAATTTTCTAGTTCTACCCTTAGACTTGGCGGTGACTAGTCTCCCCATGAGTGACAGAACACTGAGCCAATCACGGTGCAACGCTCCGTATTTTCTGCTGGCTTGTCCCACCACCACAGAAAGCACTGAGCTAGGCTGAAACACCTGCATTTTGAAGCTGCCTTACTCAAGAAAACAAAAAAGAGACCATGTTTGTATGCAGCTTTATTAATTCAATGACATATTATTATTTATTTATTTTTACATTGTTTGCAAACTGATATGTGACACATATTATTGCCAAAATAACATGCAAAACTGGCAAGCCCCCCCAAAAACAAAAACATGTTTATTTTTTCATTAGCTAAATATGTGGGTCTCAAAACAGAATCGCGGGTCGTCACTGGACACCTGTCCTTGTTCTCATCACATAAAGGGCTGTGAAAACAATGAACACAATATATTTTGGGATGTAAACCAGAAATATGAATCACTGATGATCCATACTGTTCTGATCTAATGAGATGGATGTAGGGTCTTCTGGGCCTTTCCCAGTCATGGAGGACAGAAACATGCAGCTGTGCACCTCACTGAAGACCACTACTGAATTGGGGGTAGGGAGGACATTGTGGCAGTAAATACATTTATGACAGGTTAGGGTTAGGCAGGATATTCCATGTCAGACTCTTTAATGCCACTTTTATCAACATCATAGACCCCAAAGGATGTTAATTAACCCTTTTTTAAGCTCATATGACTTGTCATATTTTGATAGAGGGCTGAAAACCTCAGCCGAATGGGTTACCATTGACAATTTCTCTCTAGATATCGCCTCTTCCACAGATCGCAGGTTAGGGTATATATTCTGTCAGACTTTTCAATACCACTTATCTCAACATATTAACACCCCAAAGGATGCCAGGTCAAGCTGTTTCTCGTAAGAAAAAACCAACATGTACAGAAATACAGTGATGAAAAAAAGCAGAAGTCCATTTTATAAAAAAGCATGAGTAAAAACACTGTCTAAGCTCTGTCCCACTCCCAAAATAATATGACCCAGGAATACACTGGGTATGTACCACACCGCTCATTCAGCTCTCCTCTCCTTCTTTCCTCTCCTTCTCCTCTCCTCTCTCAGCTCATCCTCCACTCTCACCCCAATCTAGGTCAAGTGAGGGCCGAAGGAGAGCGTGTTGAGAGACCTGCTGCTGACTGTCAGGCAGTGAGTGATGCGGAGGGCCGAAGGAGAGTGTATTGAGAGAGCACAACAGCTATTGGCTGAGTCACGTGAGCGAGAGGAACGAGAGCATTACGCACGTTGTTAAAACTTTTTCCCAGTTGTAGGTAGGATATTTAGATTCTCATTATGGAGACACCTATTTCCAACCCTTTTCCCATTAAACATATTAATACGCTACAACTGATGCACGTCAAGAAATAATGGAGACAAAGCACTGGAAAACGAGTCTGAGGTGATTTAAACGTCATTCTAATGTTGACTGCTTAAAGAAAACAGTATCAAGTGAAGCACTTTATGCATGCTCAGTTCTTGGGTCTCGGGGGCTGCCAGAGTGGAACTTTGAAATGGAAGTTATGGAACTCCTTCGCTTGGTTCTTTTTATGGGGGAAAATCCTCAATGAAACTGACATTAAATGAGGAGAATGATACATTTGCCTCTGTTGGCCATCAAGTAGCCTATTAATGTATATGCCATTATAGGCTACCATTTGATACAATAAATATGTTGAAATGACGATATCACTCAATTAGTGCCACTTGTGTAGCCTACCTGGAGCTGAAAAACCTATTTAATAAGTAGCCTATAACTTCAGTTTGTTGTTGTTGTAGACTTGTGTTATTATGCAATTATTAATGGACATTTTTAGTTAATTAAATTGGAAATTATCAAAGCCGATCAGTTGTTAGAACGCATTAGATTGATGGTAACAGTAGTCAGATTAGGCTATAGGTAAAACAAATTCTAAAAAATAAACACTGGCTGTTGTTGACAAGCATATTTAGTTCATATACATATTATTAATATTTAAATCAGTGATTGGTAACCAGTTTATAATAGTAATAAGGCACCCCAGGGTTTGTGATATATGGCCATATCCCATACCCCATTGTGCCTTATTGCTTAATCATAGCAGTTAAACGAGTTAAATCAACATCCATTGATGGAAAATGATCTGGCGATTTTAATTAGGGCGAATTATCTTTTCTCTTGCCACATATTCAAATTCCTTTATTATGTTATGTCATAGCTTGCAATAATTATTATTTTGAGGAAACTCGAATTTTGCTTCTAAAGCCGTTACAAGTTACTATGATATTCCTTCTTAATTGGCTTGATAACATTATGGAAAAAGGGTTTATTGTATAATTATGGCAAGTCCTCTCTTGCTGCAAAAAAAAAATAATGGGGCTAGTTTTCAGCGTTTTGTACGGGTTTTGAGTTGTCATTGGGTTAGAAATGTAGCTTCACCTGGCAACCCTGCCTCTGTGGCATACTGTATCGGACACGAAGCCTGCGCAGAAGAGTGTTATGGGTGGAAGATGGCACAATGATGCCATCTGTTGGTAAATGTTAATTACTGCAACTCCAGTGTTTTACCGGTGTACTTGAGATACCCGGATGTATTGCAATATACTGAACAAGACTGGTTACTCGCATCAATGCCTCTGCTAAGGCTAAGCATAAAAAAGCTTCAGTTTAAAGTGCCAGAGGTTCGCTTTCATGGGCACATCTTGTCCTCCACCGGATTGAATGCGGATCCAGAAAAAGTGAAGGCTGTCGTGGATATGCCCCACCCATCTGACGTGAAGGCAGTGCAGCGCTTCGTCGGATTCGTCACCTACCTGGCCAAGTTCCTACCGCGGCTCTCTGAAGTGTGTGAACCACTAAGGAGGCTCATGGACAAGGACACCATCTGGCATTGGCTCCCAAAACATGACACAGCGGTGAGGGAAATAAAACAACTGGTCACTCAGACACCTGTACTGCGATACTACGATGTGTCAAAACCTGTCACGATTCAGAGTGACTCAAGCCAGTATGGACTGGGCTGTTGCCTCATGCAAGAGGGCCAGCCTGTGGCATTCGCCTCTAGGGCACTCACTCCAACAGAACAGAACTATGCCCAGATAGAGAAGGAGTGCCTCAGCATTGTGTTTGCATGCCAACGCTTCCACCACTACCTGTACGGGCGTGACAATATTACCACAGAGACAGATCACAAGCCCCTTATTGCTATATTCAGCAAGCCTCTCCTGAATGCCCCGAAACGACTGCAGAGCATGTTACTGGCCCTATAAAACTACAACCTCAAGGTGGTGTATAAGCCAGGGCCAGAGATGTATGTGAGTGACACGCTCAGCAGGGCTACTGCATCAGGCACTCACACACGCTCCATGCATGAACAACACGCAGTGTGCAGCTTACAAACAGAGCAAGTGGATGTTGAACACATCAACCAGGCTGACTACGTCAATGTTACGGACCAGCGCCTTATACAAATCAGACAGCACACAGACAGGGACGAGCAACTCCAGGCATTGAGGTCTGTGATTCTGATGGGCTGGCCCGACTGCAAGGAAGAAACTGCTTTAGCCACCAGAGAATATTGGCCAGTCAAAGAAGAGCTCAGTGTTCAAAATGGAGTAATATTCAAGGGTCAGAGAGTCGTTATTCCTCAGTCTCTGCGCCCTGAGATGTTGGCGCGCGTGCACTCAAGTCACATTGGAGGTGAGGCCTGTTACAGACAAGCACGTGACACACTGTATTGGCCAGGAATGCAGAGTGAAATCAAAGACTATGTCAGTAAATGCACAATCTGCAATGAATATGCCATTGAGCAACAATGCGCCCCTGGCAGATAGTAAGTCTAGATCTCTTCCAGCACAGTGGCAAAGACTTTCTGCTGGTAGTTGATCATTACTCAGACTTCTGGGAGATTGACCTCCTCCCCAACCTCTCAGCAGAGACAATGATCAAACGCTGCAAGGCTCAGTTTGCCCGCTATGGCCAGCCAGATAGGGTAATTTCAGATAATGGACCCCAATTCTCCGGAAGTGAGTTCCGAAAATTGCCTGGAAAGCAATCCTGCAGTGGCGCAATACCCCGACAGAAGGCATGATTAGCAGCCCGGCCCAGCGCCTCATGGCACAGCGTTTAAAAGCAGCTCTGCCAGTAGCAAGCACTCTCCTGGAGCCATGTGTGGTGACAGACGTGCTGGTGAAGCTACGTCACAGAAGACAGGTCTCCAAGTTCATCTACGACAAATCACCAAAATACTTACCTGAGCTCAGGGTGGGTGAAACGGTGCGAATGAAGCCACTACCAGGGGACCGGACGGGCCTCTGGAGACTCGGATCCTGTGTACAGAAAGTGTCACCACGCTCCTACTTGGTCGAAGTGAATGGATCACTGTACCGTCGTAACAGGGTTGACCTTCTGATTGCTGAGCCAGCATCTACTCAGAACTCTGATGGTCATAGGGGTCGCATGACAAAAGACGGAACCCCAGCAAGTCACATGGGGCCTGAGGCACTGGGCGAAATGCCAGGGGATCACAGGTCGGCCACTCCCTCGCCCATCAATACTCCCCTTAGACAGTCAGGTGACACGCCTGTGCTGGAGCCCGCAGTCCACGCAGACAAGCCCCCTGTCTTTTCACGCTGCGGGCGTCTGTCCCAGCCACCAAAAATACTTAATCTGTAGGTTTCCCATTAGGGATTGTTGACAGACAGAGATAAAAGTGAAGAGAGTATCAAAATGTGTTAAGTGGTTAACTGAAAAAATAAAAAATACTAAACTGTTCATGTTGGAAATTACTACTAGGTTTGTTTTGTTAGTGAATTGACAGTTCCTGTCCTATTTTATAAAAGGGAAGATGTTATGGGTGGAAGATGGCACAATGATGCCATCTGTTGGTAAATGTTAATTACTGCAACTCCAGTGTTTTACCGGTGTACTTGAGATACCCGGATGATTGCAATATACTGAACAAGACTGGTTACTCGCATCAATGCCTCTGTCTCGTCATTTAACATTCAAACAAAGAGTGGGAGATCTCAGCTTAATGCACGATACTTGTACGGCTCCGGTTAACTTGAATAAATAAGTACTTATGTTTTAAAGAACAGTTGTTTTCTTTAGTATTTCTTAGACAAGAAGATACAACATCGTACCAGGAGTGAAATAACTCGCCTTTGACTCATCCATCATCGAGTTTTGGTCGAAAATGCTGAACGCCGCCAAGAGGCTTCACGTCAACTAGCTGGCTAACTTGACTAACGTTAGCTAACTAGCCACTGGGCTAACGAGACTGAGGTAAAAATAACCACGCCGGAGCTAACGGAGCGTGCAGTGCATGTAGCTAGTCGTTTTGCAGTGCTAGCTGGATAACGACATGGAGCAGCTAAAGCCTCCAACAGAACTGAAACTGAACGGCAACGTTGAAGAGCAATGGAAGCGGTTCAAGCAGCGTTTCACCCTCTATCTGACGGCGATAGGAGCGGCTGGAAAAGACGACGCACAGAAGGTCGCAGTGTTTCTCACAGTCTAGGACACCATTGATGTCTACAACAGCTTTCAGCTAATGGATGAAGAGCAAGCAGATTATGAACTGGTATAAGTAAAATTTCTGTCTTTTTGAACTCCCAGAAAAAATTATTATGGACTTGAATCTGAAATGTCAGTGGTGTAATTTCAGTCAAATTGCAGACTTTCTGATATGAGAGAATTGTCATGGGGGTGAGAGACAAGGAGCTGAGAGAAGTTATTTGGTGAGAATGTATTGACACTAGAAAGAGCGAAACAAATGTGTCAAGCTAGAGAGGTGACTCAGAGTCGCATACGGCCAATGGACAGCGGTGTTCTTAGTGACACCGTATGCAAAGTGGAGTACGTTAGCGAAGGAAGAGCTACAGCTAAACGGCTAACTTCAAAGGACAGCAGCCCACTTCAGGGAACCAGCGCTCCTGTATGTCACGCCCTGGCTCTGGGGACTATGTTATGTTGAGCCAGGGTGTGTAAGTCTATGTTTTGTAATTCTATGTTGGCCTGAGTGACTCCCAATCAGAGACAACGAGGGTCAGCTGGTTGTCTCTGATTGGGAGCCATATTTAACTATCGGTCTTTTCACTTTGTGTTGTGGTTTCTTGTTCCTTTTGGTTTGTGTATCTAAGGACTTCACGTTTCGTTCTTTGTTTTGATCTATAAAATAAATATAAATATGTTCACCCGCAACGCTGCGCCTTGGTCCTCTATCGTAGACGATCGTGACAGAAGAAACCACCAAAACTGGACCAAGCAGCGTGAAGAGGAGAGAGGAAGGACCTGGGATCAGGGGAGTAGGAGTTTCGGCTGGGCCACGCTAAGTGAAGAGGAGAGAGGCTGGTCTATGAAGCAATGGATCGAGAGTCTGGCGAGAGCTAGGGAGGCCTGGTCCACGGGGAGGAGAGAACCCCAGAAAATGTTTAGGGGGGGGCTCACGACGTGGACAACGGGGCAGCAGGAGGCCGCGATGGAGCGGTCCAGCGGGTGTGAAGAGGAGGCCGCCAGGTTAAGGGGGCCACTGGTCACAGAGGAGAGGGAAAGTGTGGAGGCACGGCGAGAGGTACTGGGGTGTGTTACCAGTCCGGTCCGGCCCGTTCCTGATCCCTGCGTAGGGCCAGTGGTGTGTGTCCCCAGTACGGTCTGGCCTGTTCCTGTTCCTCGCATCGAGCCTGTGGTGCGTGTCGTCAGCCCGGCCCGGCCTGTTCCTGCTTCCCGCATCGAGCCTGTGGTGCGCGTTGCCAGCCCGGTCCGGCCTGTTCCTGCTCCCCGCACCAAGTCTGTGGTGCGTCTCGTCAGCCCTGTCCGGCTCGTTCCTGCTCTCCGCACCAAGTCTGTGGTGCGCGTCGCCAGCCCGGCCCGGCCTGTTCCTTCTCCCCGCACCAGACCTGTGGTGCGCGTCGCCAGCCCGGTCCGGCCTGTTCCTGCTCCCCGCACCAAGTCTGTGGTGCGTCTCGTCAGCCCTGTCCGGCTCGTTCCTGCTCTCCGCACCAAGTCTATGGTGTGTTTCGTCAGCCCTGTCCGGCCCGTTCCTGCTCTCCGCACCAAGTCTGTGGTGCGCGTCGCCAGCCCAGTCCGGCCCATCCAAGCTTCCCGCACCAAGTCAGTGGTGCGCGTCGTCAGCCCGGTCCGGCTCATTCCTGCTCCCCGCACCAAAGCAGGGGTGCGCTTCGTCAGCCCGGTCCGGCCCGTTCCTCCTCCACGCATCAGGCCAGGGGTGTGCGTCGTCAGTCCGGCACAACCCGTGCCTGGGTCATGTCCGGAGCCGGATCCGCCGCCGAGGCGGAGTGCCCACCCGGTCCCTCCCCTGTTGTGGTTGTTTGGCGCGGCCGGAGTCCGCGCCTTTGGGGGGGGTACTGTCACGCCCTGGCTCTGGGGACTATGTTATGTTGAGCCAGGGTGTGTAAGTCTATGTTTTGTAATTCTATGTTGGCCTGAGTGACTCCCAATCAGAGACAACGAGGGTCAGCTGGTTGTCTCTGATTGGGAGCCATATTTAACTATCGGTCTTTTCACTTTGTGTTGTGGTTTCTTGTTCCTTTTGGTTTGTGTATCTAAGGACTTCACGTTTCGTTCTTTGTTTTGATCTATAAAATAAATATAAATATGTTCACCCGCAACGCTGCGCCTTGGTCCTCTATCGTAGACGATCGTGACACTGTAGCGACTGCGGAGGAGAGCACAGACCTTGCCAGTGCCCAGCATATAGAAAAGAGTGTTACAACTGTGGCATGAAGAATCCCTCAAATGCAGGCAGCTGAGACAACAAAATACAGTACACTGTGTCAACGATGACCAGGACAACAGCGGTGACAACGAGTACAGTGAGGGGTCTTTGGGTGACCTCTTTGTGGGAACAGTCGCACTTGCAGGACCAGACGAGGACTGCTACCTACAAGACGAATGGAACTGATATTGTGTTCAAACTTGACACTGGAGCACAGGTCAACATCATTCCAGAGACTGAATTGTTACGGTTACAGGTAAAACCAGTGGTCTTCAGGGACATGCAGGTTGGTGCTGGAGGTAGATGATGAATCTCACAAGGTTCCGTTTGTCATAGTAAAGGGAGAAACAACACCCATCATTGGGTTAAAGTCATGTAACTTACTGGGTTTAGTGAAATGGGTTCATATGGTGAAATGACTAATGTTGAGGATGCATATGCTGATGTTTTTCAGGGAATAGGAAAACTCAAGGTGCAGTACAAAATGGAGTTAGATCAGCCAAATAGACCAGTGATCCATGCACCTAGAATGGTACCATTATCACTAAGAGACTAGCTAAAAGCAGAGCTGCTGAGGCTAGAGTCCTTAGATATCCTAGACAAAGTAGAAGAGCCTACTGAATGGGTCCACTCACTAGTAATAGTTGAGAAGGAAGACGGCTCGCTCAGACTGTGTATGGATCCAAAAGAGCTAAACAAGCATGTAAAAAGGGAACACTTTCAGCTGCCTACCAGAGGGGAGATGGCTAGACGCCTCATCAGGGTTTTGGCAGATCAGTCTAGACAAGGAGAGTACAAGGCTTTGTACTTTCAATACTCCTTTTGGTAGCTAGTCATTTAAAAGGCTCCCATTTGGTCTCACTTCAGCACCAGAAGTCTTTCATAGGACAGTCCAACAGATATATGAGAGTGTGTCAGGCACCACAGTGTCCATTGATGATGTGCTAATATGGGCTCAGACTCTTGAAGAGCACAACACCAGGTTGAAAGCAGCACTTGATCTAGCCAGAGATAATGGGCTAAAGCTAAACGCAGACAAATGGGAATTCAGAAAGACAGAAATAACCTTCTTGGGTAAAAACTAACATGTGAAGGTGTTCAGACAGACCAGAGCAAAGTGACCGCCATCAAGAACATGCCACTGCCTACCGATCAAGAGGACACACAAAGGTTCTAAGGGCTGGTTAACTATGTGGGCAAATTTGTACCTAATCTGGCAACTCACACTAGTGAGATGAGAAGTCTACTGTGTAAAACTACAGAGTGGTGTTGGAACAGTAATCACCAGAAAGAGTTTTGAGGAGCTCAAGGCATTGATCATGCATGCTCCAGTACTTTGGTTCTATGATAAAAAGCGCAAAACCAAAATCTCAGCAAATGCCTCTAAAGTAGGTGAAGGTGCAGTGTTGTTACAGCAGTATGGCACTAGATGGCGCCCAGTTGCATATGCCTCCAGGGCTCTGACAACTTCTGAGTGTAACTATGCTCAGATTGAGAAAGAGGCATTGAATCTGTCATATGCATGTGAGAAATTCAGTGTGTTTATATGTGATAAAACAGTGTGGGCTGAAACAGATCATCAACCTTAAGTTACTATTGTAAAGAAGGGTCTAACACACCACCAAGGGAACAGACTGTTTCTAAAACTTCAGAAATATGACTTGCAACTCGAGTACAGGCCAGGGAAAGAATTGTTAGTGGCAGACACATTGTCCAGAGCTTTTGACAGCTCAGAACCAAACTAGATATAGGAGCAGGACGAGACCATACATGTAAACCTTACCAGAAAGAGTTGCCCAGTCTCAGATGAAATGTGGACAGTTATTTCCCGTGCTACTGCAGAAGATGAGTGTTTGCAAAAGGTGATTCAAGCCATAACATGCAGGTAGTCTGTATAAGCTATACCATACCCTAATGGTCAATACAGGGATGAGCTATCTGGACTTGATGGAATTATGTTTAAGGGTTCAAGAATTGTGATACCAAGTGTGTTACAGAAAAACACACTGATCAATATATATATATATATATATATATATATATATATATATATATATATATACACACACTCCGGACTCCAACATTGCTCGTCCTAATCTTTTCATATTTCTTAATTCCATTCCTTTACTTTTTAGATTAGTGTGTATTGTTGTGTATTGTAAGTTATTACTGCACTGTTGGAGCCAGGAACACAAGCATTTCGCTACACCCGCAATAACATCTGCTAAATAAGTGTATGCGACCAATAAAATGTGATTTGATTTTTGAAAGTGTTCCATAATTCTCAATCCGCGTTGCGTTGTGCCTAAGAACAGCCCTTAGCTGTGGTAGTGTAAATTGGCCATATACCACACCTCCTCAGGCCTTATTGCTTAATTTAAACAAGTAAGTGTATTATAAGGCATTATAAAGGTCATTAAAATAATTAAACATATGTACTTCATAGAAACTGTTACCCTTTATATATTCTAACAACTCACATTTTAAGATTCATTATTTCATTTGTTCCATGTTAAGGGCTCTAACCTAGGAACAAATCTATTTGTCTCCCTCTTCCTGTTGCATGCAGTTCCTCTCTCTCTTCCTCCATTCCTCAAAGCTCTCCCTCCTTCTAACCCCACCCCTCTGGCAGAACCAGGAAGTCCATCCCCCTGCCACAAACTGTCTTCTGAGGAAACGAAACTGATCTGAGTCTCTGTGTCGTCTGTCTGTGTGAGAGTGAACAACCGTCCAAATGGCTCAGCAGGGAGTTCTGCTGGACCAGGACCAGTTCTGTTGTTCTGTCTGTCTGGATCTACTGAAGGAGCCGGTCACCATCCCCTGTGGACACAGTTACTGTAGAAGCTGTATTGAGGGCTGCTGGGATCAGGATGTTCTGAAAGGGGTCTATAGCTGTCCTCAGTGCAGAGAGACCTTCACTCCAAGGCCTAATCTGAGGAAAAATAACATGTTGGCTGAGTTGGTGGAGAAACTGAAGAATACAGGACTCCAGGCTGCTCCCCCTCCTGCTCTGTGCTATGCTGGACCTGGAGATGTGGCGTGTGATTTCTGCACTGGGACCAGAAAGCAGAAAGCCCTTATGTCCTGTCTGGTGTGTTTGGCCTCTTACTGTGAGACTCACCTCCACCCTCACTATGAATTTCCTGGTTTCAAGAAGCACAAGCTGGTCAAAGCCACCGCACAACTACAGGAGAAGATCTGCTCTGATCATGACAAACTGCTGGAGGTTTTCTGTCATACCGATCAACAGTGTATCTGTATGCTGTGTACAATGGATGAACATAAAGGCCATGATACAGTGTCAGCTGCAGCAGAGAGGACTGAGAAACAGGTAAGACCAGAACTACTTGTTTGTGACTGTCTGATAATCAAATAATTAAAGATAGAGTAGGAACTAAGGCTGTTTGAATATGAGATCATTCAAATGATATCGATCCACGGCAGAACAAATATGAACACAAACCTTGATTATATAGATATGTTAACCCAGAGTCTCCAAATGTATCACCATTTTATAAAGTCAAACACCATTGTAATTTGTTATCAAACACCCAATCAGCTCCCCTGTTTTGTGCACTGTTAAAACTATAATCATTCACATAACAACATAATAATATAATTTCACACAGACTCTTCCTCAACATTGTAATCTCTATCTTCTATGGGCCCTATGTCCCATTACTATACTATTGATCTACTGGACAAATAAAGCTTGATAGCTCATTGAAGAGTGATTCTCCACAGAGGCAGCTGGGGATGAGTCAGCAAAAGGTCCAGCAGAGATTCCAGGAGAGAGAGAAGGAGCTGAAGGAGCTCCAACAGGCTGTGGAGTCTCTCAAGGTGAGTATTGTTGACCAGAGGAGAGGCATCAATTCACTTCTCTCCTCCAGTCAGAGAGAGAGGGAGAGGGGCCCCTATCCAATCCCACTGTTGGGAACAGGCTGTCTGGACCCCTGTCAGAGAATAGACTGCTTAATGTAACTGACTGGTTATGAACCAGGTCTACCGCGGGAGAAAGCAACAGCTTGACCGTTACACCAAGAGGACATTCCGTATTGGGCTGAGGGCCGACACTGATTTTGAAATCGCAGGCGGGGCTACTTCATCACATAACCATGAGTAACCATGACTGACTCATGTCCCCTATACATTAACATGGAGCTCTCTCTCTCTCTCTCTCTCTCTCTCTCTCTCTCTCTCTCTCTCTCTCTCTCTCTCTCTCTCTCTCTCTCTCTCTCTCTCTCTCTCTCTCTCTCTCTCTCTCTCTCTCTCTCTCTCTCTCTCTCTCTCTCTCTCTCTCTCTCTCTCTCAATTCAAATCAATTCAAATGGCTTTATTGGCATGGGAAACATATGTTTACATTGCCAAAGCAAGTGAAATAGATAATAAACAAAAGTGAAATAAACAATCAGAAATGAACAGTAAACATTGCACTCACAAAATGTTCAAAGGAATAGAGACATTTCAAATGTTATAATTCAAGTGCAAACAGAGTGAGCCATTCGCCAGACTGAGTTCTGGAGGTGAAATGGAAATGAATGAGGGAGAGTTAAGTGAGGTAGAAGGTGTGGTGAAGAGCTCAGAACCAGAGCCTGGCATCAATGGACATGATATAGAAGAATCGGGTGCAGTAGGAGTTACATTGTTGGAGAAAGTGGATCCATACCTTTTGGCAGATCCATTTGTAGTTTCAGGGTGGGTGGGAAAGGAGTTGGGTGCAGTTGAATCAGTGAAGGTAACCTGTAGTGGACTTGTGATATTTGTTTGTGTTTCTTCTGACCAGAGGGAGTGGGCGCTCCGTGTCACGCAACTTGGGTCAAGATCTGTTTCTTGCTTTGCTCTTAGGAACAGGGCACCATTGAAAGGAGTGATTTCTGGGGTAATGTTAAGTGTAGAAGTGGAGCAATTAAGGTTGAAGACTGCTGGTGTTTGTGATTCCCGCCGTTTGGTGCAACGCAGACCCGGTGGTCTGCGTGGTGAAACATAGGAGTCACTGTCAGTCCTTTTGAGTTTTGAGTCTTTACCCGATAAAGTCATGGTAGGATATATCAGTTATCCTTAGAACTTTGCTGATTCAGGTGCAACGTTTATGGTCATGTTGCAGCAGTTTGTAGGAGGGAGATTCCAAGATGTGGGAAGTGTGCAGGAGGGCATGGGATAGAGGTTTGTGTAGTTTCGGTGGATAAAGTTGTGTGTGTCAACTGTTGGGATGCCCATGTTGCTGGGGATTGGAAGTGTCCGGTGCGAGAGAGGCAGGTTGAGGTGGCTAGAGTCAGAGTAGTGCAGAAGGTGTCGTATGCTGAGGCAGTGAAGAAAGTAGAGGAGGATGGGTCAAGGGTGAGAGATCCTGAGAGGATCCCTGAGAGTAGTAGATCTGTGCCAGCACAGAGGGATAGGCCAACGAGTGATATATGCTTTAGTAAAGATAGCTTCTTAGCGTTCATAGCAATGGTTATCAACTGTACTGCAGAAATTGAATGTAAATCACAGAAAATAGATATTGTGGTGGCAGCTGCAGAGAAGTATTTGGGCATACAAGATTTGACTTCAGAAGATTTGTTGTTTTGTTGTTTTTATTTTTTTATTTTTCCATGCCAACCGCCATTAAACTCCAAAGAAGAAGAAGAAATGCTAAATTATGGCTATGTACAGTGTTGTAACGATGTCTCTGTCTCTCTCATTCCATCACTTTTACGGTAATTGGTTGTGTGGGTCTCTGATTATGAATGGGGTGCTGATATACAGTCGTTGATGGATATTTATAGAGCTCTGATCAGGACGCCAATTGATTACTGGTGTACAGTTTATGGAACAGAGGTAAAGACTTGGCTTCAGAAGCTGGACAGAATCCAGTATATAGCTTTAAAGATATGTATTGGTGCATTTAAATCAACAGCTGTATGTGCCTTACTAGTGGAGGCAGGAGAGATGCCTTTGGATATATGGCGAAAAAAATTGTCATTCGCTTATTAGGTTGAAAGGCTGTGAGGTTGAGCATCCCACTGCTACTGTTCTAGATGACTGTTGGGAATATACTAGTAGACAAGGCAGTGGTTTTGGTTGGACAGTTGGAAAGCTTGCTGATGAGAGTGGTTTGAGGGAGTTGGAGGTTGGCCCTTCTGTGGTGATAGGGGATGTTCCTCCATTGTTACTCCCAGACCCTGTTGTTGATCTAACCTTGGTAGAGAAAAGGAAAGATTGGTCAGAAGTCAGTGATATAGTGAAACTGGTTGACAATTACATTGGTAGAAGTTTTTATGCTTTTTTACCGCTTTTCACAGATGGATCCAAGGACCCAGATAGTGGGCTCACAGGAGCAGGCGTTTACGTTCCTGAATTTGATGTGCAGATATGTAGAAGACTAACAGATGAACTGCCAGTATACTCAGTTGAACTGTTGGTGATAATAGTTGCCCTCCAGTGGGTGGAGGACGTACAACCTGTTAGAATTATAGTATTCTCAGATTCTCTGTCTGTATTGAATAGTTTATCATCTGGTAAATCTAATAGGAGTGACCTACTATTGTGTGGAAAGGAATGAAATTGTAGACCAGTTAGCTAAAAGAGCTTTGAAACGAGATATAATTGATATTAATGTTCCACTGGGTAGAGGTGAGGCCAAATGTAAGATCAGAGCCATTTTGATAGATGTGTGGCAGAAGAGATGGTACTCTGAGCACAAGGGCCGGCATTTATATGTCCTCCAAAGAAAGGTCGGTGGACCAAGATTCAAAAGTCAGATTAGGAAGGAAGATGTGGTGTTTACTTGATTGCGCTTAGGACACTGTACATTGAACTCGTCATTACATCTGGTTGGCAAGCATGGGAATGATTTGTGTCTGGAGGGTATGGTCGATGAAACGGTGGAGCATGTGTTGTTATATTGTTGTAAGTATGTTGAAGAGAGGGAAAGATTGAAGTGTAGGGTCATTGAGGTTGGACGGGGTTGGGGGGGTTTGGAAGGGATTTTGGGGATGGGGGAGGGTCTATTAGAAGTTAGTAGGGCTCTTCTTTATTTTCTCAGAAGTACTGAGTTAGGTAGGAGGATTTAGAAATGTTGGAAACCGTGATTGACCACACACTCCAGCACAGTAGGTGGCGGCATGCACCTTTAACGTTGGTTTGTGGACCGCCATTATATCATAGAAGAAGAAGTTGTAGGTGTGAGAGTTTTGTGGTTCGTGAGGAGGGCTACTATTCTTTTTTCTTTTGGTTCTTGCGTATTTTATGAATGTATTTTCTCATGGTGGAGGGTTTGTTTATTGGTTTCCACTGTTTATCGTTTAGAGTTGAGGGGGGAGTAGGGGTAGTTTGTTAGGGCGGCGTGATGGCCTCAACCGAGTGGAGAAGAAACGCTGTCGCTTCGGGTGCGTTCCGGAGAAAGGTGTGGAGGAAGTTTTGCTCATGGTCGGCGAACAGGTTGGAGCGGAACATCTGCACTCTGCATCCAGAATGAACAAGGCGGTGGTCGTGTTAATGAAAAAGGTTTGTCTTGTTGCGAGTGGGATTTTTGTAAGGGGTGTGTTGGTGCAGATTTCGCCTCTTTTGACAAGAGTTGTGGTGGCTAATCTGCCTCCGTTTATTACGTACGAACAGACCGCAAGTAGTTGGTTAGTTTTGGTAAATTTGCAAGTGGTTTTCTTGTGCTCTCGGCTGGGTGCCAAGCGGAATCCATTAAACATGTTGTCTCTTTTCGTAGACAAGTGTTTGTTTCTTAACAAACTTCAAGGTTACACAGGGGAGGGGTGGAACACAGGGTTTGCTAGCACAGATAGTTTTCGGTGTTTCTAGTGTGGGGATCATCAGTTATAGGCTACAAGCAGCAATATGATTGATAGGTAGGACAGGTATTGAACCCCGGCCAAATAATCCCTACTCAGATGCGCTAACCTCAACCCTAGTAAACATGCATTATAAAAACCTTCTATATAAAATTATCTCATATTGGGAGTAAATAGCCTCTGAATAGAAAAGAAAAAACACTGCATCTTCCAGCCCACCAATAAATTACATAATGCAACCGTCACGGTTAGCATATTTACCTCAACATGCCCCTCGCTTGCGTGAGAAGGCAGAGTGCTCGATGCTGGTTGAGGAATTTGACAATTAATGTTCTAGGAAAATACGTTTTTGTCGACCAGAGGTGACTGAATTAATGTTTAGGCTTATTGATAATCATTATAGTAATGAAGTATAATTTCAAAACATGACCATAAAAACAGGTAATAATAAACATGACTCATCATTATATTACTTCACAGTAATGTGTTAAATGCTTTTTCTGTCCTTCCTCTTGTGTTAGCAGTGTGGAAAGGGACAGTAAAAAGCTCAGGCAGGAGTTTTCCTGTGAGGTGGAGTGGTGGTGTATCCAGGGAGAGAACTAAACTAATCTTCTGAAATGTCATTCATGGTCTTATCCTTCCATCTATTGGAATTATTAAGCAACTGCAGTAGTACTGAATAAAGTGTTTTTCCTTACTAATCCGTACTAAAATAGTGATTACTCAGAATTGCAAAAAAATGGCAGGGGTACCAGGAGGGAGGAGAGTACATTTTTTACATTTTAGTCATTTAGCAGATGCTCTTATCCAGAGCGACTTACAGTTAGTGAGTGCATACATTTTCATACCATCCCCCCATGGGAAACGAACCCACAACCCTGGTGTTGCAAGCGCCATGCTCTACCAACTGAGCTACACTGTAGTAGTGCATGGCCAAGTGGTGGTGCGCAGGCCGTGGAGAAAGCGGTGGTGGGGAGGGTTGCAGCTGGGCTACATGAGCTGAGGCAGGTTTCTGTAGTAACAGAGACTCCGGTGGGCGAAGGCTTGGTGGGCTCATCCCAGGAAATATTGCCTGTCATTGGGGAAGAGACTCTGATCAGGGGGGAAGTGCAGGGGGGCAGAGACTGGGGAGAAGGAGGACGGTACCGTGCCAATGGAGGAGGAGGAAGAGGGGGGAGGTGAGTCTGTGGGAGCGGAGGACAAGGCGTCTCATTTTCAGACGGCTCATTGGATCCAGAGCTGTCAGGCTGTGGGCCCAGTATATACGGTGAGAGAACTTTCTAGGTTCCTGATGGAGACAAAAGGGGAAAAAGAAGGTTCTGCTGGAGTCTTATTTGATTGATCCTGGAAGGTTTGTAAGGTCAGTACAACACGTGATGAAGAATGAGGGGTTTAGTGTCCTCTCACCCAAGAAGCGGTATAGGCTGAGAAAATGGGTCATGGGTTCTTAAGGGCATGTCTTCAGAATCTGCTTAAATTGATGTTTTTTTCTGGCATGGCGGCTTTATGGGCTTCTCTACTGGTTTCTGATTGTGGTGATTTCCCTCCCACCTCTTATGGAGATTTCACGGTTAGACTTCCTTAACATGAACGCCGGCAAAGACTGGGGGAATATGTCAAACAAAAACATTTAAATGCCATGGCAGAAATCTTAGTGCAGGGGTAGCAAAAGAGGTGTGTAAGGGTAGGTTGTTAGTGTTTATAGCCCAAATAATGACCTTGTCTTTGCTTTCATAAATGTGTCTGCACCTGGTCCTCTGTAGCTCAGCTGGTAGAGCACGGCGCTTGTAACGCCAGGGTAGTGGGTTCGATCCCCGGGACCACCCATACACAAAAAATATATATATATAAATATGCACGCATGACTGTAAGTCGCTTTGGATAAAAGCGTCTGCAAAATGGCACATTTTATTATATTATAGTACAGGGCTTAGTTCTCTGTTTCACCAGAGGGGTTGGAAAAACAGAGTGGGGAAACCAAGAAAATCCCTTGTTTTACGTTTGTCTGATGGGCGGGTAACTTCTGTTGTGGGGAGATGAGGGAGCCTGATGGGTGGGTAACTTCTGTTGTGGGGGAGATGAGGGAGCCTGATGGGTGGGTAACTTCTGTTGTGGGGAGATGAGGGAGCCTGATGGGTGGGTAATTTCTGTTGTGGGGGAGATGAGGGAGCCTGATGGGTGGGTAACTTCTGTTGTGGGGGAGATGAGGGAGCCTGATGGGTGGGTAACTTCTGTTGTGGTGGAGATGAGGGAGCCTGATGGGTGGGTAACTTCTGTTGTGGGGGAGATGAGGGAGCCTGATGGGTGGGTAACTTCTGTTGTGGGGAGATGAGGGAGCCTGATGGGTGGGTAACTTATGTTGTGGGGGAGATGAGGGAGCCTGATGGGTGGGTAACTTCTGTTGTGGGGAGATGAGGGAGCCTGATGGGTGGGTAACTTCTGTTGTGAGGAGATGAGGGAGCCTGATGGGTCGGTAACTTCTGTTGTGGGGAGATGAGGCTGTGGAGTTGTACTCTGATTTATAGAGGGCAGAACTCTGTGGTCCTCTGTAGCTCAATTGGTAGAGCACGGCGCTTGTAATGCCAGGGTAGTGGGTTCGATCCCGGGGACCACCCATATGTAAAAATGTATGCACATTACTGTAAGTCGCTTTGGATAAAAGCGTCTGCTAAATGGCATATTATTATTATTATTATTATCCTGGGTTTTCTCAGGTTCTGCTCACAGACCTTTCCAAACTCTCTCTGTCACAGAGAAATCAAATACACCTTTCCCTGGCCTTACACAAACTCTCAGCTGCTGTCTCTCAGACGGTCTGCCTGTGGATTTTTATAAAAAGTTCTGGGGAATTATTGGACAGAACGTGTGTTGCGTGAGTGCGTCGGGGTGGGGGAGCTGTCGCTAAGCTGTAGACGGGAGGCTTTGACTCTCCTGCCCAAAATAGGGATTTGAGCGACTTAAAGAACTGGAGGCCTGTGGCATTGCTCTGTGTGGAATATAAGGTCTTTGCCAAGGTCCTCGTTAACAGACTCAAACGTACTGTGTACCAGGACGCTCAATCACAAACAATCTGTTCATAATCAGGAGAAAGCCTTTGATAGGGTGGACCATGAATATCTGTTCAATGTGTTGTTTTGGTTGTGGGGAGAATTTTGTGGCCTGTGTTCAAATGTTAAATAAATAAATATAAATAATATGCCATTTAGCAGACGCTTTTATCCAAAGCGACTTAGTCATGCGTGCATACATTTTTGTATATGGGTGGACCCGGGGATCGAACCCACTACCCTGGCGTTACAAGCGCCGTGCTCTACCAGCTGAGCTACAGAGGACCACGTAATGTCGCGGTCGTATGCTGGGGCTTCATGTATGGTCAAGGTGTGGGGAGGGCTCAGTAGGCCAGTCTGGGTAGGGAGGTGCATTCACCAGGGATGCCCTCTGTCAGGGCAGCTATACACTCTTGTTATTGAGCCCTTTCTGGGCCTGCTACGCAGGAGGCTACAGGGAGTGTGGGAGCCAGGCATAGGGTTGGGGACAGGCATAGCAGTGTCAGCATACGCTGATGACGTCTGTGTTG
This sequence comes from Coregonus lavaretus, assembly GCF_964263955.1. Lineage (NCBI taxonomy): Eukaryota > Metazoa > Chordata > Actinopteri > Salmoniformes > Salmonidae > Coregonus > Coregonus lavaretus. The sequence continues at coordinate 6,097,857 of NC_140008.1, forward strand.
GTTAGGGATGAGCAGAACCTACAGGCCCTGGAGAATAGTTTGAGGGTGTACGAGGGGGCGTCTTCTGCTTAGGGAAACTGGGGCAAGAGTGAGGCTCTGTTATGTGGGGCATGGAGGGACAGGGCACCTCCGCAGCTTCCAGGGGGGTTGCAGTGGGGCTATGAGTGGCTCAAGATGCTTGGGGTGTATCTGGGCTCGGAGGGTTGGGATAGGAAGAACTGGGAAGGAGTGTCACAAGCGGTGGTGTCGAGGCTGACGAAGTGGAGGTGGCTCATCTCCCAAGTGGCATACAGAGGGAGGGTGCTGATCATCAACAACTTGGTGGCATCCTCTCTATGGCTTAAATTGGCCATTCTCAATGCCCCCGGTGGTCTGCTTGTGGACCTGCAGCGCAAGTTAGTGAATTTTTTCTGGTCAGGGTGGCAGCGTTCTGACTCAGCAGCACAGAGGCTACTGTACCGTACGGAGGTGGGCTGGAGGGAACCAGCATGTGCTCTGTTGAGGAGGGCTGGTGGTTTGGGGCTGGATCAGCAGATCTTCATCATGCGGCCGGAGAGACTCAATACAGCAGGGGTCTCTGATTTCTATGCTGCAGTACTTAGGGCTGGAGCAGCCTGAGGAGGGGCCACCACTGTTTCCACCACTGCAAGTGACAGCAGAGACTGGGGACTGGCAGGAGAGTCTGGAGGACTTACTGACTTTTAACACTCTGAGCTTAGTGGGAGTGAAGGGGCATCAGTGGCAGGGGGTTGTGGGGGCTGAGAGCATGGCAGGGTATAGGTGGAGGGTGCTCTATAAGCTCCCAGTGCTGGAAAGGTCAGGGGTCGTCCAGTGGAGGGTATTACATGGAGCCCTGGACACCAATAGCTGGTTGGCTCGGGTTGACCTGGGAGTTGGGGAGGGGTGTCCGTTTTCTGCAATTACAGACTGTTCATCATGTTTTTTCTGTGTTGCCAGGGTAATGCCATTACTGTTGACGCCTTAGGGTTGAGTTTGAGTTGTACAAAATGATCAACAGTGTGGAGATGTTTCAGGAGGTATGGGGGCTCAGGGGGGCTGTCTGTACGGCTGGAGAGGAGGGGTTGGATGGACAGTTGGAATGTGGTGCTGGTTGGTGTATTGTACTGTGGTGTTGGGTACTGGATAATGTGATTGTGTAGAGGTTGTGGTGTCACGCAATGTGCTTTTAGGGGTGGGGGTGTTAGTGTAATGAGGATGGCTCATTAAAGTAAGACAAGTCTCTCTCTCTCTCTCTCTTAACAGAGCTCTGCACAGGCAGCAGTGGAGGACAGTGATAAGATCTTTACCGAGCTGATCCGCTCCATTGAGAGAAGGCGCTCTGAGGTGAAGGAGCTGATCAGAGCCCAAGAGAAGGCTCAAGTGAGTCAAGCTGAAGGACTCCTGGAGCAACTGGAGCAGGAGATAGAAGAGCTGAGGAAGAGAAGCACTGAGCTGGAGCAGCTCTCACACACAGAGGATCACATCCATTTCCTCCAGGTAACTCAACTGCCTTGATACATGTGATATGAAATTAAAACTCAATGTGAAACTCTCAATCATTTGGTTCTGTTCTCTCTCTCTCTCTCTCTAGAGTTATCAGTCTCTCTCCAGTACCAGTGTATCTTCAGACTTACCCAGTATCGTTGTCGGTCCTCTTCAGTACTTTGGAGATGTGAGTAAGACTGTGTCTGAACTGAGAGAGAAACTAGAAGACGTCCTTAAAGGAGAATGGACCAAGATCTCCACTACAGGTGTGTTGAAAATAATAAGAACATCAACTTTAGACCATTGAAAGTTCCCTACTAGTCATATACATGTGGAATATGGTATGATGATAACATTCCCTCTCTCTGTGAATGTGTTTGTGTGTCTGTAGTGAATATAGTGGATGTTGTACTGCCTCCAGAGCCCAAGACCAGAGAACAGTTCTTACAATGTGAGTCTCTTTATTCTGAAGTAACTAACAGTCTCTTTTTACTGACACTCCTAACAATCCCTCTTGAAATATATAGCAATAGTAGATCTAATCAAAGACTGGGTATCTATCTCACTCCTCATATTTCTCTGATTTGATCTCTGCTGTGCTCTAATCAAAGACAGGGTAGATACAGTATCTGACTTCACTTATTGTTCTAACTCCCCTCATTGGTCTCTGCTCTGCTCTTCTCCCAGATTCCTGTCAGCTCACACTGGACCCAAACACAGGACACACACTCCTCTCCCTGTCTAAAGGGAACAGAAAGGTGACCTATACAGACCAAGAACAACCATATCCTGTTCATCCAGACAGATTCACAAACAACTTGATGGTTCTGTGTAGAGAGGGTCTGTCTGGACGCTGTTACTGGGAGGTGAAGTGGAGTGGGAATGTTTATACAGCAGTCTCATATAAAGACATCAGCAGAACAGGGACAGATGGTGCATTTGGAGAGAATGAAAAGTCCTGGAGTTTACAGTGTTATAGTGGTGGTTTTTGGTTCAGACACAATAATGTTATGACTAAAGTATCAGGCCCTCAGTCCTCCAGAGTAGGAGTGTACCTGGATCACAAGGCAGGTACTCTGTCCTTCTACAGTGTCTCTGACACAATGACCCTCCTCCACAGAGTCCAGACCACATTCACTCAGCCCCTCTATCCTGGGTTTAGGCTCTATAATGGTACTGCTGAGCTGGTTAAACTGTAGTAGGGTCCACATAGATACTAGTCATGCTGGTGTAGTCTATAGCTGAGCTGGTTAAACTGTAGTAGGGTCCACATAGATACTAGTCATGCTGGTGTAGTCTATAGCTGAGCTGGTTAAACTGTAGTAGGGTCCACATAGATACTAGTCATGCTGGTGTAGTCTAGCTGAGCTGGTTAAACTGTAGTAGGGTCCACATAGATACTAGTCATGCTGGTGTAGTCTATAGCTGAGCTGGTTAAACTGTAGTAGGGTCCACATAGATACTAGTCATGCTGGTGTAGTCTATAGCTGAGCTGGTTAAACTGTAGTAGGGTCCACATAGATACTCTCTCTCTCTACTAGATGTCAAGATCGTCTAACAGAGTGGACCAATGCGCAGCGTTGAATGCAAACATATTTATTCTCACTGAAGGCAACACGAACAAAACAACGAACGATACGTGACAGTACACGGTTACCATAAACAGACTCGAAACAAAAACCCACAAACACGAATGAAAACCCGACTGTTTAAATATGGCTCCCAATCAGAGACAACCAGCTGACACTCGTTGCCTCTGATTGGGAGTCACTCAGACCAACATAGAAATAAGTAACCTAGACCCACAACAAAAACATAGAAACTAACACCCTGGCTCAACATACGAGAGTCCCCCGAGCCAGGGCGTGACAGTACCCCCCCCTAAAGGCGCGGACTCCGACCGCGCCAACGAAACACAACAGGGGAGGGACCGGGTGGGCACTCCGCCTAGGCGGCGGATCCGGCTCCGGGCATGATCCCCACTCGCTCTCTAACCCCCCAAAGTACCCCTGGTCCGGTCTGGTTCTGCTGACCGGAGCTGGACTGCACACTGGTGGAGCGGATTGCTCTAGCTCCGGCGTAACGCATCTGACCGGCGCCGGACCAGGCACCAGTGGAACAGGCACGTGCCGTGCCGGACCGACGACGCACACCACTGGCTTGGTGTGGGGAACAGGCACGGGCCGTGCTGAACTGACGACGCACACCACTGGCTTGGTGTGGGGAGCAGGAGCGGGCCGGACAGGGCTGACGAAACGCACCACAGACTTGGTGCTGGGAGCAGGAATGGGCCGGACTGGGCTGGCGACGCGCACCACAGACCTGGTGCGGAGAGCAGGAACGGGCAGAGCCGGGCTGACGAGACGCACCACAGGCTTGGTGCGGGGAGCAGGAATGGGCCGGACTGGGCTGGCGACGCGCACCACAGACCTGGTGCGGGGAGCAGGAACGGGCAGAGCCGGGCTGACGAGACGCACCACAGACTTGATGCGGGGAGCAGGAATGGGCCGGACTGGGCTGGCGACGCGCACCACAGACCTGGTGCGGAGAGCAGGAACGGGCAGAGCCGGGCTGACGAGACGCACCACAGACTTGGTGCGGGGAGCAGGAACAGACCGGACCGTACTAGGGACACACACCACTGGCCCTACACCGGGATCTGGAACGGGCCGGACCGGACTGGTAACACACCCCAGTACCTCTCGCCGTGCCTCTACACCTTCCATCCCTTCTTCTACCAGTGGCCCCTGTAACCTGGCGGCCTCCTCTGCAACCCCGCTGGACCGCTCCATAGCGGCCTCCTGCTGCCCCGACGTCGTGAGCCCCCCCCTAAAAATGTTCTGGGGGTCTCTCCTCCCCGTGGGCCAGGCCTCCATCGTTCTCGCCCACCTCTCGCTCCTCTGTCTCCAACCCTCGTCACTCAGCTCCTCAATGGGCTTGACCTAGTCGAAGCTGCCACGGAGATCTGCCAGCGATTTCCCTGGCGATGGCTCCTCGACTCGCTGCTTGGTCCAGTAGAGGTGGGTTTTTCTGTCAAGATCGTCTAACAGAGTGGACCAATGCGCAGCGTTGAATGCAAACATATTTATTCTCACTGAAGGCAACACGAACAAAACAACGAACGATACGTGACAGTACACGGTTACCATAAACAGACTCGAAACAAAAACCCACAAACACGAATGAAAACCCGACTGTTTAAATATGGCTCCCAATCAGAGACAACCAGCTGACACTCGTTGCCTCTGATTGGGAGTCACTCAGACCAACATAGAAATAAGTAACCTAGACCCACAACAAAAACATAGAAACTAACACCCTGGCTCAACATACGAGAGTCCCCCGAGCCAGGGCGTGACACTAGTTCCCTACGTAGTGCACTAGGCTACTTCTGACCAGATCTAAAGTAGTCTTCTAGATTTTACATGTTTTCTCCCTGTCGTTAGAAAATGACAATATGGTAATGACTTTAGTGGTTTCCTCCCCCTTTGTGTTTTTATTGGTTGTGTGTTATGTGTGTTGTTGTGTTAGGTTTTCCCCCTGTGTTCCTAATGGAAAATCCATTAACAATGAATCAGAAACAAATTATATTCCAGTTGTGTTTAGACAACTTCATGGCTGACATCCCCCAGTTCTGTTAAGACTCATTGAACTGGGTCACATTCTAAATGGTCACTTGTATTGATAGTCCATACTGGGCCTAACTGGGGTTAACCATACTTAGAGGGTGTCTTTCTGCACACATATTCCCTCATCTCCAGAACTTTACCTGATGTCCTCTCTCTCTCTCTCTCTCTCTCTCTCTCTCTCTCTCTCTCTCTCTCTCTCTCTCTCTCTCTCTCTCTCTCTCTCTCTCTCTCTCTCTCTCTCACACATATCAAACCGTATAGAAAGCAGACAACCTCAATATGGTTCCATTCCTGTAGTTATCAGGACACATGGGGTGTGGAACTATTATCTCCTTTCTAAGTTTGAACTTGTCCACTTCCCTTCATGGATTTAAAAGGAAATGACTGGTATATGTAAACTTCCTCTACCCCATGCCAACACCAATCCAATGCTTTTACATTTGAGAGGAGTAGTGAAGGAATGATACACTTCAGGAGGAAGGAGAGATTATTGGGACACACCCATGGAGTGATGATAGAGGGATGTGAAAGAGGAGAGAGGTAATGGTTGGACTTTACTTATTTATTCTCTCATTAGACTTATTCTGTTTCAATAACATAACTGCATAACACAAAATAAGTACATTTAAGGAAGTATCCATGTATTATAGATTTTATAATCACTTTTGTACTATTTTCACAAGTATGTGGTAGAATTTCACAACATACACAACTCTTAATACAAAACTCAAAACAGATCATCAAAAAGGCTGTTTTTAAAAAACTTTAAGCACATTTTCAATTGACTAAGTACAACACACAAAGGAAGTATCCTTGTATTATATCTTAATATGTGAAATGCACACTTCCTCCCATAAGTCATTAGTAGTTGATGTAGGGTTTCATCTGTCAAAAGGTAAATCACACCTGGTGACTTATGAGTTATAAATGTTATTACTGTGGAGTCACCATGATCAGATTACTGTGGTGTGTGTGTGTGTGTGTGTGTCAGTCTTTGATTAGTTTAGTCATCAAGGCTGAGAGGATGTATCTATTTGAAAGGGTGTCCTGGTCTTTGATCAGACCAAATGGTTGTAAAGTCCTCAAGACAATAGAATGGTTGTCAGGCAGTGGAGTCTGGTGGGAGGAGCTATAGCAGGACAGGCTCATTGTGATGTCTGGAATGGAATAAATGGAACTCAGTCAAACATGTGGTTTCATATGTTTGTGTTTGATACGTTCCATTGATTCTATTCCAGCCATTACAATGAGCCCGTCCTCCTATAGCTCCTCCCACCAGCCTCCTCTGGTGTCAGACCTGCATGGTGCCTCAGGGTCTGTGTAGGAACTGTGAGGTGGGTGTGTTGGGAACATTATTCCCTATTTTTCATAGTTCCACAATGCATTAATAGCCAGAAATGTGAATTAAACATTCTGCCAATCATGGTTATTTTATTTATAACCAGAGAATTAGGCTGATTCAAACAAGACCAAACATGCTTATTTTTAAAGTAAGGACATGTCCAAGAAATGTTACTTGGAAAACTAAAATAACCAACACCCTTTCTTGTGATTGTAATATATAGAAATATAATAATATATTTCCATTCACATTGTGTGTGTGTGGTCCAATGTGTGAGGGGCTTGTTGTGATCCTGGGGGTAGTGCATTGGGCTGTACACTGACTGTATGCCTTCTTAATATTGAGTTGCATCGGGTGGGGGGCTGTTAAAAATGTTTTGAATGGGGTGTGTTTTGGGGTCTGGGGGTGAAATCAAACAGTGTATTCAAACTGGTTAGGGGTAGATTTAGACCCCCCAGAACATTCACACCTGGTCCTTTGTTGCAGGATTTGTTTTAGACATGTTTGTACATTAATTGCTTAAATTTTCATTCCCAGGTTGAATGTCAATAAGAAGTAATATAATTGTGTGTATGACTTTACAATGTCCAGCTACATTATACTACACATAGCTTTATAGGAAGCAGACTTTACAATGTCCAGCTACATTATACTACACATAGCTTTATAGGAAGCAGACTTTACAATGTCCATGTCACGCTCTGGCTCCGGGACTTTGTATGTTGAGCCAGGGTGTGTTCGTTTCGTTGTGTTCTGTTTGGTTGGGTTGTCTATGTGGTTGTCTTTCCTTGTTTGTATTGAGTGACTCCCAATCAGAGGTAACGAGTGTCAGCTGTTGGCTCGTTAGCTCTGATTGGGAGCCATATTTAAACTGTGTGTTTTCACCTTGTGTTTGTGGGTTTTTGTTCCGTGTTCAGTCAGTGTTACTGTGGACTTCTCGATCGTGTTTTGTTTTGTATTTTGTGCTTTATCTATTAAAGTCATGTTCATTTCACACGCTGCGCCTTGGTCTACTCCTTCTCGTCAAGACGATCGTGACAGTCCAGCTACATTATACTACACATAGCTGTCACGGTTTCGGCCGAGGCTGCTCCTCCTCCTGGTTCGGGCAGGCTTCGGCGTTCGCCGTCCCCGGAATACTAGCTGCCACCGTTGTATGTTTCGTGTGTTGATTGCTTTGGTCTGTCTGGTACACCTGTGTCTGTTTGTGTCCTAATTACGTGTCCTATAAGTTCCCTGTTTTGTGTTAGTTATATTGTGTGTTGTTGTCCGCGTGTCTTTTGAGCTGCGTGTTTTTGCGCTCTTCATGGTATTTGTTTTACGCATGTTGCGTACTGTTTCTCGCCTCTGTATTTTCGAGGTCGTGTATGGATTATTGTGCACTTTACTAATAGTAAAGTTTGTTGGACTAAACCTCTGTGTCCTGCGCCTGACTCCTCATCACATCCACATCGGTACCAAACTGACAGAACAACACACCACTTATGGAGTCAGCAGGATCAGCGACGACAGCCTGGTCACTAGAAGAACGGCTCAGTCAGCAGGACTCCATGATCCGGCAACTGGAGGCCGTTCTAGGCGAGGTGTCCAACACTCTGCACCGGTTGGCTAGTGGAGAGGTGCCCACGTCCACATACACCATCCCATCGCCACCGGTCAATCCTCCTCTCTCAGCGCCGGAACCCAGTGGTATTCGGCTCTCGCTCCCGAGGGCATATGACGGTTCTGCAGCCGGGTGTCAGGGGTTCCTCCTGCAGATCGAACTATACCTGGCTACTATACACCCAGCGCCCTCGGGATACGAGAGCGTCTCCGCCCTCATCTCCTGTCTATCCGGTAAGGCGTTGGAATGGGCCAACGCCGAATGGAGGAGAATAGACGCAGCTACCATCACCTACCCTGAGTTCTCCCGCCGCTTCCGGGCAGTCTTCGATCACCCACCTGAAGGGAAGGCGGCGGGGGAGCGTCTGTTCTACCTCCGACAGGAGAAGAGAAGCGCACAGGAGTTCGCACTGGAGTTCCGGACGTTAGCTGCGGATGCGGGATGGAATGAGAGGGCCCTCATCGACCAGTACCGGTGTAGCCTGCGAGAGGACGTTCGTCGTGAGCTGGCCTGCAGGGACACCAACCTATGCTTCGACCAGCTGGTGGACATCTCCATCCGGCTTGACACCCTGCTGGCCACCCGCGGACGTCCCGAGTGGGGGTTGTCCATTCCATCCTCCAGCACCTCCGAGCCAATTCCTATGGAGCTCGGGGGTGCTGGCGCTAGAGAGAGGAGGAGGGAGAACCCGAGGAGGGCCACCCCCTGCACCAACTGTGGCCGTGGAGGACACACCGCGGCCAGGTGCTGGGGAGGGTCTTCTGAGAGAGGGGACAACAGGTCACGCACTGGGGAGTCATTTCAGGTGAGTAGGCGCCCCACTTACCCAGAGCTCTCTGTTGGTCACATGAGTATTCCTGTGCGTTTTCCACAGGTGGCACCTCATTCCCAGCATAAGGCGCTAGTAGATTCAGGCGCAGCTGGGAACTTTATTGATCGGGCATTTTGTGCTAGGTTAGGAATTCCCCTTCGGCCGGTAGAAGTTCCATTCCCTGTCCATGCATTAGACAGCCGGCCGTTGGGGTCGGGTCTGATCAGGGAGGTCACAGCACCGCTGACGATGACTACGCAGGGGGGTCATGAGGAAATCATTCAGTTCTATCTGATTGACTCTCCTGCGTACCCAGTGGTGTTGGGGCTTCCCTGGTTAAGCACCCACGATCCTACCATAGCGTGGCAACAGAGGGCTCTTATGGAGTGGTCTGCCCAGTGTGTAGGGAGATGTCTAGGTGTTTCCATAGGGGCGACCTCGGTAGAGAGTCCGAACCAAGTGCCCGCACTGCGCATTCCCCCCGAGTATGAGGATTTAGCACTAGCGTTTAGCAAATCGAGGGCAGCACGGCTACCTCCTCATAGACAGGGGGACTGTGCGATAAATCTCCAGACCGGAGCAGCTTTTCCCAGGAGTCATGTGTATCCCCTGTCTCAAGAGGAAACTGCGGCTATGGAGACTTACATAGCCGAGTCCTTGGCACAGGGATACATACGGCCCTCTACTTCTCCGGTCTCCTCGAGTTTCTTCTTTGTGAAGAAAAAGGACGGGGGATTGCGCCCGTGTATTGATTACCGTAGTCTCAATCAGATCACAGTAAAATACAGTTACCCACTTCCACTGATTGCGACGATGACGGAGTCATTACGCGGAGCGCGGTTCTTCACAAAGTTGGATCTCAGGAGCGCGTACAATTTGGTGCGCATTAGGGAGGGGGATGAATGGAAAACAGCATTTAGCACCACCTCGGGTCATTACGAGTATCTCGTCATGCCGTACGGGTTAATGAATGCTCCTTCAGTCTTCCAATCCTTTGTTGATGAGATTTTCCGGGACATGCATGGGCAGGGTGTAGTGGTGTACATTGACGACATTCTAGTGTATTCTTCTACACGAGCCGAGCATGTAGCCTAGGTGCGCCGAGTATTGAGACGACTGTTGGAGCATGACTTGTATGTCAAGGCAGAGAAATGCCTGTTCTTCCAGGAGTCCGTCTCCTTTTTGGGTTATCGGTTGTCCGCGTCTGGCGTGGAGATAGAGGTAGATCGGGTATCGGCTGTGCGTAATTGGCAAACTCCAACCACCGTAAAAGAGGTGCAGCGGTTCTTGGGTTTTGCTAATTACTACCGGAGGTTTATCCGGGGCTTTGGACAGGTTGCAGCTCCCATTACGTCCCTGCTAAAGGGGGGTCCGGTGCGCTTGCAGTGGTCAGCTGAGGCGGACAGGGCATTTGTCAAGCTGAAGAACCTGTTTGCCTCGGCCCCGGTGCTGGCGCATCCGGATCCCTCTTTGCCTTTCCAAGTAGAGGTGGACGCGTCCGAGACCGGTATTGGGGCAGTCCTGTCACAACGGTCCGGCACGCCACCTAAGCTCCGCCCCTGTGCGTTCTACTCCAAGAAGCTCAGCTCGGCGGAGCGCAAATATGACGTTGGGGACAGGGAGCTGTTAGCTGTAGTCCAGGCCCTAAAGGTGTGGAGGCATTGGCTTGAGGGGGCTCAACACCCTTTTCTCATTCTGACTGATCACCGTAACCTGGAGTACATCCGGGCAGCTAGGAGATTGAACCCTCGTCAGGCTAGGTGGAACATGTTCCTGACCCGGTTTGTTTTTAAGATCACATACATCCCTGGGTCCCAGAACGGTAAGGCAGACGCACTGTCCCGGCAGTATGACACGGAGGAGAGGTCCATTGAGCCTACTTCCATACTGCCAGAGTCTTGTCTGGTGGCTCCGGTAGTATGGGAGGTCGATGCGGAAATCGAGCGGGCACTGCGTACCGACCCTACTCCCCCCGAGTGTCCTGTGGGGCGGACGTACGTTCCGCTCGAGGTTCGTGATCGGCTTATTTATTGGGCTCATACATCACCCTCCTCTGGACATCCTGGTATTGGTCGGACGGTGCACTGCCTTAGCGTGAAATACTGGTGGCCAACGTTAGCCAGGGATGTGAGGGTTTATGTCTCCTCCTGCTCGGTGTGTGCCCAGTGTAAGGCACCTAGACATTTGCCCAGGGGTAAGTTACATCATCTGCCCGTTCCACAACGACCATGGTCCCACCTCTCGGTAGATTTTGTGACCGATCTACCCCCTTCCCAGGGTAATACCACCATTTTGGTCGTTGTGGATCGGTTTTCTAAGGCCTGTCGTCTCCTCCCACTGCCGGGTCTCCCTACTGCCCTACAGACCGCCGAGGCCCTCTTTACCCACGTGTTCCGGCACTATGGGGTCCCCGAGGATATTGTGTCCGACCGAGGTCCCCAGTTCACCTCCAGAGTCTGGGGGGCTTTTATGGAACGCCTGGGGGTCTCGGTTAGCCTTACCTCGGGGTACCACCCAGAGAGCAATGGGCAGGTTGAACGTGTGAACCAGGATGTGGGTAGGTTTTTGAGGTCCTATTGCCGGGACCGGCCGGAGGAGTGGTCGAGGTATATCCCCTGGGCAGAGATGGCCCAGAACTCTCTCCGCCACTCCTCCACCGGATTAACACCTTTCCAGTGTATTTTAGGGTATCAGCCGGTCCTGGCACCGTGGCACGAGAGCCAGACCGAGGCCCCTGCGGTGGACGAGTGGATTCGGCGCTCGGAAGAGACGTGGGACGCTGCCCATGTCCATCTGCAGCGTGCCATCCGTCAACAGAAGGCGAGCGCCGATCGCCACCGCAGTGAGGGGCCGGTGTACGCACCGGGAGATCGAGTCTGGCTCTCGACTCGAAACCTGCCTCTCCGCCTGCCCTGCCGGAAGCTGGGTCGGCGGTTTGTGGGGCCCTTCAAAGTCCTGAGAAGATTGAACGAGGTGTGTTACAGATTACAACTGCCTATTGAGTACAAAAATATTAACCCCTCGTTCCATGTGTCTCTTCTCAGGCCGGTGGTAGCTGGTCCACTCCAAGAGGAGGAGATAGGAGAGACCCCTCCACCCCCTTTGGACATCGAGGGGGCACCGGCGTACAGGGTCCGGACTATATTGGACTCGAGGCGCCGGAGGAGTGGTCTCCAGTATCTCGTGGAGTGGGAGGGGTACGGTCCGGAGGAACGGTGCTGGGTGCCTAGGAGGGACATCCTCGACCCATCCCTCCTGACAGAGTTCCACCGTGGGCATCCCACGCGCCCGGGTCTGCGTCCTCCTGGCCGTCCCCGAGACCGGGGTCGGCGCACGGCTGGAGCCGCGCGTCAAGGGGGGGGTACTGTCACGGTTTCGGCCGAGGCTGCTCCTCCTCCTGGTTCGGGCAGGCTTCGGCGTTCGCCGTCCCCGGAATACTAGCTGCCACCGTTGTATGTTTCGTGTGTTGATTGCTTTGGTCTGTCTGGTACACCTGTGTCTGTTTGTGTCCTAATTACGTGTCCTATAAGTTCCCTGTTTTGTGTTAGTTATATTGTGTGTTGTTGTCCGCGTGTCTTTTGAGCTGCGTGTTTTGCGCTCTTCATGGTATTTGTTTTACGCATGTTGCGTACTGTTTCTCGCCTCTGTATTTTCGAGGTTGTGTATGGATTATTGTGCACTTTACTAATAGTAAAGTTTGTTGGACTAAACCTCTGTGTCCTGCGCCTGACTCCTCATCACATCCACATCGGTACCAAACTGACAATAGCTTTATAGGAAGCAGACTTGACAATGTCCAGCTACATTATACTCCACATAGCTTTATAGGAAGCAGACTTTACAATGTCCAGCTACATTATACTCCACATAGCTTTATAGGAAGCAGACTTTACAATGTCCAGCTACATTATACTACACATAGCTTTATAGGAAGCAGTTCCTAATCTACTGAAACTTCTACATTATGGGAATAATTTTGACCTACCCTTGGTTTTTTAATTTATTAAACTTTGAATTTGGCTCTATACTCCAGCATTTTAGATTTGATATTAAATGTTTTATATGAGGCGACAGTACAAAATGTCACCTTTTATTTGAGGGTATTTTCATACCTATCTGTTTTACTGTTTAGAAATAAATATACTTTATTTACAGTTGAAGTCGGAAGTCGAAGTTTACATACACTTAGGAGTCGTTAAAACTCGTTTTTCAACCACTCCACAAATTTCTTGTTAACAAACTATAGTTTTGGCAAGTCGCTTAGGACATCTACTTTGTGCATGAGACAAGTAATTTTTCCAACAATTGTTTACAGACAGATTACTACATTTAATCACAATTCCAGTGGGTCAGAAGTTTACATACACTAAGTTGACTGTGCCTTTAAACAGCTTGGAAAATTCCAGAAAATGATGTTATGGGTTTAGAAGCTTCTGATAGGCTAATTGACATCATTTTAGTCAATTGGAGGTGTACCTGTGGATGTATTTCAAGGCCTACCTTCAAACTCAGTGCCTCTTTGCTTGACATCATGGGAAAATCAAAAGAAATCAGCCAAGACCTCAGAAAAACAATTGTAGACCTCCACAAGTCTGGTTCATCCTTGGGAGCAATTTCCAAACGCCTGAATGTACCACATTCATCTGTACAAATAGTACGCAAGTATAAACACCATGGGACCACGCAGCCGTCATACCGCTCATGAAGGAGATGAGAGAGAGATTAACGTACTTTGGTGCGAAAAGTGCAAATCAATCCCAGAACAACAGCAAAGGACCTTGTGGAGATGCTGGAGGAAACAGGTACAAAAGTATCTATATCCACAGTAAAATGAGTCCTATATCGACATAACCTGAAAGGCCGCTCAGCAAGGAAGAAGCCACTGCTCCAAAAAGCCAGACTACGGTTTGCAACTGCACATGGGGATAAAGATCATACATTTTGGAGAAATTTCCTCTGGTCTGTTAAAACAAAAATAGAACTGTTTGGCCATAATGACCATCGTTATGTTTGGAGGAAAAAGAGGGTCGCTTGCAAGCCGAAGAACACCATCCCAACCGTGAAGCACAGGGGCGGCAGCATCATGCTGTGGGGGTGCTTTGCTGCAGGAGGGACTCGTGCGCTTCACAAAATAATTCGCATCATGAGGAAGGAAAATTATGTGGATGTATTGAAGCAACATCTCAAGACATCAGTCAGGAAGTTAAAGCTTGGTTGCAATAGAATTGAATGGTAAATAATGTATGGTGTCATTTTGGAGTCACTTAAACATATTATGTTCTTATTTACAATACAAGTGACTCCAAAATGACTCGATAAGTAATTTACCATTCAATTCTATTGGGATTTTGTTTTTATGCAGATTTTTGAATATTCGCATGAAAATCTGTTTCCATTCGACTGGCGACAGATTTTCATGTGAACGTTGTAAAATCTTCATAAAAACATGGTCATTTTACCAGCAGAGATGTTTCCATCAAATTGACGTGTTGAAGATAAATGGCTGTGCGTGATGACGTAATGCACATACAAATATATATTTTAGAAAATACTAATATATTTTTGCAGTTAAATTCCCATGTACCGGTTTAAAAAGTTATGTTAAATGGATTTCCATCACATTTTCAACTCTACTGATGGTTTTGTCAGATTTGGTTGTGCATTATATAGCAAACGTGCCCACTCTGGACAGGCTACCTACATGATGACATTATTATGGACAAAAAGACCCTTGATATTTATTGGAAAGGAGCATCAAGCTCTTCACTGTGAACTTTCACCACCCTGTGAAGTTCAGCATAACTTATTTCATCTGTAGCTTAATAAACTGCATGGTTTCCCGAGTCGTAGTGGGAGGACCACACCACATATCATCGTGTGACTCCAAGTTTACTTCAATATGATGGTTATTATATCAATATTTGTGCATAAAGCCATTTCCACTGCCATTTCTCGCTTAATTAATTCTACAGAGGTATTTGCACCCCACTGCATCCACGTTTCTTTACAATTTATGATCATTTTACATGACTGAAAATGAAATAAAACTTTTGATTTTACATATTCATCATTCACCACTGTGGCTTCTGAATAGGTCACTGTACATTTATGGAACCTTTAAAACGTTGTAATGTTTTACCACAACCTTATATTTGGTTACACGTCACTATGGCTTCCATCCCTATATACCTCAGTGCATCCATCCAGGACTAACGTCTCCAAACAGATCTAAAAGGCCTCCCCCACCACTCAGACTTTCAAAGAAATTAAAGTTATCTCTGATACTCTGCTGTGCAGTTTGTTGTATGGACATTGCAGAGGCCCTTTTAAAATATCCACTCTGCTGTCTGGATCTACCAAAGGATCCAGTTACTATTCCCTGTGGACACAGCTGTATGCAACGTCATCTTCTTAGCTTGACTTCCATCCCCCAAAAACCTGTAGATACAGAGTACACAGTCAAGAGGAAGCCACTCTCTGTCCTCTGGTGTAGAGTTCAATGAAACAGAAAGTCATCTTTGACACCCTGTTGCTCAACCTTCAGGTGAAAGCACTAAAATGGCTGACAATCTAGAACTGTTCTGTTGCTCCATGTCTGGATCTACTGAAGGATCCGGTGACTACTGCCTGTGGACACAGCTACTGTATGGGCTGTATTAAAGAAAGCTGGGATCAGGATGATCTGAAAGGTGTCTACACCTGTCCCCACACTCTAAACAATACTGGGTTGTTTGGTTGACCCAAATGTTGGGTTGCAGGCGTTGGGTCACTTAGTTGGGTTGTTTTCTTTAAAAACTGCTGGGTTATGGATGCTGGGTGTTGGGTTATTGTTGCTTGGTTATTGAGATATGACCCAGCAGGTCAGATCAGAAGACTGTAGGCATAGTTTAGTAGGGGTGTGGCTTTCAGATAGTTATTTTTAGCCACCCATGAGAGTAAATATAATTCCTGTTCATCTGGTCTGTTGCGTAGTTAGCACATGTTAAGGTTGAACATTGACATTTTTGTAACTTCAATGATGCTTATAGAGTTTCCTAAAAGTCCACGTATGTCTCATTGTTGGGCTATGATACAGTGGTATACCTTATTATAATATGTAATAAATACTCTACATATTATAGAAGAATTTAATAAGGAAAAATTGAGTTTACAGTATGTAAACGCCTTAAAATAACCTACAGTAAGGATGACATTAAAACAGACCCAGTTGCTAAGGCAACCAAGCATGACATTAAAACAGACCCAGTTGCTAGGTCAACCAAGCATGACATTAAAACAGACCCAGTTGCTAGGTCAACCAAGCATGACATTAAAACAGACCCAGTTGCTAGGTCAACCGAGCATGACATTAAAACAGACCCAGTTGCTAGGTCAACCAAGCATGACATTAAAACAGACCCAGTTGCTAGGTCAACCAAGCATGACATTAAAACAGACCCAGTTGCTAGGTCAACCAAGCATGACATTAGAACAGACCCAGTTACTAGGTCAACCAAGCATGACATTAAAACAGAACCAGTTGCTAGGTCAACCAAGCATGACATTAAAACAGACCCAGTTGCTAGGTCAACCAAGCATGACATTAGAACAGACCCAGTTACTAGGTCAACCAAGCATGACATTAAAACAGAACCAGTTGCTAGGTCAACCAAGCATGACATTAAAACAGACCCAGTTGCTAGGTCAACCAAGTATGACATTAAAACAGACCCAGTTGCTAGGTAAACCAAGCATGACATTAAAACAGACCCAGTTGCTAGGTAAACCAAGCATGACATTAAAACAGACCCAGTTGCTAGGTCAACCAAGCATGACATTAAAACAGACCCAGTTGCTAGGTCAACCAAGCATGACATTAAAACAGACCCAGTTGCTAGGTCAACCAAGCATGACATTAAAACAGACCCAGTTGCTAGGTCAACCAAGCATGACATTAAAACAGACCCAGTTGCTAGGTCAACCAAGCATGACATTAAAACAGACCCAGTTGCTAGGTCAACCAAGCATGACATTAAAACAGACCCAGTTGCTAGGTCAACCAAGCATGACATTAAAACAGACCCAGTTGCTAGACAGGACTCCAAGCTGCTTCTCCTGCTCACTGTCATGCTGGACCTTTAGATGTGGGGTGTGACATCCTCAGTGCAGAGAGACCTTCACTCCAAGGCTTACTCTAGAACACCATCTAGAAGACATAGACATATCATTACATACAGTATAGAACACCATCTAGAAGACATAGACATATCATTACATACAGTATAGAACACCATATAGAAGACATAGACATATCATTACATACAGTATAGAACACCATATAGAAGACATACACATATCATTACATACAGTATAGAACATAATCTAGAAGACATAGACATATCATTACATAAAGTATAGAACACCATCTAGAAGACATAGACATATCATTACATAGAGTATATCATAGATGACATGTATAAATCCTTCCTTTATATTTCCTGTAACACTTTCCATTACAGTAGCCTTATTACTGGCTAGGGTTACTGCTGCTAGTACAGTGTAAGAATGAGGCATCACAGTACTTTTACACCACTGTACTAACAGGAATAATTACACACCAATAAACACACTGTAATGTAAAGTGTTACATAATTCCCAATGATCAGTCAATACATACGGTATTCATTTCAGCTACAGTGCATTGTATCCCCTATTGTAGATAATTCTCTCTCTCTCTCTCTCTCTCTCTCTCTCTCTCTCTCTCTCTCTCTCTCTCTCTCTCTCTCTCTCTCTCTCTCTCTCTCTCTCTCTCTCTCTCTCTCTCTCCTCTAACCCCTCCCTCCCTCTAACCCCACCCTTCTGGCAGAACCAGGAAGTCCCTCCCCCTCCCACAAACTTTCTTCTGAGGAAACTAAACTGATCTGAGTCTCTGTGTCGTCTGTCTGTGTGAGAGTGAACAACCGTCCAAATGGCTCAGCAGGGAGTTCTGCTGGACCAGGACCAGTTCTGTTGTTCTCTCTGTCTGGATCTACTGAAGGAGCCAGTCACCATCCCCTGTGGACACAGTTCCTGTAGGAGCTGTATTGACGGCTGCTGGGATCAGGATGTTCTGAAAGGGGTCTATAGCTGTCCTCAGTGCAGAGAGACCTTCACTCCAAGGCCTAATCTGAGGAAAAATAACATGTTGGCTGAGATGGTGGAGAAACTGAAGAAGACAGGACTCCAGGCTGCTCCCCCTCCTGCTCTGTGCTATGCTGGACCTGGAGATGTGGCGTGTGATGTCTGCACTGGGACCAGAAAGCGGAAAGCCCTCATGTCCTGTCTGGTGTGTCTGGCCTCTTACTGTGAGACTCACCTCCAATCTCACTATGAATCTCCTGCTTTGAAGAAGCACAAGCTGGTCAAAGCCACCGCACAACTACAGGAGAAGATCTGCTCTGATCATGACAAACTGCTGGAGGTTTATTGTCGTACCGATCAGCAGTGTATCTGTTATCTGTGTACAATGGATGAACATAAAGGCCATGATACAGTGTCAGCTGCAGCAGAGATGACTCAGAAACAGGTAAGACCAGAACTACTTGTTGGTGACTGTCTGATAAACAAATAATAATTACAGTAGGAACTAAGGCTGTTTGAATATGAGATCATTCAAATGAAATCAATCCTCAGCAGAACAAATATGAACACAAACCTTGATTATATAGATGTGTTAACCCAGAGTCTCCAAATGTATCACCATTTTCTAAAGTCAAACACCATTGTAATTTGTTATCAAACACCCAATCAGCTCCCCTGTTTTGTGCACTGTTAAAACTATAATCATTCACATAACAACATAATAATATAATTTCACACAGACACTTCCTCAACATTTTAATCCCTATCTTCTATGGGCCCTATGTCCTATTACCATACTATTGATCTACTGGACAAATAAAGCTTGATAGCTCATTGAATAGTGATTCTCCACAGAGGCAGCTGGGGATGAGTCAGCAGAAGGTCCAGCAGAGATTCCAGGAGAGAGAGAAGGAGCTGAAGGAGCTCCAACAGGCTGTGGAGTCTCTCAAGGTGAGTATTGTTGACCAGAGGAGAGGCATCATTTCACTTCTCTCCTCCAGTCAGAGAGAGAGGGAGAGGGGCCCCTATCCAATCCCACTGTTGGGAACAGGCTGTCTGGACCCCTTTCAGAGAATAGACTACTTAATATAACCAGCGGAATATGAACCCAGGTCTACCATGGGTGAAACCAACATCTTGACCATTCCCTAATGGGCCGTGGGCCAACACTAATATTTTAGTCAAAGGCGGGGCTACATCGTCACATAACCTTGAGTAACCATGACCGACTCATGTCCCCTATACATTAACATTTAGATTAGAAGGAGTGGGCGCGCCGTGTCACGCAACTTGGGTCAAGATCTGTTTCTTGCTTTGCTCTTAGGAACAGGGCACCATTGAAAGGAGTGATTTCTGGGGTAATGTTAAGTGTGGAGGTGGAGCAATTCAAGTTGAAGATTCCTGGTGTTTGTGATGCCCGCCGTTTGGTGTGACAGTCATGTTAGGATATATCAGTTATCCTTTTAGAGCTTTTGTGGTGAATCCACTGCTCTGTTTCAGGTGCAACGTTTATGGTCATGTTGCAGCAGTTTGTAGGAGGGAGATTCCAAGATGTGGGAAGTGTGCAGGAGGGCATGGGATAGAGGATTGTGTAGTTTCGGTGGATAAAGTTGTGTGTCAACTGATGGGATGCCCATGTTGCTGGGGATTGGAAGTGTCCGGTGCGAGAGAGGTAGGTTGAGGTGCCTAGAGTCAGAGTAGTGCAGAAGGTGTCGTATCCTGAGACAGTGAAGAAAGTAGAGGAGGATGGGTCAAGGGTGAGAGATCCTGAGAGGATCCCTGTGAGTAGTAGATCTGTGCCAGCACAGAGGGATAGGCCAACGAGTGATATATGCTTTAGTAATGATAGCTTCTTAGCGCTCATAGCAATGGTTATCAACTGTACCGCAGAAATGGAACGTAAATCACAGAAAATAGATGTTGTGGTGGCAGCTGCAGAGAAGTATTTGGGCATACAAGATTAGACTTCAGAAGAGTTACAGGGTGTGTTGAGTGGTGGTGTCCCGTCCTCCCAGGCCGTTGGCATGGTGCAGGAGCAGATAGGGTCAAATTAGTGGAATGGGGTAGTGGGTATTTAATGAGTTTAGGGTTAGTTGGAAGGGTGTTTTCTGTATTATTATAATTTCCCCTTTTCCCATGTTGTATCACAAAGTATAATGGATTTATATTATAGTCCAGTTGGAGGCAGTAATGCAACATATTGGATGCCAACCGCCGTTAAACTCCAAAGAAGAAGAACCGTTATATTATGTCTATGTATAGTGTTGTAACGATGTCTCTGTCTCTCTCATTCCATCACTTTTATGGTAGTTGGTTGTGTGGGTCTCTGGTTATGAATGGGGTGCTGACAGACAATCATTGATAGATATTTATAGATCTCTGATCAGGACGACAATTGATTACAGGTGTATAGGTTATGGAACAGCGGCATGGACAGAATCCAGTATATAGCTTTAAGGATATGTATTGGTGCATTTAAATCAACATCTGTATGTGCCTTACTGGTGGAGGCAGGAGAGATGCCTTTGGATATACAGCGTAAAAAATGGTCATTATCTTATTGGGTTGAAAGGCTGTGAGGTTGAGCATCCCACTGCTACTGTTCTAGATGACTGTTGGGAATATACTAGTAGACAAGGCAGTGGTTTTGGTTGGACAGTTGGAAAGCTGGCTGATGAGAGTGGTTTGAGGGAGTTGGAGGTTGGCCCTTCTGTGGTGATAGGGGATGTTCCTCCATGGTTACTCCCAGACCCTGTTGTTGATCTAACCTTGGTAGAGAAAAGGAAAGATTGGTCAGAAGTCAGTGATATAGAGAAACTGGTTGACATTTACATTGGTAGAAGTTTTTATACTTTTTTACCGCTTTTCACAAATGGATCCAAGGACCCAGATAGTGGGCTCACAGGAGCAGGCGTTTACGTTCCTGAATTTGATGTGCAGATATGTAGAAGACTAACAGATGAACTGTCAGTATACTCAGTTGAACTGTTGGTGATAATAGTTGCCCTCCAGTGGGTGGAGGACCTACAACATGGTAGAATTATAGTTTTCTCAGATTCTCTGTCTGTATTGAATAGTTTATCATCTGGTAAATCCAATAGGAGTGACCTACTATTGTGTGGAAAGGAATGAAATTGTAGACCAGTTAGCTAAAAGAGCTTTGAAACGAGATATAATTGATATTAATGTTCCACTGGGTAGAGGTGAGGCCAAGTGTAAGATCAGAGCCATTTTGATAGATGTGTGGCATAAGAGATGGTACTCTGAGCACAAGGGCCGGCATTTATATGTCCTCCAAAGAAAGGTTGGTGGACCCAGATTCAAATGTCAGATTAAGAAGGAAGATGTGGTGTTTACTTGATTGCGCTTAGGACATTGTACATTGAACTCGTCATTACATCTGGTTGGCAAGCATGGGAATGATTTGTGTCTGGAAGGTATGGTTGATGAAACGGTGGAGCATGTGTTGTTATATTGTTGTAAGTATGTTGAAGAGAGGGAAAGATTAAAGTGTAGGGTCATTGAGGTTGGACGGGGTTGGGGGGGTTGGAAGGGATTTTGGGGATGGGGGAGGGTATATTAGAAGTTAGTAGGGCTCTTCTTTATTTTCTCAGAAGTACTGAGTTAGGTAGGAGGATTTAGAAATGTTGGAAACCGTGATTGACCACACACTCCAGCACAGTAGGTGGCGGCATGCACCTTTAACGTTGGTTTGTGGACCGCCATTATATATTAGAAGAAGAAGTTGTTGGTGTGAGAGGTTGTGGTTCGTGAGGAGGGCTACTATTCTTTTTTCTTTTGGTTCTTGCGTATTTTATGAATGTATTTCCTCATAGTGGAGGGTTTGTTTATTGGTTTCCATTGTTTATCGTTTAGAGTTGAGGGGGGAGTAGGGGTAGTTTGTTAGGGCGGCGTGATGGCCTCAACCGAGGGGAGAAGAAACGCTGTCGCTTCGGGTGCGTTCCGGAGAAAGGTGTGGAGGAAGTTCTGCAGGTTGGACAGGTTGGAGCGGAACATCTGCAATCTGCATCCAGAATGAACAAGGCGGTGGTTGTGTTAATGAAAAAGGTTTGTCTTGTTGCGAGTGGGATTTTTGTGAGGGGTGTGTTGGTGCAGATTTCGCCTCTTTCGACATGAGTTGTGATGGCTAATCTGCCTCGGTTTATTACGTACGAACAGACCGAAAATAGTTGGTTAGTTTTGGTAAATTTGCAAGTGGTTTTCGTGTGCTCTCGGCTGGGTGCCAAGCGGAATCCGTTAAACATGTTGTCTCTTTTCGTAGTGTTTGTTTCTTAACAAACTTCAAGGTTACACAGGGGAGTGGTGGAACACAGGGTTTGCTAGCACAGATAGTTTTCGGTGTTTCTAGTGTGGGGATCATCAGTTATAGGCTACAAGCAGCAATATGATTGATAGGTCGGACAGGTATTGAACCCCTGCCAAATAATCCATACTCAGATGCGCTAACCTCAACCCTAGTAAACATGCATTATAAAAACCTTCTATATAAAATTATCTCATATTGGGAGTAAATAGCCTCTGAATAGAAAAGAAAAACACTGCATCTTCCAGCCCACCAATAAATTACATAATGCAACCGTCGCGGTTAGCATATTTACCTCAACATGCCCCTCGCTTGCGTGAGAAGGCAGAGTGCTTGATGCTGGTTGATGAATTTGACAATTAATGTACTAGGAAAATACGTTTTTGTCGACCAGAGGTGACTGAATTAATGTTTAGGCTTATTGATAATCATTATAGTAATGAAGTATAATATAAAAACAGGTAATAATAAACATGAATCATCATTATATTACTTCACAGTAATGTGTTTTCAGTCCTTCCTCTTGCGTTAGCAGTGTGGAAAGGGACAGTAAAAAGCTCAGGCAGGAGTTTTCCTGTGTGGTGGTGTATCCAGGGAGAGAACTAAACTAATCTTCTGAAATGTCATTCATGGTCTTATGCTGCCATATATTGGAATTATTAAGCAACTGCAGTAGTACTGAATAAAGTGTTTTTCCTTACTAATCCTTACTAAAGTAGTGATTACTCAGAATTGCAAAATAAATGGCGGGGGTACCAGGAGGGAGGAGAGTAATTTTTTTACATTTTAGTCATTTAGCAGATGCTCTTATCCAGAGCGACTTACAGTTAGTGAGTGCATACATTTTCATACTGTCCCCCCATGGGAAATGAACCCACAACCCTGGCGTTGCAAGTGCCATGCTCTACCAACTGAGCTACACGGTAGTAGTGCATGGCCAAGTGGTGGTGCGCAGACCGTGGAGAAAGCGGTGGTGGGGAGGGTTGCAGCTGGGCTACATGAGCTGAGGCAGGTTTCTGTAGTAACAGAGACTCTGGTGGGCAAAGGCTTGGTGGGCTCATCCCAGGAAATATTGCCTGTAATTGGGGAAGAGGCACTGATCAGGGGGGAAGTGCAGGGGGGCAGAGACTGGGGAGGAGGAGGACGGTACCTTGCCAATGGAGGAGGAGGAAGAGGGGGGAGGTGAGTCTGCGGGAGCGGAGGACAAGGCGTCTCGTTTTCAGACGGCTCATTGGATCCAGAGCTGACAGCCAGTCAGGCTGAGTGTCACGCCCTGGCTCTGGGGACTCTAGTACGTTGAGCCAGGGTGTGAGTTTTCATTAGTGTTTGTTCTGGTTTTGTATATCTATGTTGGCCAGGGTGGCTCCCAATCAGAGACGGCTGTAGCTCGTTGTCTCTGATTGGGAGTCATACTTAGGTAGCCGTTAGGCATTCATTTGGTGTGGTTTCTTGTTCCAGTGTGGTTTGTGTTAAACCATAGACGTCACGTTATCGTTTGTTGTTTTGTTCGGGTGATTACTCTATTCAATAAATATGTTCACCTTCAACGCTGCGCCTTGGTCCTCCTCCTTAGACGATCGTGACACTGAGGGTCCAGTATATACGGTGAGATAACTTTCTAGGTTCCTGATGGAGACTAAAGGGGAAAAAGAAGGTTCTGCTGGAGTCTTATTTTATTGATCCTGGAAGGTTTGTAAGGACAGTACAACACGTGATGAAGAATGAGGGGTTTATTGTCCTCTCACCCAGGAAGTGGTATAGGCTGAGAAAATGGGTCATGGGTTCTTAAGGGCATGTCTTCAGAATCTACTTAAATGGATGTTTTTTTCTGGCATGGTGGCTTTATGGGCTTCTCTACTGGTTTCTGATTGTGGTGATTTCCCTCCCACCTCTTATGGAGATTTCACGGTTAGACTTCCTTAACATGAACGGCAGCAGAGACTGGGGGAATATGTCAAACAAAAACATTTAAATGCCATGGCAGAAATCTTAGTGCAGGGGTAGCAAAAGAGGTGTGTAAGGGTAGGTTGTTAGTGTTTAGAGCCCAAATAATGACCTTGTCTTTGCTTTCATAAATGTGTCTGCACCTGGTCCTCTGTAGCTCAGCTGGTAGAGCACTGCGCTTGTAACGCCAGGGTAGTGGGTTCGATCCCCGGGACCACCCATACACAAAAAAAAAAAATATATATATATGCACGCATGACTGTAAGTCGCTTTGGATAAAAGCGTCTGCAAAATGGCATATTATATTATATTATAGTACAGGGCTCAGTTCTCTGTTTCACCAGGGCCCAGGCAGGTGTCCTATTGGAAATTCCATGTAAAGCTCTTACAAGATGCCACTTTATCCTCAATCTTCCAAGGTTTTTGGAGAGGTGGGGACAGCAGAAGGGGGAGTTTGAGTCTCTCAGTCAGTGGTGGGATGTAGGGAAAGCCCAGAGATGGATGCTCCCAGCTCTTTCTTTTTGGGGTTGGAAAAACAGAGTGGGGAAACCAAGAAAATCCCTTGTTTTACATTTGTCTGATGGGTGGGTAACTTCTGTTGTGGGGGGATGAGGGAGCCTGATGGGTGGGTAACTTCTGTTGTGGGGGATATGAGGGAGCCTGATGGGTGGGTAACTTCTGTTGTGGGGGAGATGAGGGAGCCTGATGGGTGGGTCACTTCTGTTGTGGGGGAGATGAGGGAGCCTGATGGGTGGGTAACTTCTGTTGTGGGGGAGGTGAGGGAGCCTGATGGGTGGGTAACTTCTGTTGTGGGGAGATGAGGGAGCCTGATGGGTGGGTAACTTCTGTTGTGGGGAGATGAGGGAGCCTGATGGGTGGGTAACTTCTGTTGTGGGGGAGATGAGGGAGCCTGATGGGTGGGTATATTCTGTTGTGGGGGAGGTGAGGGAGCCTGATGGGTGGGTAACTTCTGTTGTGGGGGAGATGAGGGAGCCTGATGGGTGGTTAACTTCTGTTGTGGGGGAGATGAGGGAGCCTGATGGGTGGGTAACTTCTGTTGTGGGGAGATGCGGCTGTGGAGTGGTACTCTGATTTATAGAGGGCATAACTCTGTGATCCTGGGTGTTCTCAGGTTCTGCTCACAGACCTTTCCAAACTCTCTCTGTCACAGAGAAATCTAATTGACATTTCCCTGGCCTTTCACAAATCTCAGCTACCGTCTGTCAGACGGTCTGCCTCTGATTTTTTTTAAAAGGTCTGGGAAATTATATTATGGATGTACGGTTGTAATGTGGTGCTGGATGGTGTATTGTACTGTGGTGTTGGGTACTGGATAATGTGATTGTGTAGAGGTTGTGGTGTCACGCAATGTGTTTTTAGGAGGGGGGGTGTTAGTGTAATGAGGATGGCTCATTAAAGTAAGACAAGTCTCTCTCTCTCTCTCTCTTAACAGCGCTCTGCACAGGCAGCAGTGGAGGACAGTGATAAGATCTTTACCGAGCTGATCCGCTCCATTGAGAGAAGGCGCTCTGAGGTGAAGGAGCTGATCAGAGCCCAAGAGAAGGCTCAAGTGAGTCAAGCTGAAGGACTCCTGGAGCAACTGGAGCAGGAGATAGCTGAGCTGAGGAAGAGAAGCACTGAGCTGGAGCAGCTCTCACACACAGAGGATCACATCCATTTCCTCCAGGTAACTCAACTGCCTTGATACATGTGATATGAAACTAAAACTCAATGTGAAACTCTCAATCATTTGGTTCTGTTCTTTCGCTCTCTCTGTCTCTGTCTCCAGAGTTATCAGTCTCTCTCCGGTACCAGTGTATCTTCAGACTTACCCAGCATCGTTGTCTGTCCTCTTCAGTACTTTGGAGATGTGAGTAAGACTGTGTCTGAACTGAGAGAGACACTAGAAGACGTCCTTAAAGGAGAATGGACCAAGATCTCCACTACAGGTGTGTTGAAAATAATAAGAACATCAACTTTAGACCATTGAAAGTTCCCTACTAGTCATATACATGTGGAATATGGTATGATGATAACATTCCCTCTCTCTGTGAATGTGTTTGTGTGTCTGTAGTGAATATAGTGGATGTTGTACTGCCTCCAGAGCCCAAGACCAGAGAACAGTTCTTACAATGTGAGTCTCTTTATTCTGAAGTAACTAACAGTCTCTTTTTACTGACACTCCTAACAATCCCTCTAGAAATATATAGCAATAGTAGATCTAATCAAAGACTGGGTATCTATCTGACTCCTCATATTTCTCTGATTTGATCTCTGCTGTGCTCTAATCAAAGACAGGGTAGATACAGTATCTGACTTAACTTATTGTTCTAACTCCCCTCATTGGTCTCTGCTCTGCTCTTCTCCCAGATTCCTGTCAGCTCACACTGGACCCAAACACAGCACACACACACCTCTCTCTGTCTGAAGGGAACAGAAAGGTGACCTATACAGGCCAAGTCCAACCATATCCTGATCATCCAGACAGATTCACCAACTACTTGATGGTTCTGTGTAGAGAGGGTCTGTCTGGACGCTGTTACTGGGAGGTGGAGGTGAGTGGGGACTGGGTTTATACAGCAGTCTCATATAAAGACATCAGCAGAACAGGGACAGGTGGTGGATTTGGACACAATGACAAGTCCTGGAGTTTACGGTGTTATAGTGGTGGTTATTGTTTCATACACAATAATGTTGTGACTAAAGTATCAGGCCCTCAGTCCTCCAGAGTAGGAGTGGACCTGGATCACAAGGCAGGTACTCTGTCCTTCTACAGTGTCTCTGACACAATGACCCTCCTCCACAGAGTCCAGACCACATTCACTCAGCCCCTCTATCCTGGGTTTTGTCTCTCTGGGACTGCTGAGCTGGTTAAACTGTAGTAGGGTCCACATAGATACTAGTCATGCTGGTGTAGTCTATAGCTGAGCTGGTTAAACTGTAGTAGGGTCCACATAGATACTAGTCATGCTGGTGGTGATGGTCCCCAGATGTGATGATTCATTCTGCTCTGTTTTTATGTACAATGATTTGATTGATTTGATCTTCAGAAGATGTTATGAATTACAATTCAATGCATTCATATTTTTTTTTAAGTGCAATGTTTTAATCTTATATTCACATTAATCATGATGTATGCTGTTAATGTATGTTGGTTGTCATTCAGAACCATTGAAATGTTTTCTCAATTGGTTCTCTGTCTCAATATAATTTTCCTCAGTATCATGTAACATGTAGTGTTACTTACTTGCTAATTGAACTATATGGGCCGGTTTCCCGGACACAGATGAAGCCTAGTCCTAGACTAAAAAGCATGTTTAATGGAGATGTCCGGCAATCCGACCCTAAATTTGGCATCTTTTATTCCCCCATCCTGCTCAGTCAAGCAATATTAAACCTGTCCAGCAGGTGGTGCTATTAACCAAACAATAAAAACCCAGCACATCTCTTGACTTGCCACTCAGTATATCAGTAATGTTCAGAATTGTACTTTAATATCATTGGAGATTGATGGTCTTTTTAATCCACTACCCAGAGTCATCAACATATAAAGTTAGGTCTGCTACTGTTCAGTTATTAAATATGATTCATGGTGATGGGAAATAAAAAATACATCTAGTAGTAGTTTTCCTTTGCTATTTATTCCAAGGTGTGTCTTTAACTTGTAAATGGATTGTGTTGAAGCTGGCATGTGGTGTGGATGATAGAATAGAGGAGAGAAGAGAGGAGGAGAGGAGAACATAATATAGAAGACAGATAAGATAGAGAGAGAATTCATACCCAGGGGAGTTACTGACTCTGGCCCAAATGACACCCTGTTCCCTACGTAGTGCACTAGGCTACTTCTGACCAGATCTAAAGTAGTCTTCTAGATTTTACATGTTTTCTCCCTGTCATTAGAAAATGACAATATGGTAATGACTTTAGTGGTTTCCTCCCCCTTTGTTTTTATTGATTGTGTGTTATGTGTGTTGTTGTGTTAGGTTTTCCCCCTGTGTTCCTAATTGAAAATCCATTAACAATGAATCAGAAACAAATTATATTCCAGTTGTGTTTAGACAACTTCATGGCTGACATCCCCCAGTTCTGTTAAGACCCATTGAACTGGGTCACATTCTAAATGGTCACTTGTATTGATAGTCCATACTGGGCCTAACTGTTGTTAACCATACTGGAGGGTTTCTTTCCTCATCTCCAGAACTTTACCTGATGTCCTCTCTCTCTCTCTCAATTTCAATTTAAGGGCTTTATTGGCATGGGAAACGTGTGTTAACATTGCCAAAGCAAGTGAAGTAGATAGTAAACAAAAGTGAAATAAACAATAAATATTAACAGTAAACATTACACTCAGAAGTTTCAAAAGAATAAAGACATTTCAAATGTCATATTATGTATATATACAGTGTTGTAACAATGTGCAAATAGTTAAAGTACACATGGGAAAATAAATAAACATAAATATGGGTTGTATTTACAATGGTGTTTGTTCTTCACTGGTTGCCCTTTTCTTGTGGCAACAGGTCACAAATCTTGCAGCTGTGATGGCACACTGTGGTTTTTCACCCAGTAGATAAGGGAGTTTATCAAAATTGGGTTTGTTTTCGAATTCTTTGTGGATCGCTGTAATCTGAGGGAAATATGTGTCTCTAATATGGTCATACATTTGGCAGGAGGTTAGGAAGTGCAGCTCAGTTTCCACCTCATTTTGTGGGCAGTGTGCACATAGCCTGTCTTCTCTTGAGAGCCAGGTCTGCCTACGGCGGCCTTTCTCAATAGCAAGGCTATGCTCACTGAGTCTGTACATAGTCAAAGCTTTCCTTAAGTTTGGGTCAGTCACAGTGGTCAGGTATTCTGCCACTGTGTACTCTCTGTTTAGGGCCAAATAGCATTCTAGTTTGCTCTGTTTTTTTGTTTGTTCTTTCCAATGTGTCAAGTAATTCTCTTTTTGTTTTCTCATGATTTGGTTGGGTCTAGTTGTGTTGTTGTTGTTGTTGTCCTGGGGCTGTGTGGGGTCTGTTTGTGAACAGAGCCCCAGGACAAGCTTACTTAGGGGACTCTTCTCCAAGTTCATCTCTCTGTAGGTGATGGCTTTGTTATGGAAGGTTTGGGAATCGCTTCCTTTTAAGTGGTTATAGAATTTAACGGCTCTTTTCTGGATTTTGATAATTAGCGGGTATTGGCCTAATTCTGCTCTGCATGCATTATTTGGTGTTTTACGTTGTACACGTAGGATGTTTTTGCAGAATTCTGCATGCAGAGTCTCAATTTGGTGTTTGTCCCATTTTGTGAATTCTTGGTTGGTGAGCGGACCCCAGACCTCACAACCATAAAGGGCAATGGGTTCTATAACTGATTCAAGTATTTTTTGCCAGATCCTAATTGGTATGTCAAATGTTATGTTCCTTTTGATGGCATAGAAGGCCCTTCTTGCCTTGTCTCTCAGATCGTTCACAGCTTTGTGGAAGTTACCTGTGGCGCTGATGTTTAGGCATGTATAGTTTTTTGTGTGCTCTAGGGCAACGGTGTCTAGATGGAATTTGTATTTGTGGTCCTGGCAACTGGACCTTTTTTGGAACACCATTATTTTTGTCTTACTGAGATTTACTGTCAGGGCCCAGGTCTGACAGAATCTGTGCAGAAGATCTAGGTGCTGCTGTAGGCCCTCCTTGGTTGGTGACAGAAGCACCAGGTCGTCAGCAAACAGAAGACATTTGACTTCAGATTCTAGTAGGGTGAGGCCGGGTGCTGCAGACTGTTCTAGTGCCCTCGCCAATTCGTTGATATATATGTTGACGAGGGTGGGGCTTAAACTGCATCCCTGTCTCACCCCACGGCCCTGTGGAAAGAAATGTGTTTTTTGCCAATTTTAACCGCACACTTGTTGTTTGTGTACATGGATTTTATAATGTCGTATATTTTTCCCCCAACCCCACTTTCCATCAATTTGTATAGCAGACCCTCATGCCAAATTGAGTCAAAAGCTTTTTTGAAATCAACAAAGCATGAGAAGACTTTGCCTTTGTTTTGGTTTGTTTGTTTATCAATTAGCGTGTGCAGGGTGAATACGTGGTCTGTCGTACGATAATTTGGTAAAAAGCCAATTTGACATTTGCTCAGTACATTGTTTTCACTGAGGAAATGAACTAGTCTGCTGTTAATGATAATGCAGAGGATTTTCCCAAGGTTGCTGTTGATGCATATCCCACGGTAGTTATTGGGGTCAAATTTGTCTCCACTTTTGTGGATTGGGGTGATCAGTCCTTGGTTCCAGATATTGGGGAAGATGCCAGAGCTAAGGATGATGTTAAAGAGTTTAAGTATAGCTAATTGAAATTTGTGGTCTGTATATTTTATCATTTCATTGAGGATACCATCAACACCACAGGACTTTTTGGGTTGGAGGGTTTGTATTTTGTCCTGTAGTTCATTCA
This sequence comes from Coregonus lavaretus, assembly GCF_964263955.1. Taxonomy (NCBI): domain Eukaryota; kingdom Metazoa; phylum Chordata; class Actinopteri; order Salmoniformes; family Salmonidae; genus Coregonus; species Coregonus lavaretus. The sequence continues at coordinate 6,128,525 of NC_140008.1, forward strand.
ATGTAATTGGAGAATCCAGTGGGTTCTGGTAGTCTTTAATAGTTGATTCTAAGATTTGCATTTGATCATGTATATTTTTTTGCTGTTTGTTCTCTGTTATAGGGCCAAAAAGATTGGAGAAGTGGTTTACCCATACATCTCCGTTTTGGATAGATAGCTCTTCGTGTTGTTGTTTGTTTAGTGTTTTCCAATTTTCCCAGAAGTGGTTAGAGTCTATGGATTCTTCAATTACATTGAGCTGATTTCTGACATGCTGTTCCTTCTTTTTCCGTAGTGTATTTCTGTATTGTTTTAGTGATTCACCATAGTGAAGGCGTAGGCTCAGGTTTTCTGGGTCTCTATGTTTTTGGTTGGATAGGTTTCTCAATTTCTTTCTTAGGTTTTTGCATTCTTCATCAAACCATTTATCACTGTTATTACTTTTCTTTGGTTTTCTGTTAGAGATTTTTAGATTTGATAGGGAAGCTGAGAGGTCAAATATACTGTTTAGGTTTTCTACTGCCAAGTTTACACCTTCACTATTACAGTGGAACGTTTTGTCCAGGAAGTTGTCTAGAATGGATTGAATTTGTTGTTTCCTAATTGTTTTTTGGTAGGTTTCAACACTACTTTCCTTCCATCTATAGCATTTCTTAATATTATTCAGTTCCTTTGGCTTTGATGCCTCATGATTGAGTATTGCTCTGTTCAAGTAGACTGTGATTTTGCTGTGGTCTGATAGGGGTGTCAGTGGGCTGACTGTGAACGCTCTGAGAGACTCTGGGTTGAGGTCAGTGATAAAGTAGTCTACAGTACTACTGCCAAGAGATGAGCTATAGGTGTACCTACCATAGGAGTCCCCTCGAAGCCTACCATTGACTATGTACATACCCAGTGTGCGACAGAGCTGCAGGAGTCGTGACCCGTTTTTGTTGGTTATGTTGTCGTAGTTGTGCCTAGGGAGGCATATGGGGGAGGGAATGCTGTCACCTCCAGGTAGGTGTTTGTCCCCCTGTGTGCTGAGGGTGTCAGGTTCTTGTCCAGTTCTGGCATTTAGGTTGCCACAGACTAGTACATGTCCCTGGGTCTGGAAATGATTGATTTCCCCCTCCAGGATGGAGAAACTGTCTTCATTAAAGTATGGGGATTCTAGTGGGGGGATATAGGTAGCACACAGGAGGACATTTTTCTCAGTTGAGATAATTTCCTTTTGAATTTCAAACCAAATGTAAAATGTTCCTGTTTTGATTAATTAGGTCTGCTCTATACCAAATTAGCATACCCCCTGAGTCCCTTCCCTGTTTCACACCTGGTAGTTTGGTGGATGGGACTACCAGCTCTCTGTAACCTAGAGGGCAACCAGTGGGTCCGTCTCCTCTATACCATGTTTCTTGTAGGATGACAATGTCTGTATTTCCGATTTCTTTGGTGAAGTCCAGATTCCTGCTCTTTAGGCCAAAGGCAGATGACCTCAGGCCTTGGATATTCCAGGATGAAATAGTGAAGGCTTTGTGTTCCATAAAGTGTCTAATGTTGTTGGTTGTGTGGTTTGGCCTCAGGCCAGTAATTGTGAGCAGAGCCTGCTGAGCATCTGGTACATGCCATTGGCTTGGGCTAGTGTAAGAGTGGGTGTTGGGCCTGTTTGCCTGCTCACGGCCTGGGAGTATGTGTGACTTTCATGTTGAGGCCCTCTTTGTGGGAGTGGGGGGCTTGGGGTGGGTAGGAGGGGCATAGGTCTGATCTGAGGGGGCCTAAATGGGGTGTGGGCATGGTTGACTTGGGGGGGAGTTAATTGGTTGGTGTGGGGGTGTAGATGTGGTTGATGGTGCTGTGGTCTGGATGTAGGTCCTCTCTGCGGGGGTCCTCTATGTGTAGGTCCTGGGGGGGGTCCCGCAGGTCTGGGAGAGTGTCTCGCTGGTCTGGGCGGGGTGTCTGTTGATCTGTTGCTCCTGTGTGAGGTGTTGGGTCTGCGGTTGAGGGCGATATCCTTTAGGGTCCGGGCGAAGGTGGGCACTGCTGCCTTGTATAGGTGGACCTGGTCGTAAAGGCTGTTCACGTCCAGGGTGGAGTGGTGGGCCAGGAAGACATTTGGTTTTGATGAACAGTCACGGGAAATACTTGCGTTTACCCGCTGTATGGTAGCAGGGTGGAAGTCTTTTCGTGGTAACAGGGTTGAGATAACCACTTGTGCGTTGGGGAAAGTAGAAGAAGCTTTTTCTATCACGCCCTTGAGTGATGTGGCCACCCTTTCCTGCTGTGTTCTCAGGTCGTTTGTGCCTGTGTGTATTATTATGTGGCTGGGTGATCCTAGTCGGTCCTTAGACAGAAGGTCTAGTGCGCGCTGGGTATTTGGACACCAGAGTTTAGACACTGTGTTTTGGAAAAAGTTTATTTTCTTGTATGTATTTCCCGTTTGAGTCCATAAGGAGTACAATCTGTGGCTTGTGTATGTCCTCAGTGGGTGTGGGGGGGTCGTCATGAGGGCTATCAGGGTGTCTGACTGGGGGGTTGCTCAGAGGGGTTGGGGTTCCCAGGGCTTGGGGTTCTTCATTTGTTTGTCTGGGTGTGATGTCGAGGCTATGGTCAGGGTCTAGGGTGTACTGTTCTGCTGCGGTGTCGAGACTTTGGACAGGATCTGAGGTGGCCAGCTCTCTAATGGGTTGTTCTATGTCACCCGTCATCGTTCTCACCTTCTCCTCCAGCACTCTGATCCTCTCCTCTAGTGCTCTGTTCTGCTCCTGCTCTTTCTCCTGTTGATGTTGTCTCACCACAGTCCAGAGTGCAGACATGTCTCTCTCTACCTGCAGCTCTCCAGGTCTAGTTAAGGGGGTGTTGTTGTGCTGGACTGTTGTCTGGGTCTGTGCTGACTGGAGTGTGTTCACCTGCTGTTCCAGCTCCACCTGCCTTACCTCCAGCTGGGTGAATTTATCCTTCATTTCAATGAGGGAGTAGTACTCTGTGCTGGGAAGTTGAGTTTCTGCTTGGGGTTGCTCTGTGGGGTTATTTAATGAAGAGGTCTGGTCTGACCCGCTCGGGGTAGGGGTATCTTTCTCAAGGGACTTCTCCTGCTGAGCTATTTCTTTGATTAGGTGAAAGTCCAGCTGGAACTGTTTGGTGTTGCCTTGAACCAAAACGGTTCCAGATTTATAGAGATTAATATTAGACGACTCAGAGTCCTCGTTGTCCAGTATCCTGAGTTTCCACCCGTCGCTAACACCCCCCCTCTTAACAGAGGGGTAGTGTGCTAGTATAGCACTGTGCCATGCCAGGGGATGGTCTGTGTGGAAGATAAGGTTGCTTATGTTCCCATTTTTATACAAATCAGCAAAAAGTGTCTCGTGCTTCCCCAAAAGAAGTTTCAATTTGTACTCTTTTCGTGTCTTGTCATTTTTTACATTCAGAGGGTACTGTATTTTAATGACCTCTGAACAGTGGGGGGGTGCTTCTAAGGCCTCTCCATTTAGTTGGGGTAGACTGTATGACTCTCCTGCCATTGTTGGGCTCAAGGGCTTTGACACCTCTCACTTCACACGTCAGTGCTAATTGAAATTGTATCTCTTTGTAGCAAGCTTAAGCTTGGTAGCCTTAGAATTCAGTCCTTATAATATAATATAAAATATATCATTGTAATGAATTTTTCTTCTTGGTTTTTGAAAGTGAAAAATAGCTTCATACTAAACATTATTCACTCAGTTCCAGGTTGGATGGTGTGTTCAGGTTTCTGTTTGTTTTCCAGAGCATTTGCTGTATAGTTTGAGAATAGTAATCCTTGGTAGTAGAAAGCTTTCCAGGTAATCCCGTCCAAAATCAGGTTGTAGGTTTGGAGTTTTGGTTTGGAATGAAGGTTATGTTGTGGAGGGTAGCATCCTGTATATGTCCCTGCCAAAAAATCCTACTTTATCTAACTCTAAATCTATATTTTTTGTTAAAAATGCAGGAGCAATGTCTTTGAGCTCTCTCTCTCGCGCGCGCTCTCGCTCTCTCGCTCTCTCTCTCTCTCTCCTTTCAGTGCCTGTATTGATAGTCCATACTGGGCTTTACTATGGTTCTACATACAGTGCCTGTATTGATAGTCCATACTGGGCTTTACTATGGTTCTACATACAGTATCCTTATTGATAGTCCATACTGGGCTTTACTATGGCTCTACATTTTTGTTTGTTTTTCTTTCTCTATAAATTCCAACGCGAAAGGTACTGTTTACTTTAATTTTCATAATGTCAGTACGATGTACAGTATCTCACAAAAGTGAGTACACCCCTCACATTTTTGTAAATATTTGAGTACATCTTTTCATGTGACAACACTGAAGAAATGACACTTTGCTACAATGTAAAGTAGTGAGTGTACAGCTTGTATAACAGTGTAAATGTGCTGTTCGTTCAAAATAACACAACACACAGCCATTAATGTCTAAACCGCTGGCAACAAAAGTGAGTACACCGCTATTTGAAAATGTCCAAATTGGGCCCAAAGTGTCAATATTTTGTGTGGCCACCATCATTTCCCAGCACTGCCTTAACCATATTGGGCATGGAGTTCACCAGAACTTTGCAGATTGCCACTGGAGTCCTCTTCCACTCCTCCATGACGACATCACAGAGCTGGTGGATGTTAGAGAACTTGCACTCCTCCACCTTCCGTTTGAGGATGCCCCACAGATGCTCAATAGGGTTTAGGTCTGGAGACATGCTTGGCCAGTCCATCACCTTTACCCTCAGCTTCTTTAGCAAGGCAGTGGTCGTCTTGGAGGTGTGTTTGGGGTAGTTATCATGTTGGAATACTGCCCTGCAGCCCAGTCGCCGAAGGGAGGGGATCATGCTCTGCTTCAGTATGTCATACTACATGTTGGCATTCATGGTTCCCTCAATGAACTGTAGCTGCCCAGTGCCGGCAGCACTCATGCAGCCCCAGACCATGACACTCCCACCACCATGCTTGACTGTAGGCAAGACACACTTGTCTTTGTACTCCTCACCTGGTTGCCGCCACACATGCTTGACACCATCTGAACCAAATAAGTTCATCTTGGTCTCATCAGACCACAGGACATGGTTCCAGTAATCCATGTCCTTAGTCTGCTTGTCAGCAAACTGTTTGCGGGCTTTCTTGTGCATCATCTTTAGAAGAGGCTTCCTTCTGGGACGACAGCCATGCAGACCAATTTGATGCAGTGTGCGGCGTATGGTCTGAGCATTGACAGGCTGACCCCCCACCCCTTCAACCTCTGCAGCAATGCTGGCAGCACTCATACGTCTATTTCCCAAAGACAACCTCTGGATATGACGCTGAGCACGTGCACTCAACTTCTTTGGTCGACCATGGCGAGGTCTGTTCTGAGTGGAACCTGTCCTGTTAAACCGCTGTATGGTCTTGGCCACCGTGCTGCAGCTCAGTTTCAGGGTCTTGGCAATCTTCTTATAGCCCAGGCCATCTTTATGTAGAGCAACAATTCTTTTTTTCAGATCCTCAGAGAGTTCTTTGCCATGAGGTGCCATGTTGAACTTCCATTGACCAGTATGAGGGAGTGTGAGAGCGATGACACCAAATGTAACACACCTGCTCCCCATTCACACCTGAGACCTTGTAACACTAACGAGTCACATGACACCGGGGAGGGAAAATGGCTAATTTGGCCCAATTTGGACATTTTCACATTGGGGTGTACTCACTTTTGTTGCCAGCGGTTTAGACATTAATAGCTGTGTGTTGTGTTATTTTGAGGGGACAGCAAATGTACATTGTTATACAAGCTGTACACTCACTACTTTACATTGTAGCAAAGTGCCGTTTCTTCAGTGTTGTCACATGAAAAGATATACTCAAATATTTACAAAAATGTGAGGGGTGGACTCACTTTTGTGAGATACTGTAACAGCATTTGTTGTTAGTTTTTCTTCCTCTCCCCCAGTCCACTTTAAGTTTTCTTCTTTAATCCCCGTGGGCTGCCACCTAGTGTCTGGAATACAACTGTATTAAGCCCCTTACAGATGCGCTCATAAATGTACTGCTATTCACAACATGTTTCAGAGATATCAAGATATTATAATGCGTGCATTTGATCAAATGCTCACAGTCAAACAACCAATAATACTGTATGCTTGGATCTTTTCCTGTGTTTGGTCCGGACTGCGTTGACACCTGCAGCAAATCACACCACGGTACTACAGCACCAAGGGGTATGAATGGAAACGGAACGAGACCACTCCTTTTGAGCCAACCTAGGTGCATTGTTTGGTGTGCTCCCGAGTGCGTATAGTGTTCACACCAGTCCAAACAAGTTCGAAAAACCCCCCCAGCTCCAAACCAATTTAGTGTGAAAGCCCCCTTAGTGAGTCATTATTTAAGATGCAAGGGGATTTGTAGATGAGTGAGTCTGTGCAGTTGACTGCAATGGATTTGATCTAAAACATGCACAATGTCATGAAGACCACTGCTACTCCATAGAATGAAACCATCCCCTATGAGGACTAATGACCAACTCTGAAACTCACAACACTATGCTGTACTGACAGCATCATCATCACACTAGCATTAATGTTCACACTCTGGGGCTCATTTGTCCACATTTAAACTGGTCTTATTATTTTAAATATGTTATTGGACCATAAACAAATATGGCTCATTAACCTTTACGGACAAAATAATGATGATCTGAGGATGCCTCCCGCGACGGCGTGACCCGTCAGAGCTATAGTGGCCTTGCCATGCGGATATCCTCGCATGCGTTTGTTAACAATCTAGGTCTTAGTTGTTGAAGTGCATCACACATATCTGAATTGTCACTCGAGCTCCAAAAGAGGGACACACAGGGCAGTCACCAGGGAAGTGAGGGTGTTATTACTGCACACAGGGCAGTCACCAGGGAAGTGAGGGTGTAATTACTGCACACAGGGCAGTCACCAGGGAAGTGAGGGTGTTATTACTGCACACAGGGCAGTCACCAGGGAAGTGAGGGTGTAATTACTGCACACAGGGCAGTCACCAGGGAAGTGAGGGTGTTATTACTGCACACAGGGCAGTCACCAGGGAAGTGAGGGTGTTATTACTGCACACAGGGCAGTCACCAGTGGACAATACAGGATACAGCCAGTTCATAGAGGAGCTGAAGGTGCTTTATGCTCAATACTGGCCAGAGGATGCAGGAGCACTGTATGGAGAAACAGTGATAGAATCTCTCTGCCAGAGGTTTGGCATTGACAGTCCACGTACGGTCATACGGGCCTACAGGCAGTACAGGGACACTGATGGTAATGATAAAGGAGACTTTCCAGATGGACTTAAAGAGATGTTGATGGAGGTCAGCACCATCCCCATATCCAGATGGACTTAAAGAGATGTTGATGGACTTAAATATGGACTTAAAGAGATGTTGATGGAGGTCAGCACCATCGCCATCTCCAGATGGACTTAAAGAGATGTTGATGGTGGTCAGCACCATCCTCATCTGCAGATGGACTTAAAGAGATGTTGATGGTGGTCAGCACCATCCCCATCTCCAGTGCAGAAGGCCAGCGGGGATTTTCTCAAATGAATCTGATTTGCACCTCAACCCGCGCCTCTCTGCATACCTCCACCATATCAGGGCTACTCTTTCTGAACCTTGTTGGCCCACCCCTGACCAAATTCAACCCAGTCCCCTATGTGAGGTCATGGATTGCTAAAGGACCCAGATGTGTCACAGACACCAGGAGCAAAACAAGAAATAGGGAGGAGAAGACACACCAGGAAATGGCCGTGTTGTGGGAGGTTCTGGAAAACTTTACAAACTTGTTCTGTACTGTGAAGTTAATCTGAATATGCGCTTCATATTATCAGATAGGCAGGAGGCCTATATACTATAATATGTGTTCTGCTGTAGCCTACATTGATTTATTTTATTTGAAGTATATTCTGATATCAAATGATTGTGATATGTTTGTCCTACAGTGATGTCTTAAAGTATATGAAATGTGAGTCTTGTAAGCCCCACCGCTGAGTATATGAAATGTGAATCTTGTAAGCCCCACCGCTGAGTATGTGTTCATATGCATATGGAGGGTGTTCTGCAGTGACACCTAAAAATGTTGCTGTACATTGTTGTATTGAAAATTAGGCTGTAAGAAATTCTGACTTGTAAGCCCCACAGCTACACTAGAATATGTGGGCATAGTATATGTTGGAGACAAACGCGTGGCCGACGCCTGAAGGTGGCTGTGTGAGAAGCACGCCTGTATCTCTCACATAACTAGAATGACTGTGATGAGTGTGGTGGAAGGAGTCAAAGTGCAGGAGGTTAATCACCGAATACAGAGTTTATTCCTTCGTTGACACACAAATGCGCTCCAATAGCGATCAACGAAACAGGCACAGGGCAAACTAACATCCCTGGCAAATACACTGTAACGGAATCCAATAATACATAGGCACAGGGGGGGAAATCTACCCTGGCAACACAATGTTATGAGTAGCTCCACCGAGCTACACTACTCTCACAATTAACAATCCCCCACAAGGACAAGGGGGTAGAGGGAACACTTATACACTGACTAATTAGGGGATAGGAACCAGGTGTGTGTGATTGACAAGACAAGACAATTGTGATGATGATTGGGGCGGCAGTGGTTAGTAAGCCGGTGACGACGAACGCCGAAGCCTGCCCGAACAAGGAGGAGAGGCAGCATCGGCCGAAGTCGTGACAATGACATTGACTTTCTGTGATCTCTCTCCCTCTCTGCTCTGATAGACAGGAGCCTGAACTCTCATCTCTCAAGCGTTGCACTTCATCATTTATTTAGACTATGCTGGAGGCCACCAGAATATTTGATCAACTTCCAAATATTGTTTTACAAAAGAGAGAGAGGAGGTAGGTAGACTTTTGGCACGAGTGCATCGGCCATCACCAGTGAGGGAGCTGTGCATCATTGAGTGAGTCGGTGAAACTGGAAAGCATTTTTAGGACTATAATTTCCTCCTCATATTGTAGCCTACAATATGTGTCTCCACACACCTAGGCCTCGGCTATTGATGGATTCAAGACAAGGTCGTTTTTTTTAAATCTGTGATTCTCAGTTTGTCAGTGTAGCCTGCCATTTCCATCATTTGTGTGGTATTAACAAATACTCTACCAAAGTCTCGTCATGTAAAATGACATAGAATTGCATGAAATGCGTTTCTAAAAGGCCAACATTTTCTCGGCCATTATGCTACTAAAAATGTCCCCCATGTGTCCAACTTCTGGAAGTGCCTGTACTCTACTGCTCTATGCCACTACCCAAATGTGATGATATGAATGCAATGCTTTATTATAAAGGATATATATATTTTGATGCATTCCAGTACCTCAGATCCCCCAGGTCACCACCCTCTCCTGCTCACTGTTTGTAAAATAAGGTGCAGGACGGCAGATTAATTCCCTTCAGTGATATTACTTGCTGACACGTTTTGGAGAAAGCTTCTTCGTCAAAGCACTATTGTAAACAGGGTTAGAATGTTACAAATACACATTGACATTGAAAGGGAAGCATGATTATAGATTCATATTTTAAATCCTCAGAATTCATACAGTATAGAACACCATATAGAAGACATAGACATATCATTACATACAGTATAGAACACCATATAGAAGACATAGACATATCATTACATACAGTATAGAACACCATCTAGAAGACATAGACATATCATTACATACAGTATAGATCACCATATAGAAGACATAGACATATCATTACATACAGTATAGAACACCATATAGAAGACATAGACATATCATTACATACAGTATAGAATACCATCTAGAAGACATAGACATATCATTACATACAGTATAGAACACCATATAGAAGACATAGACATATCATTACATACAGTATAGAACACCATATAGAAGACATAGACATATCATTACATACAGTATAGAATACCATCTAGAAGACATAGACATATCATTACATACAGTATAGAACACCATATAGAAGACATAGACATATCATTACATACAGTATAGAACACCATATAGAAGACATAGACGTATCATTACATACAGTATAGAACACCATCTAGAAGACATAGACGTATCATTACATACAGTATAGAACACCATCTAGAAGACATAGACGTATCATTACATACAGTATAGAACACCATCTAGAAGACATAGACATATCATTACATACAGTATAGAACACCATATAGAAGACATATACATATCATTACATACAGTATAGAACACCATCTAGAAGACATAGACATATCATTACATACAGTATAGAACACCATCTAGAAGACATAGACATATCATTACATACAGTATAGAACACCATATAGAAGACATAGACATATCATTACATACAGTATAAACACCATCTAGAAGACATAGACATATCATTACATACAGTATAGAACACCATATAGAAGACATAGACATATCATTACATACAGTATAGAACACCATCTAGAAGACATAGACATATCATTACATACAGTATAGAACACCATATAGAAGACATAGACATATCATTACATACAGTATAAAACACCATCTAGAAGACATAGACATATCATTACATACAGTATAGAATACCATCTAGAAGACATAGACATATCATTACATACAGTATAGAACACCATATAGAAGACATAGACATATCATTACATACAGTATAGAACACCATCTAGAAGACATAGACATATCATTACATACAGTATAGAACACCATATAGAAGACATAGACATATCATTACATACAGTATAGAACACCATCTAGAAGACATAGACATATCATTACATACAGTATAGAACACCATCTAGAAGACATAGACATATCATTACATACAGTATAGAACACCATATAGAAGACATAGACATATCATTACATACAGTATAGAACACCAATTAGAAGACATAGACATATCATTACATACAGTATAGAACACCATATAGAAGACATAGACATATCATTACATACAGTATAGAACACCAATTAGAAGACATAGACATATCATTACATAGAGTATATCATAGATGACATGTATAAATCCTTCCTTTATATTTCCTGTAACACTTTCCATTCCAGTAGCCTTATTACTGGCTAGGGTTACTGCTGCTAGTACAGTGTAAGAATGAGGCATCACAGTACTTTTACACCACTGGACTAACAGGAATAATTACACACCAATAAACACACTGTAATGTAAAGTGTTACATCATTCTCAATGATCAGTCAATACATACGGTATTCATTTCACTTACAGTACATTGTATCCATTTCAAGTCCCCCCTCCCCCATTGTAGCTAATTATCTATAACACATTGTACAGTTTTATAACCACATATTAGTTATTATGGACGGTGTCATAGCACGTTAGTTTAAGGCATTACAAAATTATTTAAAAGCATTATACATATGTACTTCATAGAAACTGTTACCCTTTATATATTCTAACCACTCTATTTAATTTATTCCATATTAAGGGCCCTAACCTAGGAACACAAATCTTAGTCTCTATTAACATTGTGTACAGTTATCTCTCTCTCTCTCTCTCTCTCTCTCTCTCGCTCTCTCGCCCTCTCTCGCCCTCTCTCTCCCTCTCTCTCCCTCTCCCTCTCCCTCTCTCTCCCTCTCTCGCTCTCTCGCTCTCTCGCTCTCTCTCTCTCCCTCTCGCTCTCTCTCTCTCTCTCCCTCTCTCCCTCTAACCCCACCCCTCTGGCAGAACCAGGAAGTCCCTCCCCTCCACAAACTCTCTTCTGTGGAAACGAAACTTATCTGATTCTCTGTGTCGTCTGTCTGTGTGAGAGTGAACAACCGTCCAAATGGCTCAGCAGGGAGTACTGCTCGACCAGGACCAGTTCTGTTGTTCGGTCTGTCTGGATCTACTGAAGGAGCCGGTCACCATCCCCTGTGGACACAGTTACTGTAGAAGCTGTATTGAGGGCTGCTGGGATCAGGATGTTCTGAAAGGTGTCTATAGCTGTCCTCAGTGCAGAGAGACCTTCACTCCAAGGCCTAATCTGAGGAAAAATAACATGTTGGCTGAGTTGGTGGAGAAACTGAAGAAGACAGGACTCCAGGCTGCTCCCCCTCCTGCTCTGTGCTATGCTGGACCTGGAGATGTGGCGTGTGATTTCTGCACTGGGACCAGAAAGCAGAAAGCCCTCATGTCCTGTCTGGTGTGTCTGGCCTCTTACTGTGAGACTCACCTCCAACCTCACTATGAATTTTCTGGTTTCAAGAAACACAAGCTGGTCAAAGCCACCGCACAACTACAGGAGAAGATCTGCTCTCATCATGACAAACTGCTGGAGGTTTACTGTCGTACCGATCAGCAGTGTATCTGTTATCTGTGTACAATGGATGAACATAAAGGCCATGATACAGTGTCAGCTGCAGCAGAGAGGACTGAGAAACAGGTAAGACCAGAACTACTTGTTGGTGACTGTCTGATAAACAAATAATTAAAGATACAGTAGGAACTAAGGCTGTTTGAATATGAGATCATTCAAGTGATATCGATCCACAGCAGAACAAATATGAACACAAACCTTGATTATATAGATATGTTAACCCAGATTCTCCAAATGTATCACCATTTTCTAAAGTCAAACACCATTATCAAACACCATTGTAATTTTTTATCAAACACCATTATAATTCGTTATCAAACACCATTATCATTCGTTATCAAACACCATTATCATTCGTTATCAAACACCCAATCAGCTCCCCTGTTTTGTGCACTGTTAAAACTATAATCATTCACATAACAACTTAATAATATAATTTAAATAAATAAAAAATAAATAAATTTCACACAGACACTTCCTCAACATATTAATCCCTAACTTCTATGTGCCCTATGTCCCATTATTATACTATTGATCTACTGGACAAATAAATCTTGGTAGCTCATTGAAGAGTGATTCTCCACAGAGGCAGCTGGGGATGAGTCAGCAGAAGGTCCAGCAGAGATTCCAGGAGAGAGAGAAGGAGCTGAAGGAGCTCCAACAGGCTGTGGAGTCTCTCAAGGTGAGTATTGTTGACCAGAGGAGACACAACATTTCACTTCTCTACTCCAGTCAGAGAGAGAGAGGGGCCCCTATCCAATCCCACTGACCCCACTGTTGGGAACAGGCTGTCTGGACCCCTTTCAGAGAATAGACTGCTTAATGTAACCGGCGGGATATGAACCCGGGTCTACTGAGGAGAGAAACCAACATCTTGGGGGTTCGATCCCCGGGACCACCCATACGTAAAAATGTGTGCACACATGACTGTAAGTCGCTTTGGATAAAAGCGTCTGCTAAATGGCATATTATATATTATTATGTTACACCAAGAGGAGATTCCCTACTGGGCCGACACTGATTTTAAAGTCACAAGTGGGCTACCTCATCACATAACCATGAGTAACCATGAGTGACTCATGTCCGCTATACATTAACACGGAGCTCTCTCTCTCTCACTCTCTCTCAATTCAATTAAATGGGCTTTATTGACATGGGAAACATGTTACATTACCAAAGCAGGTTAAATAAATAATAAACGAAAGTGAAATCAATGATCAGAAATTAACAGTAAACATTGCACTCACAAAAGTTTCAAAGTAATAGAGACATTTCAAATGTTATAATTCAAGTGCAAACAGAGTGAGCCATTCGCCAGACTGAGTTCTGGAGGTGAAATGGAAATGAATGAGGGAGAGTTAAGTGAGGTAGAAGGTGTGGTGAAGAGCTCGGAACCAGAGCCTGGCATCAATGGACATGATAAAGAAGAATCTGGTGCAGTAGGAGTTACATTTTTGGAGAAAGTGGATCCATACCTTTTGGAAGATCCATTTGTAGTTTCAGGGTGGGTGGGAAAGGAGGTGGGTGCAGTTGAATCAGTGAAGGTAACCTGTAGTGGACTTGTGATATTTGTTGGTGTTTCTTCTGACCAGAGGGAGTGGGCGCTCCGTGTCACGCAACTTGGGTCAAGATCTGTTTCTTGCTTTGCTCTTAGGAACAAGGCACCATTGAAAGGAGTGATTTCTGGGGTAGCGTTAAGTGTGGAGGTGGAGCAATTCAAGTTTAAGCTTCCTGGTGTTTGTGATGCCCGCCGTTTGGTGCAACACAGACCCGGTGGTGAGCGTGGTGAAACAGAGGAGTCAGTCCTTTTGAGTTATGAGTCTTTAACAGAGAAAGTCATGTTATGATATATCAGTTATCTTGATTCGAGCTTTTGTGCCAAATCCATGAATTCAGGTGCAACGTTTATGGTCATTTCGCAGCAGTTTGTGGGAGAGAAATTCCAAGATGTTTTATGTGTGTGGAAGAGAATGGGATAAAGTATTGTTCTGGTGAATAAAGTTTGTGCCGAATCCACTGTGCTGTTTCAGGTGCAACATTTATGGTCATGTTGCAGCAGTTTGTAGGAGGGAGATTCCAAGATGTGGGAAGTGTGCAGGAGGGCATGGGATAGAGGATTGTGTAGCTTCGGTGGATAAAGTTGTGTGTGTCAACTGGAGTGTTGCCCATGTTGCTGGGGATTGGAAGTGTCCGGTGCGAGAGAGGCAGGATGAGGTGGCTAGAGTCAGGGTAGTGCAGAAGGGGTCGTATGCTGAGGCAGTGAAGAAAGTAGAGGAGGATGGGTCAAGGGTGAGAGATCCTGAGAGGATCCCTGTGAGTAGTAGATCTGTGCCAGCACAGAGGGATAGGCCAACGAGTGATATATGCTTTGGTAAAGTTAGCTTCTTAGAGTTCATAGCAATGGTTATCAACTGTACCGCACAAATGGAACGTAAATCACAGAGAATAGATATTGTGGTGGCAGCTGCAGAGAAGTATTTGGGCATACAAGATTAGACTTCAGAAGAGTTACAGGGTGTTGAGTGGTGGTGTCCCGTCCTCCCAGGCCGTTGGCATGGTGCAGGAGCAGATAGGGTCAAAGTAGTGGAATGGGGTAGTGGGTATTTAATGAGTGTAGGGTTAGTTGGAAGGGTGTTTTTTGTATTATTATAATTTCCCCTTTTCCCATTTTGTATCACAAAGTATAATGGATTTATATTATAGTCCAGTTGGGGGAAATGTCGGTGGACCAAGATTCAAAGGTCAGATTAGGAAGGAAGAGGTGGTGTTTTCTCGATTGTGCTTAGAACATTGTACATTGAACTCGTCATTACATCTGGTTGGCAAGCATGTGAATGGTTTGTGTCTGGAGGGTACGTCGATGAAACGGTGGAGCATGTGTTGTTATATTGTTGTAAGTATGTTGAAGAGAGGGAAAGATTGAAGTGTAGGGTCATTGAGGTTGGACAGGGTTGGGGGGGGGGGGTTGGAAGGGATTTTGGGGATGGGGGAGGGTCTATTAGAAGTTAGTAGGGCTCTTCTTTATTTTCTCAGAAGTACTGAGGTAGGTAGGAGGATTTAGAAATGTTGGAAACCGTGATTGACCACACACTCCAGCACAGTAGGTGGCGGCATGCACCTTTAATGTTGGTTTGTGGACCGCCATTATATCATAGAAGAAGAAGTTGGTTGCGTGAGAGTTTTGTGGTTCGTGAGGAGGGCTACTATTCTTTTTTCTTTTGGTTCTTGCGTATTTTCTGAATTTATTTTCTCATGGTGGAGGGTTTGTTTATTGGTTTCCACTGTTTATCGTTTAGAGTTGAGGGGGGAGTAGGGGTAGTTCTATATCGTGGAGCTCCGCCCCATAGGGGAGCTCTGCTCCTAGTGGTTTACCCTCTGTCCTAAGGCAGCAGCAGCCTGAGACAAAATTATGCACACACCTACAGCCAATAGGAGTACAGGTGTCCCTATAAGAGGGGGTGCCTCCCCTCAATCAGCCTCCCTTTTTCTTCAGCGACTGGATGACTAGACTGAAGAGCCAAGAAGAGACGAAGCACGAAGACTCAGGACGAAAACGCCGTTGATATTCCAGTCATCAACGTCGTCTAAATGAGCACACCGGGAGAATTTCCACCCCCAAAAGCTCTTTTCAGAGCTCAGTACAGATGTACTTCCATGGCGGCCGGTGACCACCACGACTTATGTTTCGTGTGTTTGGGATCCCAGCATGCCAAGGAAGGCGTCTGCAGTCCCCCGAATTGCGCCTCCTGCGCCCTCCTTTGTTTAAAGGAGAGGAAGCAGCGTTGGGCGTTTTTCAGGGAGGACATCCCCCTTGAGGATGTGCTGTCGATACTAGCCTCTGCTTCAGAGGCGTCGTCCGACGGTGCAGACTCGGGGGAAGATAAGGACTTTGAGGAGGAGTCTGGCATTCCAATGGAACAGTCGGACCCCGTCCCTCATACTTTCAAGCCCCCCTTTCCTTTGGAGAGGGAGAGGGCTTGTAGTCCCTATAGCGAAGGGGATACGAGCTCTGAGAGATCAGAAGCTCTCTCTTTCGCTGCAGCCTCTCTGAGAGCAGATTTTCCGGGTCTCATTGAGAGAGCTGCTCAACGGCTGGCAATAGAGCTGCCCCCTCTTCCCTCCGCACCGGAGGTTGATATGATGGAGGGCGGTCCTTATTCCAGGCCAAGGAAGGCGGCAGAGCCAGTGGCTCCTGCCATGCCTTCTTTGGCTAGGTACGTTGGAGGCTCGTGGGAGGCACCTTTAGCGGCGCGTTCGCCTGTAAAAGCGTATCTCCCATTCACGAGAGTGGAAGGAAGGCTTCAGGGTCAGGGAATCCCCAGGTTAGAGAGCGCCATGGCGGCGTATCTCGTACCGGGTTCGAGCCCTTGGCCCTCTTCCAAGAAGGCCACGTTGCCATCCCAGAAGGACCGACTCACAGCGTCGCTGTTAGAGAAGTCTTTTGGGTTGGGAGCCCAAGCTGTAGAAGCAGCTAACAACATTGGCCTCTTGGCAGCCTCTCTGTCCCGTTTAACCACGGGTAAGACAGAGATGGCACCGGAGGAGGTGGAGGAGGCGTCCAGAATTTCTGGCGCCATACTCCACCTTACACAGGCGTCCGCAGTCTGCGCGGGGAGATCCATGGCCACTTCGGTGGTCGGGGAACGACACCTCTGGTTGTCTTTGACTTCCATGAAGGAGGCAGACAGGACGTCTCTCTTGAACGCCCCCCTCTCTGACGATGGCCTCTTTGGGGTCGCAGTCAAAGAGGCGACGGAGCGTTTTTCGAAGTTGGAGGAGGAGAAGAAGCAGTTGGCCAAGCACCTGCCGTTGGCAGGACGACTCGGCCACCCTCCTCCCCAAAGGCCATCTACCTCCGCCCCTCTAAGTAGACCGGGGTCTACGACGAGGCGGCGTAATCGGCGTCATCCGGCGGCCACGAGCAGCAAGGGAGCGGGCTCGGCCCTCCCAGCAGCTACGGTAGCCCCACTACAGCCGGCGAGGGAGGTGACGAGGACGCCGACCTGGCCCTCCAAGGGAGGCAAGAGGAGGCGTACGTGACGGGACGCGGGGGAGAGGATGGAGGACGCATCGATGGTGTCGAACGCGCCCACTGTTCCCCCCCACCCTTCGGTTGAAGGGACGGGTGCTGATGTAAATGCTTTTGTTGATGTGTTTAATAAAGAGTTGTCTCCACCTGACTTTGTCAAAAAAGAGCCTCTTTTCCATAATACGTCTGGGAGCGTTCAAATCTCACCCTCTCTTCCTTACCACTCTAAGAGCCGTTCAGCCCACCGAGGGTGCGTTGCTGAACAGGCACTAAGAGTAGGTATCCAGAAGACCTCAATCAGGTCGTCACATCACACTTCACGTATAAGAAGTGCTTTACATAGAAGGCAGCAGTCCCGGTCAGATTCTGACATGAGGACGCAGCCGCTATTTGGGGATGGCGCACTAGTACAGACTAAGGTCTCCACTAGTACGAGCCAGACCCATGCTGTGTTCACGAAGGGCCCGATTACCGCGGTCACCAAGGTGCCCAGAGTATCGGCGCCCCCAGGCATTGTAACACAGCAGCTATCTGGGGACGGCGCATTATCGCAGACCAAGGTCTCGGTTAATGCGATTCAGACCCATGCTACGTTCACGGAGGGCAGGATTACTAGCGTTATGGGTATAACCAAAGTATCAGCTCCCCTGACAGAACGAGCCAGTACTCACCACACTGAGCGTGAATCAACCCACAAGGGGTGCAGAGTTGAACACACACAGAAGGTGAAAGTTAAGAAGGTATCAAGGCGCCGCCTTGTTTTACCTCATAGAGACCTCATACTACAGACTTCTAGGAGTACTGTAGTGAAGGGCTCTGATAGCGAATTGCAGTCACCTAAGATGACGCAATCGCTTGCTGGGGATGGTGCCCTGCCGCAGGCTGTGGCCTCGGTCAGTGCAATTCAGACCCGCGATGCGTTCAAGGAGGGCAGGAATACGACGGTTACGGGTTTAACCGACGTCCCTACTCCTCTTTCTTTCTCAGAACGCATTTCCTCTCCCTTTCACGGGAGGCCCACCTTGGGCTGTTCCACCACTTCAATGTTGGGGAACAGTGGCGGTAAGGGCCATAGAGGAATACAGGTCCTTCCTACTGGATGCACCACAGCTTCGCGCCCAGCCACTTTCTCTGCATTGCTGGCAGTGGCGAAGAAGCTGCACCCTCTCACGCTGGCTAGAACAGACGTTGCAGAAGGGTTATGCTCTCCAATTCCACCGGACCCCACCCCCGTTCAGGGGAGTGGTGGAGACGGTGATGAAAACGCCAGACAAAGTGGCCGCTCTGATGACAGAGATTACGGAACTTTTGGCGAAGGAGGCGGTGACAGTAGTTCCCCGGGAGCAAAGGAACAAAGGGCTATATTCACCTTATTTCCTAGTGCCCAAAAAGACGGGGGGAGTGAGGCCGATTTTGGATTTACGCATTCTCAACGAGAGCATAACCAAACGGCCCTTCCGAATGCTAACGACAAAACGTCTGCTGGAATGTGTCCAGAGAGGGGACTTTTGTACGAGCATAGACCTAAAGGACGCGTACTTTCATGTGCCGGTTCAGCCGCGTCACAGGAAGTTTCTGCGGTTCGCCTTTCAAGGGGTGGCGTACGAATACACGAGGATGCCATTTGGGTACGCCCTGGCACCTCGCACATTTTCCAAGTGTGTGGAGGCGGCATTGGAACCGTTGCGTCGTCAGGGAATACAGCTACTAGCCTACCTGGACGACCTACTGGTTCTCGCCCCGTCAGCAGAGCTGGCGATCACTCACACAACACAGACAGTGATGCATCTCACAAGTCTGGGGTTCGCGGTGAATTGGAAAAAGAGCGCGCCCTGGCCCACTCATCAGATTGTCTACCTGGGGATACAGCTAGACACTGTGAGGATGAGGGCTCGAATTTCGGACCCCCGAAGGGTAGCCTTGTTGCTAGCCCTAAGGAAGTGTCGTCCAAATCACACGGTGACGGCGCTGTCGATCATGTCACTTTTGGGTCTCATGTCGTCAGCCCACTCTGTGGTTCCGCTGGGACTCCTGCACATGCGCAGGACGCAGCGATGGTTCGCCCAACTAAGACTAGACCCATTGCGTCAACGTCATCGGTTGGTGGTGGTTCCCCTCTCGCTCAGTGCAGACCTAAACTATTGGAGAAACTTGCGCGTTCTCACGCACGGAGTCCCGATAGGAAAGGTGTCCTCTCACATCCCAGTATTCACGGATGCGTCCCTGACGGGATGGGGAGGGACATGTCAGACACAAGCGATAGGAGGTGTGTGGCCTCAATCAGGTCGTCACATCAACCTCCTGGAGTTGGAAACGGTTCGACTGGTTCTGACCCACTTCGCGTCTACCCTTCGGGGTCGCGATGTGCTGGTCTGGTCAGACAACCGGACCACAGTAGCCCACATAAATCGCCAGGGCGGAGTCAGGTCTCCTGCTCTCCATCGGGCGGCAGAGGAATTGTGGCTGTGGGCTCACGAGCACCTTCGCTCATTGAGAGCAGCACACATTCCGGGCTACTTGAACGTAGGAGCAGACCTCATGTCAAGAGGGGGTCCTCGAGACGACGAGTGGTGTCTGCATCCAGACATTGTTCTCCAGATTTGGGAACAATTCGGGAGAGCCGAAGTGGACCTATTCGCGTCACACATGAACGCGCAATGTCCTCTGTGGTTCTCTCTGAGGGAACAGGACGAACCGCCACTGGGAAGGGACGCCTTTGCGCACCAACCGTGGCCGAGAGTTCTCCTGTATGCATTCCCTCCGCTGTCCTGCATTCTCCCACTGCTAGCCAGGGTGAGGTCAGGGGGGCTGTCAGTGATACTGATAGCGCCCGATCGCCCGGGGGCTCCGTGGTTTGCGGAGATGAGTCAGATGTTGATTGCGCCACCTTGGCCAATTCCACATCGACGGGACGCGTTGTCTCAGGCGGCTGGCACGATAGGGAAATTGCCCATAATCGGCCAACCACTGAAGGCCTGGCTGCTGAGAGGGACAGGCTAGAGCGCCGTGGGTTATCTAATGCAGTAATCAGGACCATACAGGGTTCACGTGCCAGTTCCACTTCTAAGATGTATGCCAGTAGATGGAACGTGTTTTCACGATGGTGTGTCACACAAGGTGTGGACCCCATGAGCTGTCAGGTGGAGAGTATTCTCTCTTTTCTGCAGCTCATGTTTGATAAGCAAAAATCGCCTGCCACGATTAGAGTGTTTGCAGCAGCGATTTCAGCTTGTCATGAGGGTTTTGGCAGAGACAATGTCTTTAGTCACACTCTAGTGAAACGCTTCCTATTAGGAACGCGGCGACTTAGGCCAACACCTAGAATCACGCTTCCTCAGTGGGATTAGGCTTTGGTACTCGAAGCGCTATGTATGTCGCCGTTCGAGCCATTGAATCAAATACCCCTCAAGATGCTGTCTATCAAGACAGCACTGTTGCTCGCTTTGACTACAGCTAAGCGGGTCAGTGATTTGTGTGCTCTTTCGACGAGACCTGACTGCCTGGCCATCAATGGTGACCTGAGCAGAGCAGTGTTACGTCCTAACCCGGCATTTGTGCCTAAGGTTATTAAGAGTTCATATAGGTCACAGACCGTGGAGCTGTGGGCTTTTTCTCCTCCTCCTCATAGAGAGAGGAGTGAGGAGAAGCTCCATCGCCTGTGCCCGGTACGCGCTTTGGCGTGTTACGTCGAGCGCACAGCAGCGATTAGGTCATCGCCTCAGTTGTTTGTGTGTCACGGTGCGGCTGCACTAGGTAGACCACTTTCAAAACCGAGGCTGTCTCACTGGCTTTGTGAAGGCATTGAGACAGCTTATGAGGTAGCAGGGCGGCAATTGCCTCAGGGTATCAGAGCTCACTCCACTCGTGGAGTAGCGGCTTCTACTGCCCTTTTTAGAGGAACAGGAGTAGAGGATATCTGTAGAGCAGCATCCTGGTCGACGCCGTCTCCATTTATCCGTTTCTATCTCTTAGATATGTCTTCTAATTCTCTGGCTCGATCTGTACTCAGCGTGGCTGAAGGGAGATCTTGAGCAAGAAAGAGAGGAGAAGCAGGACTGTGGACACAGGTTTCCATCAGGTCCGCTTTGGTTAGAAAGACGTGTTTTTGACAGATGTGTTTTCTAACTCTTTGGCTCGGTCTGTACTCAGCATAGCTGAAGGGAGATCTGGAGTTAGGAAGAGAGGGAAAAGCAGGACTATGGACAGGGTTTCCATCAGGTCCGCTTTGGATAAGAAAACATATTTTGTGGCATGAATCCTGACTGACAGGGTCAGTACAGTAGAGGCATGTGTTGATTAACAGAATGTGAGGTCATCTATCTGCTTGCTCAGTTAGTATGACTCATGTTTTTGTTCCTGCCCACTAATCTCTGGGATTCCATTGAGTGAGTGAGGCGGTCTACCGCGTTACAATGTAGAGTGACACTTGGTGTCATTCCATTAGTGGTCGGTAGTGTTTTCACAGGATATTGAGGCACATCTATCTGCTAGTACAGATTAGTATGGCTTCTATTCTGGTGATCTGCCCACTAGTCATTGGCATTGCCATTGGACTAGGTGGGGCGGGTCTTTTAACCAATGACGCGGTATATTGTGACGCCCGTAGGGGTTTTTAGTTGCAGTACTGCGGGACTCGGTTGCAGCCATTGCTAGGCTTGACTTTCTCGTTTCGATGGGAAGTGTTAGGCTCGGCAGGGAGTACATTTTGGAGCGCTACGCTCCGCCTTAAACCACTAGGAGCAGAGCTCCCCATTGGGGCGGAGCTCCATGATATAGAACGATTAGTTACCGGAGTGTAACTCCAGTTCTATGAGTGGAGCGGAGCCCCATAGGACTTAAGGCCCTACCGACCCTCTCTAGTCTCGCTGAAGAAAAATATCTCGGGAGGCTGATTGAGGGGAGGCACCCCCTCTTATAGGGACACCTGTACTCCTATTGGCTGTAGGTGTGTGCATAATTTTGTCTCAGGCTGCTGCTGCCTTAGGGCAGAGGGTAAACCACTAGGAGAAGAGCTCCCCTATGGGGCTCCGCTCCACTCATAGAACTGGAGTTACACTCCGGTAACTAATCGTTTGTTAGGGCGGCGTGATGGCCTCAACCGAGTGGAGAAGAAACGCTGTCGCTTCGGGTGCGTTCCGGAGAAAGGTGTGGAGGAAGTTTTGGTCATGGTCGGCGAACAGGTTGGAGCAGAACATCTGCACTCTGCATCCAGAATGAACAAGGCGGTGGTCGTGTTAATGAAAAAGGTTTGTCTTGTTGCGAGTGGGATTTTTGTGAGGGGTGTGTTGGTGCAGATTTCGCCTCTTTCGATAAGAGTTGTGGTGGCTAATCTGCCTCTGTTTATTGCTTACGAACAGACCGCAAGTAGTTGGTTCGTTTTGGTAAATTTGCAAGTGGTTTTCGTGTGCTCTCGGCTGGGTGCCAAGCGGAATCCGTTAAACATGTCTCTTTTCGTAGACAAGTGTTTGTTTCTTAACAAACTTCAAGGTTACACAGGGGAGGGGTGGAACACAGGGTTTGCTAGCACAGATAGTTTTTGGTGTTTCTAGTGTGGGGATCATCAGTTATAGGCTACAAGCAGCAATATGATTGATAGGTAGGACAGGTATTGAACCCCGGCCAAATAATCCCTACTCAGATGCGCTAACCTCAACCCTAGTAAACATGCATTATAAAAACCTTCTACATAAAATTCTCATATTGGGAGTAAATAGCCTCTGAATAGAAAAGAAAAAACACTGCATCTTCCAGCCCACCAATAAATTACATAATGCAACCGTTGCGGTTAGCATATTTACCTCAACATGCCCCTCGCTTGCGTGAGAAGGCAGAGTGCTCGATGCTGGTTGATGAATTTGACAATTAATGTACTAGGAAAATACGTTTTTGTCGACCAGAGGTGACTGAATTAATGTTCAGGCGTATTGATAATCATTATAGTAATGAAGTATAATTTCAAAACATGACCATAAAAACAGGTAATAATAAACATGAATCATCATTATATTACTTCACAGTAATGTGTTAAATGCTTTTTCAGACTCCGGTGGGCGAAGGCTTGGTGGGCTCATCCCAGGAAATATTGCCTGTCATTGGGGAAGAGGCTCTGATCAGGGGGGAAGTGCAGAGGGGCAGAGACTGGGGAGGAGGAGGACGGTACCGTGCCAATGGAGGAGGAGGAAGAGGGGGGAGGTGAGTCTGCAGGAGCGGAGGACAAGGCGGTCTCGTTTTCAGATGGCTCATTGGATCCAGAGCTGACAGCCAGTCAGGCTGAGGGCCCAGTATATACGCTGAGAGAACTTTCTAGGTTCCTGATGGAGACTAAAGGGGAAAAAGAAGGTTCTGCTGGAGTCTTATTTGATTGATCCTGGAAGGTTTGTAAGGTCAGTACAACACGTGATGAAGAATGAGGGGTTTAGTGTCCTCTCACCCAGGAAGCGGTATAGGCTGAGAAAATGGGTCATGGGTTCTTAAGGGCATGTCTTCAGAATCTGATTAAATTGATGTTTTTTTCTGGCATGGCGGCTTTATGGGCTTCTCTACTGGTTTCTGATTGTGGTGATTTCCCTCCCACCTCTTATGGAGATTTCACGGTTAGACTTCCTTAACATGAACGGCAGCAAAGACTGGGGGAATATGTAAACCAAAAACATTTAAATGCCATGGCAGAAATCTTAGTGCAGGGGTAGCAAAATATGTGTGTAAGGGTATGTTGTTAGTGTTTAGAGCAGGGTTCTTCAATTCCGGTCCTGGAGGGCCGAAACACTTCTGTTTTTTATTTCTACCTGGTAGTTAATTGCACTCACCTGGTGTCCCAGGTCTGAATTAGCCCCTGATTAGAAGGAGAGGATGAAAAACAGAGGTGTTTCGGCCCTCCAGGACCGGAATTGAAGAACCCTGGTTTAGAGCCCAAATAATGACCTTGTCTTTGCTTTCATAAATGTGTCTGCACCTGGTCCTCTGTAGCTCAGCTGGTACATCACGGCGCTTGTAACGCCAGGGTAGTGGGTTCGATCCCCGGGACCACCCATACACAAAAATGTATATATATACACTGCTCAAAAAAATAAAGGGAACACTTAAACAACACAATGTAACTCTAAGTCAATCACATTTCTGTGAAATCAAACTGTCCACTTAGGAAGCAACACTGATTGACAATACATTTCACATGCTGTTGTGCAAATGGAATAGACAACAGGTGGAAATTATAGGCAATTAGCAAGACACCCCCAATAAAAGACTGGTTTTGCAGTTGGTGACCACAGACCACTTCTCAGTTCCTATGCTTCCTGGCTGATGTTTTGGTCACTTTTGAATGCTGGCGGTGCTTTCACTCTAGTGGTAGCATGAGACGGAGTCTACAACCCACACAAGTGGCTCAGGTAGTGCAGCTCATCCAGGATGGCACATCAATGCGAGCTGTGGCAAAAAGGTTTGCTGTGTCTGTCAGCGTAGTGTCCAGAGCATGGAGGCGCTACCAGGAGACAGGCCAGTACATCAGGAGACGTGGAGGAGGCCGTAGGAGGGTAACAACCCAGCAGCAGGACTGCTACCTCCACCTTTGTGCAAGGAGGAGCAGGGGGAGCACTGCCAGAGCCCTGCAAAATGACCTCCAGAAGGCCACAAATGTGCATGTGTCTGCTCAAACGGTCAGAAACAGACTCCATGAGGGTGGTATGAGGGCCCGACGTCCACAGGTGGGGGTTGTGCTTACAGCCCAACACCGTGCAGGACGTTTGGCATTTGCCAGAGAACACCAAGATTGGCAAATTCGCCACTGGCGCCCTGTGCTCTTCACAGATGAAAGCAGGTTCACACTGAGCACGTGACAGACGTGACAGAGTCTGGAGACGCCATGGAGAACGTTCTGCTGCCTGCAACATCCTCCAGCATGACCGGTTTGGCGGTGGGTCAGTCATGGTGTGGGGTGACATTTCTTTGGGGGGCCGCACAGCCCTCCATGTGCTCGCCAGAGGTAGCCTGACTGCCATTAGGTACCGAGATGAGATCCTCAGACCCCTTGTGAGACCATATGCTGGTGCGGTTGGCCCTGGGTTCCTCCTAATGCAAGACAATGCTAGACCTCATGTGGCTGGTGTGTGTCAGCAGTTCCTGCAAGAGGAAGGCATTGATGCTATGGACTGGCCTGCCCGTTCCCCAGACCTGAATCCAATTGAGCACATCTGGGACATCATGTCTCGCTCCATCCACCAACGCCACGTTGCACCACAGACAGTCCAGGAGTTGGCGGATGCTTTAGTCCAGGTCTGGGAGTAGATCCCTTAGGAGACCATAAGCCACCTCATCAGGAGCATGCCCAGGCGTTGTAGGGAGGTCATACAGGCACGTGGAGGCCACACACACTACTGAGCCTCATTTTGACTTGTTTTAAGGACATTACATCAAAGTTGGATCAGCCTGTAGTGTGGTTTTCCACTTTAATTTTGAGGGTGACTCCAAATCCAGACCTCCATGGGTTGATACATTTGATTTCCATTGATCATTTTTGTGTGATTTTGTTGTCAGCACATTCAACTATGTAAAGAAAAAAGTATTTAATAAGATTATTTCATTCATTCAGATCTAGGATGTGTTATTTTAGTGTTCCCTTTATTTTTTTGAGCAGTGTATATATAAGCACGCATGACTGTAAGTCGCTTTGGATAAAAGCGTCTGCAAAATGGCACATTATATTATATTATAGTACAGGGCTCAGTTCTCTGTTTCACCAGAGGGGTTGGAAAAACAGAGTGGGGAAACCAAGAAAATCCCTTGTTTTACGTTTGTCTGATGGGCGGGTAACTTCTGTTGTGGGGAGATGAGGGAGCCTGATGGGTGGGTAACTTCTGTTGTGAGGAGATGAGGCTGTGGAGTTGTACTCTGATTTATAGAGGGCAGAACTCTGTGGTCCTCTGTAGCTCAGCTGGTAGAGCATGGCGCTTGTAATGCCAGGTTAGTGGGTTCGATCCCCGGGACCACCCATATGTAAAAATGTATGTACATGACTGTAAGTCGCTTTGGATAAAAGCGTCTGCTAAATGGCATATTATTATTATTATTATTATCCTGGGTTTTCTCAGGTTCTGCTCACAGACCTTTCCAAACTCTCTCTGTCACAGATAAATCAAATAGACATTTCCCTGGCCTTACACAAACTCTCAGCTGCTGTCTCTCAGACAGTCTGCCTGTGGATTATTATAAAAAGTTCTGGGAAATTATTGGACAGGATGTGTGTTGTGTGAGTGCGTCGGGGTGGGGGAGCTGTCGCTAAGCTGTAGACGGGAGGCTTTGACTCTCCTGCCCAAAAAAGGGGATTTGAGCGACTTAAAGAACTGGAGGCCTGTGGCATTTCTCTGTTTGGACTATAAGGTCTTTACCAAGGTCCTCGTTAACAGACTGAAGTCCCACCTGGACTCTATTGTACACAAGGACCAAACGTACTGTGTACCAGGACGCTCAAACACAGACAATCTGTTCATAATCAGGAGAAAGCCTTTGATAGGGTGTACCATGAATATCTGTTCAATGTGTAGTTTTGGTTGTGGGGAGAATTTTGTGGCCTGTGTTCAAATGTTGTACGCTTGGGGCTTCATGTATGGTCAAGGTGGGGGGAGGGCTCAGTAGGCCAGTCTGGGTAGGGAGGGGCATTCACCAGCGACAGTTCAATCGTTCTGACTCAAAGCGGTGCAGAGGCTACTGTACCGTACGGAGGTGGGCTGGAGGGAACCAGCATGTGCTCTGTTGAGGAGGGCTGGTGGTTTGGGGCTGGATCAGCAGCTCTTCATTAACATTTAACATTTAAGTCATTTAGCAGACGCTCTTATCCAGAGCGACTTAAAAATTGGTGCATTCAACTTAGGATAGCCAGTGGGACAACTACATCTCGATCACAATAAGTACATTTCTTTAAAGAAGTCAGTGCTAGCAGGTGAAATAAGTCAGGTGTTAGTAAAGGGGGGGTAGAAGGATAACTATTATACTATTCCAGGTATTCCTTAAAGAGGTGGGGTTTCAAGTGTCTCCGGAAGGTGGTCAGTGACTCCGCTGTCCTGGCGTCGTGGGGGAGCTTGTTCCACCATTGGGGTGCCAGAGCAGCGAATAGCTTTGACTGGGCTGAGCGGGAACTGTGCTTCCGTAGAGGTAGGGGGGCTAGCAGGCCAGAGGTGGATGAACGTAGTGCCCTCGTTTGGGTGTAGGGTCTGATCAGAGCCTGAAGTTAAGGAGGTGCCGTTCCACTCACAGCTCCGTTGGCAAGCACCATGGTCTTGTAGTAGATGCAAGCTTCAACTGGAAGCCTGTGGAGTGTGCGGAGGAGCGGGGTGACATGAGAGAACTTGGGAAGGTTGAACACCAGACGGGCTGCAGCGTTCTGGATAAGTTGCAGGGGTTTAATGGCACAGGCAGGGAGCCCAGCCAACAGCGAGTTGCAGTAATCCAGACGGGAGATGACAAGTGCCTGGATTAGGACCTGTGCCGCTTTCTGTGTAAGGTAGGGTCGTACTCTGCGAATGTTGTAAAGCATGAACCTGCAGGATCGGGTCACCGCTTTGATGTTAGCAGAGAATGACTGGGTGTTGTCCAGGGTCACGCCAAGGTTCTTTGCACTCTGGGAGGAGGACACAATGGAGTTGTCAACCGTGATGGCGAGATCATGGAGCGGGCAGTCCTTCCCCGGGAGGAAGAGCAGCTCCGTCTTGCCGAGGTTCAGCTTGAGGTGGGGATCCGTCATCCATACTGATATGTCTGCCAGACATGCAGAGATGCGATTCGCCACCTGGTTATCAGAATTAATTGTGTGTCGTCTGCGTAGCAATGATAGGAGAGACCATGCGGCCGGAGAGACTCAATACAGCAGGGGTCTCTGATTTCTATGCTGCAGTACTGAGGGCTGGAGCAGCCTGAGGAGGGGCCACCACCGTTTCCACCACTGCAAGGGACAGTAGAGACTGGGGACTGGCAGGAGAGTCCGGAGAACTTACTGACTTTTAACACTCTGAGCTTAGTGGGAGTGAAGGGGCATCAGTGGCAGGGGGTTGTGGGGGCTGAGAGCATGGCAGGGTATAGGTGGAGGGTGCTCTATAAGCTCCCAGTGCTGGAAAGGTCAGGGGTCGTCCAGTGGATGGTATTACATGGAGCCCTGGACACCAATAGCTGGTTGGCTCGGGTTGACCTGGGAGTTGGGGAGGGGTGTCCGTTTTCTGCAATGACAGACTGTTCATCATGTTTTTTCTGTGTTGCCAGGGTAATGCCATTACTGTTGACGCCTTAGGGTTGAGTTTGAGTTGTACAAAATGATCAACAGTGTGGAGATGTTTCAGGAGGTATGGGGGCTCAGGGGGGCTGTCTGTACGGCTGGAGAGGAGGGGTTGGATGGACGGTTGGAATGTGGTGCTGGATGGTGTATTGTACTGTGGTGTTGGGTACTGGATAATGTGATTGTGTGGAGGTTGTGGTGTCACGCAATGTGCTTTTAGGGGTGGGGGTGTTAGTGTAATGAGGATGGCTCATTAAAGTAAGACAAGTCTCTCTCTCTCTCTCTCTTAACAGCGCTCTGCACAGGCAGCAGTGGAGGACAGTGATAAGATCTTTACCAAGCTGATCCGCTCCATTGAGAGAAGGCGCTCTGAGGTGAAGGAGCTGATCAGAGCCCAAGAGAAGGCTCAAGTGAGTCAAGCTGAAGGACTCCTGGAGCAACTGGAGCAGGAGATAGCTGAGCGGAGGAAGAGAAGCACTGAGCTGGAGCAGCTCTCACACACAGAGGATCACATCCATTTCCTCCAGGTAACTCAACTGCCTTGATACATGTGATATGAAATTAAAACTCTCAATCATTTGGTTCTGCTCCCTCTCACTCTCTCTCTCTCTCTCTCTCTCTCTCCCTCTCTCTCTCTCCCCCCAGAGTTATCAGTCTCTCTCCAGTACCAGTGTATCTTCAGACTTACCCAGCATCGTTGTCCGTCCTCTTCAGTACTTTGGAGATGTGAGTAAGACTGTGTCTGAACTGAGAGAGAAACTAGAAGACGTCCTTATAGGAGAATGGACCAAGATCTCCACTACAGGTGTGTTGAAAATAATAAGAACATCAACTTTAGACCATTGAAAGTTCCCTACTAGTCATATACATGTGGAATATGGTATGATGATAACATTCCCTCTCTCTGTGAATGTGTTTGTGTGTCTGTAGTGAATATAGTGGAGGTTGTACTGCCTCCAGAGCCCAAGACCAGAGAACAGTTCTTACAATGTGAGTCTCTTTATTCTGAAGTAACTAACAGTCTCTTTTTACTGACACTCCTAACAATCCCTCTAGAAATATATAGCAATAGTAGATCTAATCAAAGACTGGGTATCTATCTGACTCCTCATATTTCTCTGATTTGATCTCTGCTGTGCTCTAATCAAAGACAGGGTAGATACAGTATCTGACTTAACTTATTGTTCTAACTCCCCTCATTGGTCTCTGCTCTGCTCTTCTCCCAGATTCCTGTCAGCTCACACTGGACCCAAACACAGCAGACACACTCCTCTCTCTGTCTGAAGGGAACAGAAAGGTGACCGATACAGACCAAGAACAACCATATCCTGATCATCCAGACAGATTCACCAACTATTGTCAGGTTCTGTGTAGAGAGGGTCTGTCTGGACGCTGTTACTGGGAGGTGGAGTGGAGTGGGGAGTGTGTTGTTACAGCAGTCTCATATAAAGACATCAGCAGAACAAAGACAGATGGTCCATTTGGATTCAATAACAAGTCCTGGAGGTTAGAGTGCTCTAGTGGTGGTTTTTGGTTCAGACACAATAATGTTGTGACTAAAGTATCAGGCCCTCAGTCCTCCAGAGTAGGAGTGGACCTGGATCACAAGGCAGGTACTCTGTCCTTCTACAGTGTCTCTGACACAATGACCCTCCTCCACAGAGTCCAGACCACATTCACTCAGCCCCTCTATCCTGGGTTTAATCTCTATTATGGTACTGCTGAGCTGGTTAAACTGT
Organism: Coregonus lavaretus; assembly: GCF_964263955.1. Classification (NCBI taxonomy): domain Eukaryota; kingdom Metazoa; phylum Chordata; class Actinopteri; order Salmoniformes; family Salmonidae; genus Coregonus; species Coregonus lavaretus. The sequence continues at coordinate 6,158,856 of NC_140008.1, forward strand.
AGTAGGGTCCACATAGATACTAGTCATGCTGGTGTAGTCTATAGCTGAGCTGGTTAAACTGTAGTAGGGTCCACATAGATACTAGTCATGCTGGTGTAGTCTATAGCTGAGCTGGTTAAACTGTAGTAGGGTCCACATAGATACTAGTCATGCTGGTGTAGTCTATAGCTGAGCTGGTTAAACTATAGTAGGGTCCACATAGATACTAGTCATGCTGGTGTAGTCTATAGCTGAGCTGGTTAAACTGTAGTAGGGTCTACATAGATACTAGTCATGCTGGTGGTGATGGTCCCCAGATGTGATGATTCATTCTGCTCTGTTTTTATGTACAATGATTAGATTGATTTGATCTTCAGAAGATGTTATGAATTACAATTCAATGCATTCATATTACCGTATTGGTCCGAATATAAGACGACCCTGATTATAAGACGACCCCCCGTTTTTCAACACAAACATTTAGAAAAACAGATTTGCAGACTAGATTTGCCGAACAAAGAACTTCATTTTATTTTAAAATAACAATATTAAAAACACAGTGAATTAAACACAAAGGCAAACTATGTACAGTATGATTCAAAATTAATATCAAGCAATAATAAAGCAACATTTTTAAATAACAGAGAAAATACAGGCCACACATTTAACTAAACTTAACAAAAATTCGCCAAACTTCTCCTCCGATGTCTCTCTATCCCTCACACACGTCCTCTGCCCCGCTGTGTTCGCTCTCGCTGTCATCGCTCCCCAGCTGCTCCGCTTCCACCGGCTCCTCCCAAAGCACGTCGTCCTCGCTGCCGTCCAATGCATTTGAGATGCAACATTTTTTAAAGCCATCGATGATGCTCTGTGAGGGAATAGCATCCCATGCATGCAGGATCCATTCACACAGTAGACGGACTGACGGCTTCTGTATTTTCCCGGTCGGTGTGAGTGCGTGGTTGCCAGACAGGAGCCACTCTGTGTATTTTTTTCGCAGGTTATCCTTGAAAGGCTTGTTCACAACTACGTCCAACACCTGTAGCTGGCTTGTCATTCCCCCTGGTATGATCACAAGATCCCCGTTCATTGCTCGCACCTGACTTTTCACGGGCTCAGTCAGATGTCCGCGGAACGCATCCAGAACGAGCATGTTCCTCCTCTTCCTCAGTCCCCCGTAGCGTGCGCCCCACACAACCTTTAGCCAGTCCACTACAAGCCCCGACTCCATCCAGCCCTTCTCCTGGGCGCGCACAATAATGCCAGCTGGCATTGGGTCCTTTGGCACAGTCTTACGCTTAAGAATGACATACGGGGGGAGTTTGCTGCCACCAGCGAGACATGTCAACATGACAGTGACGCGGCTCTTCTCGTTGCCCGTTGATTTCACCAACACAGACTTTTCTCCCTTTCTATTGACAGTCACCGATGTTGGCATGTCGAAATAAACGGGTGTCTGATCAGCATTGCCGATCTGATCCAGCGGGTAGGAGTGCTTCTTCCTCAGGTTGATAACAAAGCGCTGAAACGAAAGCAGCTTCTCTCCGAAGTCTGACGGCAGGCGTTGGGCCAAACTCGTTCTCCGTCTAAGTGACAGTCCATTACGCCGCATCATCCTACGACACCAGCCGAGGCTGGCTTTAAATCCAGTGATGTTGAGCTCTCTGGCGATTTCCAGGGCCTTAACCTGGATGACAGCTCTGGTAATGGGCATTCCCTCACTTCTTTTTTCCCTGACATATTCAAAAACCCTCCGGTCAACCTCAATGAAACGACCACTTTGAGGACCACGGAAGGATTTTCGCTGACTGTTAGCATCTTTTAGACGTTGTTTTTCTGCTCGCCATCTTCTTACATTACACTCAGTGACCCCGAATGTCTTGGCAGCTTGGCAGTTGTTAGATGACTCTGCCTTATTGACAACCATTATTTTGAAATTGGCATCATAGCTCCTCCGCTGTTGTTTATTGACCTGGCCCACTTTTGAGCCACTTGTCTCTAAATGGTCAGCCTGTCTTTCCATCTTTAAACACCGGTAACGGGCTGGTTGTTAAGGACGCCTCTTCCCTCCGTCCGGAACGAATTTTTGGCGCCATCTGTGCCCGCGAATGTGTATTGACATTTAAAGGGAGCGCCGAAGAAGAGAAACTGCGCTCTGAATACTAGACCCCGAATATAAGACGACCCGACTTTTTTGGACCTATTTCGAGGGGAAAAAAGGCCGTCTTATATTCGGACCAATACGGTATTTGTAAGTGCAACGTTTTAATCTTATATATTTACATTAATCATGATGTATGCTGTTAATGTATGTTGGTTGTCATTCAGAACCATTGAAATGTTTTCTCAATTGGTTCTCTGTCTCAATGTAATTTTCCTCAGTATCATGGAACAGGTAGTGTTACTTACGTGCTAATTGAACTATATGGGCCGGTTTCCCGGACACAGATGAAGCCTAGTTCTAGACTAAAAAGCATGTTTAATGGAGATGTCCGGGAAACCGACCCTAAGTTTGGCATCTTTTATTCTCCCATACTGCTCAGTCAAGCAAAATTAAACCTGTCCAGCAGGTGGTGCTATTAACCAAACAATAAAAACCCAGCAGATATCTTGACTTGCCACTCAGTATATATCAGTAATGTTCAGAATTGTACTTTAATATCATTGGAGATTGATGGTCTTTTTAATCCACTACCCAGAGTCAGGAACAGATGAAGTTAGGTCTGCTACTGTTCAGTTATTAAATATGATTCATGGTGATGGGAAATAAAAAATCCATCTAGTAGTAGTTTTCCTTTGCTATTTATTCCAAGGTGTGTCTTTAACTTGTAAATGGATTGTGTAGAAGCTGGCATGTGGTGTGGATGATAGAATAGAGTGAATAGAGGAGAGAAGAGAGGAGGAGAGGAGAACATCATATAGAAGACAGATAAGATAGAGAGACAATTCATACCCAGGGGAGTTACTGACTCTGGCCCAAATGACACCCTGTTCCCAACGTAGTGCACTAGGCTACTTCTGACCAGTTCTAAAGTAGTGCACTACATAGGGAATAGGGTGGAGATTGGAGATTTGTTCACTGGCATTAGAATATTAGAATATCATACTGTAATGTTAATGGTTGCCTCATTAGAATATCATACTGTAATGTTAATGGTTGCCTCATTAGAATATCATACTGTAATGTTAGTGGTTGCCTCATTAGAATATCATACTGTAATGTTAGTGGTTGCCTCATTAGAATATCATACTGTAAAGTTAGTGGTTGCCTCATTCGAATATCATACTGTAATGTTAGTGGTTGCCTCATTAGAATATCATACTGTAATGTTAGTGGTTGCCTCATTAGAATATCATACTGTAATGTTAGTGGTTGCCTCATTAGAATATCATACTGTAATGTTAGTGGTTGCCTCGTTTGAATATTAGAATATCATACTGTAATGTTAGTGGTTGACTCATTAGAATATTAGAAAATAAAGTAGTGCACTACAGTGTCTTGTGAAAGTATTCACCTCCTTGGCATTTTTCCTATTTTCTTGCCTTACAACCTGGAAATAAAATTGATTTTTTGGGGGGTTTGTATCATTTGATTTACACAACATGCCTACCACTTTGAAGATGCAAAATATTTTTTTGTTGTTGAAACAAACAAGAAATAAGACCAAAAAAAAACAGAACTTGAGCGTGCATAACTATTCACCCCCCCAAAGTCAATACTTTGTAGAGTCACCTTTTGCAGAAATTACAGCTGCAAGTCTCTTTGGGTATGTCTCTATAAGCTTGGCACATCTAGCTACTGGGATTTTTTCCCATTCTTCAAGGCAAAACTTCTCCATCTCCTTCAAGTTGGATGGGTTCCGCTGGTGTACAGCAATCTTTAAGTCATACCACAGATTCTCAATTGGATTGAGGTCTGGGCTTTGACTAGGCTATTCCAAGACATTTAAATGTTTCCCCTTAAACCACTCAAGTGATGCTGCCACCACCATGCTTCACTGTGTTCTCGGGGTGATGACAGGTGTTGGGTTTGCGCCAGACATAGGGTTTTCCTTGATGGCCAAATAGCTCAATTTTAGTCTCATCTGACCAGAGTACCCTCTTCCATATGTTTGGGGAGTCTCCCACATGCCTTTTGGCGAACACCAAACGTGTTTGCTTATTTTTTTCTTTAAGCAATGGCTTTTTTCTGGCCCCCTTCCATAAAGCCCAGCTCTGTGGAATGTACGGCCTAAAGTGGTCCTATGGACAGATACTCCAATCTACGCTATGGAGCTTTGCAGCTCCTTCAGGGTTATCTTTGGTCTCTTTGTTGCCTCTCTGATTAATGCCCTCCTTGCCTGGTCCGTGAGTTTTGGTGGGCGGCCCTCTCTTGGCAGGTTTGTTGTGGAGCCATATTCTTTCCATGTTTTAATAATGGATTTAATGGTGCTCCGTGGGATGTACACATTTTCGGATATTTTTTTTTATAACCCAACCCTGATCTGTACTTCTCCACAACTTTGTCCCTGACCTGTGTGGCGAGCTTGGTCTTCATGGTGCCGCTTGCTTAGTGGTGTTGCAGACCCTGGGGCCTTTCAGAACAGGTGTATATATACTGAGATCATGTGACAGAACATGTGACACTTAGATTGCACACAAGTGAACTTTATTTAACAAATTATGTGACTTCTGAAGGTAATTGGTTGCACCAGATGTTATTTAGGGGCTTCATAGCAAAGGGGGTGAATACATATGCACACATCACTTTTCCGTTTTTATTTTTTAGAATTTTTTGAAATAAGTAATTATTTTCATTTAATCAATTTTGACTATTTTGTGGATGTCCATTATGTCCAAATAAAAATCAATTTAGATTACAGGTTGCAATGCAACAAAATTGGAAAAACGCCAAAGGGGATGAATACTTGTCAAGGCACTGTATCTGACTAACCAAACCTCTACTCTAAATCAGCCGACAAGGTGAAAACTCTGCTCCTGTAAGTCACTCTGGATAAGAGCGTCTGCTAAAGGACTAAAATGTAAATGTAAATCCCAGTCAGGATGGAAGGAAGAAGATATGACCGTCTAATGGTAGTTGCAGACTGATAGTCAACTTCTAACATGTTCTCAACAGGGGCTCGGATCAAATAGGCCTCCACATTTCATTTCCTATGGAGCCTTGCCTAAATAAGGAAAGTGTGTATGTGTTTTTAGGGGAGGGGATGTTAAGCCTGCTTGTTGTAGTACAGTACACCTCAACACCCACAGCCACTCCTCCACTGCAGCTTCCTCCTGCCTCTGCCTCTCCACCTAGACCAGCACCCAGAGACCAGCACCACCTCACAGCCAGGACACTGGGGAAATAAGAACAGAAGACAACATGGTCAATACAACAATAACAACAACAGGCCACTACAGAGACGGACAGAGAAGAAGTCAATAAAGGACAGTGTAATGTTTAGAAGGCACAACACAGAAGAAAACCCAGTGAAACAGGAGGTAGAATACTATCTGAACTTGTGCAATATCAAATGCGTATTTCCCCTGTTTAACACCTTAAATATGGGCCATTACCCGTCTATCGAGCTATCTGTAGCTAGCTAATGTTAGCTAACCAAGCTAGCTAGCTAGCTGATCGTTTTGTGAACAGAACTCGTGAGCATCGCATTCAGAATTGCTTTTTTATTTAATTTATAGAATATATTATTTGTTGCAAACTGACTAAGTAGATATCTGTTCAGCTATCTATCTATACCCATTTCTGATGATCCATTGATCTCATCCATGATGTCTTGAGGGCTGTGTCGCAAGCTAAATGCAAAAATATTTAAACAAATCCTTAGGACCAATGAGAGTAGAGCTACTGAGTTCAGATGTAACACTCACATGTCCATATATGGCATTGCGTTGGCAGCCATATTGGATTTTCTATCTGGTGATGTCCCTGGAACTGGGATCAGAATGAGAATGAATGCAATATCTGCGACCTGGCCAAGATAAAGCAAAGCAGTGCGATAAAAATAACAACAACACAGAGTTACATATGGGATAAACAAAACTACAGTCAAAAACACAATAGAAAATATATAAACAGTGTGGGCAAATGTAGTAAGTTATGGAGTTAAGGCAATAAATAGGCCATAGTGCAAAATAATTACAATTTAGTATTAACACTAGAGAGATAGATGTGCAAAAGATGATGTGCAAATAGAGATACTGGGGTGCAAATGAGCAAAATAAATAACAATATGGGGATGAGGTAGTTGGGTGGGCTGTGTACAGGTGCAGTGATCGGTAAGCTGCTCTGACAACTGATGCTTAAAGTTAGTGAGGGAGATAAGAGTCTCCAGCTTCAGAGATTTTTGCAGTTCGTTCCAGTCATTGGCAGCAGAGAACTGGAAGGAATGGCGGCCAAAGGAGGTGTTGGCTTTGGGGATGACCAGTGAGATATACCTGCTGGAGCGCATACTACGGGTGGGTGTTGCTATGGTGACCAATGAGCTAAGATAAGGCGGGGATTTGCCTAGCAGTAATTTATAGATGACCTGGAGCCAGTGGGTTTTGCGACGAATATGTAGTGAGGGCCAGCCAACGAGAGCGTACAGGTCACAATGGTGGGTAGTAGACTACATCCAATTTGCTGAGTAGAGTGGAGGCTATTTTGTAAATGACATCGCCGAAGTCAAGGATCGGTAGGATAGTCAGTTTTACGAGGGCATGTTTGGCAGCATAAGTGAAGGAGGCTTTGTTGCGAAATAGGAAGCCAATTCTAGATTTAACTTTGGATTGGAGATGCTTAATGTGAGTCAGGAAGGAGAGTTTAAGGTCTAACCAGACACCTAGGTATTTGTAGTTGTCCACATATTCTAAGTCAGACCCGCCGAGAGTAATGATTCTAGTCGGGCGGGCGGTTGCAAGCAGCGTTCGATTGAAGAGCATGCATTTAGTTTTAATAGCGTTTAAATCAAATCAAATCAAATCAAATTGTATTTACCACATGCGCCGAATACAACAGGTGTAGACATTACAGTGAAATGCTTACTTACAAGCCCTTAACCAACAATGCAGTTTTTTAAAGAAAAATGTAAAATAAAAAAGTGTTAATTAATAAAATATAAAAGCAAATAGCTAAAGAGCAGCAGTAAAATAAAATAACAGTAAGGAGGCTATATACAGGGGGGTACCGGTACAGAGTCAATGTGCGGGGGCACCGGCTAGTCGAGGTAATTGAGGTCATATGTACATGTGGGTAGAGTTAAAGTGACTATGCATAAATAGTAAGCAGAGTAGCAGCAGTGTACAAGAGGGGGATGGGGTGGGGGGGCAGTGCAAATAGTCCGGCTAGCCATGATTAGCTGTTCAGGAGTCTTATGGCTTGGGGATAGAAGCTGTTGAAAAGCCTTTTGGACCTAGACTTGGCGCTCCGATACTGCTTGCCGTGCGATAGCAGAGAGAACAGTCTATGACTAGGGTGGCTTGAGTCTTTGACAATTTCTAGGGCCTTCCTCAGACACTCCCTGGTATAGAGGTCCTGGATGGCAGGAAGCTTGGCCCCAGTGATGTACTGGGCCGTACACAATACCCTCTGTAGTGCCTTGCGGTCGGAGGCCGAGTAGTTGCCATATCAGGCGGTGATGCAACCAGTCAGGATGCTCTCGATGGTGCAGCTGTATAACTTTTTGAGGATCTGAGGACCCATGCCAAATCTTTTCAGTCTCCTGACGGGGAATAGGTTTTGTCGTGCCCTCTTCACGACTGTCTTTGTGTGTTTGGACCATGATAGTTTGTCGGTGATGTGGACACCAAGGAACTTGAAGCTCTCAACCTGTTCCACTACAGCCCCGTCGATGAGAATGGGAACGTGCTCAGTCCTCTTTTTTTTCCTGTAGTCCACAATCATCTCCTTTGTCTTGATCATGTTGAGGGAGAGGTTGTTATCCTGGCACCACACGACCAGGTCTCTGACCTCCTCCCTATAGGCTGTCTCATCGTTGTCGGTGATCAGGCCTACCACTGTTGTGTCGTCGGCAAACTTAATGATGGTGTTGGAGTCGTGCCTGGCCATGCAGTCATGGGTGAACAGGGAGTACAGGAGGGGACTGAGCACGCACCCCTGAGGGGCCCCCGTGTTGAGGATCAGCATGGCAGACGTGTTGTTACCTACCCTTACCAGCTGGGGGCGGCCCGTCAGGAAGTCCAGGATCCAGTTGCAGAGGGAGGTGTTTAGTCCCAGGAACCTTAGCTTAGTGATAAGCTTTGAGGGCACTATGGTGTTGAACGCTGAGCTGTAGTCAATGAATAGCATTCTCACGTAGGTGTTCCTCTTGTCCAGGTGGGAAAGGGCAGTGTAGAGTGCAATAGAGATTGCATCATCTGTGGATCTGTTGGGGTGGTATGCAAATTGGAGTGGGTCTAGGGTTTCTGGGATAATGGTGTTGATGTGAGCCATGACCAGCCTTTCAAAGCACTTCATGGCTACAGACGTGAGTGCTACGGGTCGATAGTCATTTAGGCAGGTCATCTTAGTGTTCTTGGGCACAGGGACTATAGTGGTCTGCTTGAAACATGTTGGTATTATAGACTCAGTCAGGGACATGTTGAAAATGTCAGTGAAGACACTTGCCAGTTGGTCAGCACATGCTCGGAGTACTCGTCCTGGTAATCCATCTGGCCCTGCGGCCTTGTGAATGTTGACCTGCTTAAAAGTTTTACTCACATCGGCTACGGAGAGCGTGATCACATAGTCATCCGGAGCAGTTGGAGGCTACGGAAGGAGGGTTGTATGGCATTGAAGCTCGTTTGGAGGTTTGTTAACACAGTGTCCAATGAAGGGCCAGATGTATACAAAATGGTGTCGTCTTCGTAGAGGTGGATCGGAGCGTCACCAGCAGCAAGAGCGACATCATTGATATACACAGAGAATAGAGTCGGCCCGAGAATTGAACCCTGTGGCACCCCCACAGAGACTGCCAGAGGTCCAGACAACAGGCCCTCCGATTTGACACACTGAACTCTATCTGAGAAGTAGTTGGTGAACCAGGCGAGGCAGTCATTTAAGAAACCAAGGCTATAATTAAACGTCAACAAAACGAAGGAGCTGATCAAGGACTTCAGGAGACAGCAGAGGTAGCACGCCCCCATCCACATCGATGGGGCCACAGTGGAGAAGGTGAAAAGCTTAAAGTTCCTCGGCGTACACATCACTGACAATCTGAAATGGTCCACCCACACAGACAGTGTGGTGAAGAAAGTGCAACAGTGCCTCTTGAATCTCAGGAGGCTGAATACATTTGGCTTGGCCCATAAGACCCTCACAATCTTTTACAGATGCACCATTGAGAGCATCCTGTCGGACTGTATCACCGCCTGGTACGGCAACTGCACCGTCCGCAACCACAGGGCTCTCCAGAGGGTGGTGCGGTCTGCTCAACACATCACCGGGGGCACACTGCCTGCCCTCCAGGACATTTACAGCACTCGCTGTCACAGGAAGGCCAACAAGATCCTCAAGGACCTCAGCCACCCAAGCCACGGCCTGTTCACCCCGCTACCATCCAGAAGGCAAGGTCAGTACAGGTGCATCAAAGCTGGGACCGAGAGACACTGTCACTAGATGGCTACCATCCGGTTACTCTACCCTTCACTTTAGAGGCTGCTGCCCTATGTACATAGACATGGAATCACTGGTCACTTTAATGTTTACTGTAAACTCTATTCTGGTCAAGGCCCATCCTATTTAACTATTGCTGTACATATACTATTCTTCAGATACATTGCCCTGGTGCACAACTGAGCAAGAGGACAAATACATTAGAGTGTCTAGTTTGAGAAACAGACGCCTCACAGGTCCTCAACTGGCAGCTTCATTAAATAGTACCCGCAAAACACCAGTCTCAATGTCAACAGTGAAGAGGCGACTCCGGGATGCTGACCTAGACAGAGCTGCAAAGAAAAAGCCATATCTCAGACTGGCCAATACAAATAAAAGATTAAGATGGGCAAAAGAACACAGACACTGGACTTTTTCTTTGCAACTCTGCCTAGGTCAGCATCCCGGAATCGCCTCTTCACTGTTGACGTTGAGACTGGTTTTTTGCGGGTACTATTTAATGAAGCTGCCAGTTGAGGACCTGTGAGGCGTCTGTTTCTCAAACTAGACACTAATGTATTTGTCCTCTTGCTCATTTGTGCACCGGGGCCTCCCACTCCTCTTCCTTTTCTGGTTAGCACAGTTTGCGCTGTTCTGTGAAGGGAGTAGTACACAGCATTGTATGAGATCTTGAATCCCAAACTTGGATTAGCAAACACAACGTGCCATTGGAACACAGGACTGGTTGCTGATAATGTGCATCTGTACGCCTATGTAGATATTCCATAAAAAATCAGCCATTTCCAGCTACACAAGCCTGAATAGAATTATCACATAGGTGTTCCTTTTGTCCAGGTGTGAAAGGGCAGTGTGGAGCGCAATAGAGACTGTGGATCTGTTGGGGCGGTATGCAAATTAGAGTGGATCTAGGGTTTCTGGGATAATGGTGTTGATGTGAGCCATGACCAGCCTTTCAAAGCACTTCATTGCTACAGACGTGAGTGCTACGGGTCGGTAGTCATTTAGGCAGGTTACCTTAGTGTTCTTGGGCACAGGGACTATGGTGGTCTGCTTGAAACATGTTGGTATTACAGACTCAGACAGGGAGAGGTTGAAAATGTCAGTGAAGACACTTGCCAGTTGGTCAGCGCATGCTCAGAGTACACGTCCTGGTAATCCATCTGGCCCTGCGGCCTTGTGAATTTTGACCTGTTTAAAGGTCTTACTCACATCGGCTACGGAGAGCGTGATCACACAGTCGTCCGGAACAGCTGATGCTCTCATGCTTGTTTCAGTGTTACTTGCCTCGAAGCGAGCATAGAAGTAATTTAGCGTGTCTGGTAGGCTTGTGTAACTGGGCAGCTCGCGGATGTGCTTCCCTTTGTAGTCTGTAATAGTTTGCAAGCCCTGCAACATCCGACGAGCGTCGGAGCCGGTGAAGTATGATTCGATCTTAGTCCTTAGACGCTTTGCCTGTTTGATGGTTCGTCGGAGGGCATAGCGGGATTTCTTATAAGCTTCCGGGTTAGAGTCCCGCTCCTTGAAAGCAGCAGCTCTACCCTTTAGCTCAGTGCGGATGTTGCCTGTAATCCATGGCTTCTGGTTGGGGTATGTACGTACAGTCACTGTGGGGACGACGTCATCATTGACTTATTGATGAAGCCAGTGACTGATGTGGTGTCCTTCTCAATGCCATCAGAAGAATCCCGGAACATATTCCAGTCTGTGCTGGCAAAACAGTCCTGTAGCTTAGCATCTGCTTCATCTGACCACTTTTTTATTGACCAAGTCACTGGTGCATCCTGCTTTAGTTTTTGCTTGTAAGCAGGAATCAGGAGGATATAATTATGGTCAGATTTGCCAAATGGAAGGCGAGGGAGAGCTTTGTACGTGTCTATGTGTGTGGAGTAAAGGTGGTCTAGAGTTTTTTCCCCTCTGGTTGCACGTTTAACATGCTGGTAGAAATGAGGTAAAACAGATTTAAGTTTCCCTGCATTAAAGTCCCCGGCCACTAGAAGTGCCGCCTCTGGATGAGCGTTTTCCTGTTTGCTTATGGCCGTATACAGTTCATTTAGTGCTGTCTTAGTGCCTGCATCGGTTTGTGGTGGTAAATAGACAATGTCTATTTTAATGTCCCGTTGGTAGGATATTCGTGCCTGTAGTTTGTCCACTTTATTATCAAGCGATTGTAAGTTGGCCAATAGTATCGATGGCAAAGGCAGATTAGCCACTCGTCACCGGCTCCTTACCAAGCACCCCGATCTCCTTCCGCGATATCTCCTTTTCTTTCTACTGCGAATGACGGGGATGAGGGCCCTGTCAGGTGTCTGGAGCAAATCCCACTCATTAAAGAAAAATGATTCGTCCAGTTCAAGGTGAGTAATCGCTTTTCTGATGTCCAGAAGCTCTTTTCGGTCATAAGAGACGGTAGAAGCAACATTATGTACAAAATAAGTTACAAACAATGCGAAACAACGAACAAAATAGCACGGTTGGTTAAGAGTCCATTGTGTATTGTTAGATATTACTGCACTGTTGGAGCCAGGAACACAAGCATTTCGCTACACCCGCAATAACATCTGCTAAATATGTGTATGCGACCAATAAAATGTGATTTGATTTTTGAAAGTGTTCCATAATTCTCAATCCGCATTGCGTTGTGCCTAAGAACAGCCCTTAGCTGTGGTATTGTATATTGGCCATATACCACACCTCCTCAGGCCTTATTGCTTAAGTAGAACACATAAGTGTATTATAAGGCATTATAAAGGTCATAAAATAAAATAATTATACATATGTTCTTCATAGAAACTGTTACCCTTTATATATTCTAACAACTCACATTTTAAGATTCATTATTTCATTTGTTCCATGTTAAGGACTCTAACCTAGGAACAAAACTATTTGTCTCCCTCTTCCTGTTGCATGCAGTTCCTCTCTCTCTTCCTCCATTCCTCTAACCTATCCCTCCCTCCTTTTAACCCCACCCCTCTGGCAGAACCAGGAAGTTTCTCCCCCTCACACAAACTATTTTAGGAGAAAACGAAACTGGTCTGACTCTCTGTGTCGTCTGTCTGTGTGAGAGTGAACAACCGTCCAAATGGCTCAGCAAGGAGTTCTGCTCGACCAGGACCAGTTCTGTTGTTCTGTCTGTCTGGATCTACTGAAGGAGCCGGTCACCATCCACTGTGGACACAGTTACTGTAGAAGCTGTATTGAGGGCTGCTGGGATCAGGATGTTCTGAAAGGGGTCTATAGCTGTCCTCAGTGCAGACAGACTTTCACTCCAAGACCTACTCTGAGGAAAAATAACATGTTGGCTGAAGTGGTGGAGAAACTGAAGAAGACAGGACTCCAGGCTGCTCCCCCTCCTGCTCTGTGCTATGCTGGACCTGGAGATGTGGCGTGTGATTTCTGCACTGGGACCAGAAAGCAGAAAGCCCTCATGTCCTGTCTGGCGTGTCTGGCCTCTTACTGTGAGACTCACCTCCAACCTCACTATGAATTTCCTGGTTTCAAGAAGCACAAGCTGGTCAAAGCCACCGCACAACTGCAGGAGAAGATCTGCTCTGATCATGACAAACTGCTGGAGGTTTACTGTCGTACCGATCAGCAGTGTATCTGTTATCTGTGTACAATGGATGAACATAAAGGCCATGATACAGTGTCAGCTGCAGCAGAGAGGACTGAGAAACAGGTAAGACCAGAACTACTTGTTGGTGACTGTCTGATAAACAGAGAATTAAAGATACAGTAGGAACTGAGGCTGTTTGAATATGAGACCATTCAAATGATATCGATCCTCAGCAGAACAAATATGAACACAAACCTTGATTATATAGATATGTTAACCCAGATTCTCCAAATGTATCACAATTTTCTAAAGTCAAACACCATTGTAATTTGTTATCAAACATCATTATCATTCATTATCAAACACCATTATCATTCTTTATCAAACACCCAATCAGCTCCCCTGTTTTGTGCACTGTTAAAACTATAATCATTCACATAACAACATAATAATATAATTTCACACAGACTCTTCCTCAACATATTAATCCCTATCTTCTATGTGCCCTATGTCCCATTACTATACTATTGATCTAGTGGACAAATAAAGCTTGATAGCTCATTGAAGAGTGATTCTCCACAGAGGCAGCTGGGGATGAGTCAGCAGAAGGTCCAGCAGAGATTCCAGGAGAGAGAGAAGGAGCTGAAGGAGCTCCAACAGGCTGTGGAGTCTCTCAAGGTGAGGATTGTTGAACAGAGGAGACACACAATTTCACTTCTCTCTTCCAGTCAGAGAGAGACAGAGAGAGGGAGAGGGGACTCTCTCCAATCCCACTGACCTCACTGTTGGGAACATGCTGTCTGGACTCTGTTCAGATAATATACTGCTTAATGTAACCGATGGGATATGAACCAGGTCTACCGCGGGAGAAAGCAACAGCTTGACCGTTACACCAAGAGGACATTCCCTATTGGGCTGAGGGCCGACACTGATTTTGAAGTTGAAGGCGGGGCTACCTCATCACATAACCATGAGTAACCATGACCGACTCATGTCCCCTATACATTAACATGGAGCTCTCTCTCTCTCTCAATTCAATTGAATTCAAAGGGCTTTATTGGCATGGGAAACATATGTTTACATTGCCACAGCAAGTGAAATAGATAATAAACAAAAGTGAAATAAACCACCAGAAATTAACAGTAAACATTACACTCACAAAAGTTTCAAAGGAATAAAAACGTTCAAATGTTATAATTCAAGTGCAAACAGAGTGAGCCATGCGCCAGACTGAGTTCTGGAGGTGAAATGGAAATGAATGAGGGAAAGTTAAGTGAGGTAGAAGGTGTGGTGATGAGCTCAGAACCAGAGCCTGGTATCAATGGACATGATAAAGAAGAATCTGGTGCAGTAGGAGATACATTGTTGTAGAAAGTGGATCCATACCTTTTGGCAGATCCATTTGTAGTTTCAGGGTGGGTGGGAAAGGAGTTGGGTGCAGTTGAATCAGTGGTCAAGGTAACCTGTAGTGGACTTGTGATATTTGTTTGTGTTTCTTCTGACCAGAGGGAGTGGGCGCTCCGTGTCACGCAACTTGGGTCAAGATCTGTTTCTTGCTTTGCTCTTAGGAACAGGACACCATTGAAAGGAGTGATTTCTGGGGTAGCGTTAAGTGTGGAGGTGGAGCAATTGAAGATGAAGATTCCTGGTGTTTGTGATGCCCGCCGTTTGGTGCAACACAGACCCGGTGGTGAGCGTGGTGAAACAGAGGAGTCACTGTCAGTCCTTTTGAGTTTTGAGTCTTTACCCGATAAAGTCATGGTAGGATATATCAGTTATCCTGTTAGAGTCATTGTGCCGAATCCACTGCGCTCTTTCAGGTTGTAGATCTGTGCCAGCACAGAGGGATAGGTCAACGAGTGATATATGCTTCAGTAAAGTTAGCTTCTTGCCGTTCATAGCAATGGTTATCAACTGTACAGCAGAAATTGAATGAAATTGAATGTAAATCACAGAAAATAGATGTTGTGGTGGCAGCTGCAGAGAAGTATTTGGGCATACAAGATTAGACTTCAGAAGAGTTACAGGGTGTGTTGAGTGGTGGTGTCCTGTCCTCCCAGGCCGTTGGCATGGTGCAGGAGCAGATAGGGTCAAAGTAGTGGAATGGGGTAGTGGGTATTTAATGAGTGTAGGGTTAGTTGGAAGGGTGTTTTTTTTAATTATTATAATTTCCCCTTTTCCCATTTTGTGTCACAAAGTATAATGGATTTATATTATAGTCCAGTTGGGGGCGGTAATGCAACCGCCGTTAAACTCCAAAGAAGAAGAAGAACCGTTATATTATGGCTATGTACAGTGTTTCTCTCATTCCATCACTTTTACGGTAGTTGGTTGTGTGGGTCTCTGGTTATGAATGGGGTGCTGACAGACAATCGTTGATGGATATTTATAGAGCTCTGATCAGGACAACAATTGATTACGGGTGTATAGTTTATGGAACAGTGGCATGGACAGAATCCAGTAAATATCTTAAAGGATATGTACTGGTGCATTTAAATCAACATCTGTATGTGCCTTACTGGTGGAGGCAGGTGAGATGCCTTTGGATATACAGCGTAAAAAATGGTCATCATCTTATTGGGTTGAAAGGCTGTGAGGTTGAGCATCCCACTGCTACTGTTCTAGATGACTGTTGGGAATATACTAGTAGACAAGGCAGTGGTTTTGGTTGGACAGTTGGAAAGCTTGCTGATGAGAGTGGTTTGAGGGAGTTGGAGGTTGGCCCTTCTGTGGTGATAGGGGATGTTCCTCCATGGTTACTCCCAGACCCTGTTGTTGATCTAACCTTGGTAGAGAAAAGGAAAGATTGGTCAGAAGTCAGTGATATAGAGAAACTGGTTGACAATTACATTGTTAGAAGTTTTTATGCTTTTTTACCGCTTTTCACAGATGGATCCAAGGACACAGATAGTGGGCTCACAGGAGCAGGCGTTTACGTTCCTGAATTTGATGTGCAGATATGTAGAAGACTAACAGATGAACTGTCAGTATACTCAGTTGAACTGTTGGTGATAATAGTTGCCCTCCAGTGGGTGGAGGACGTACAACCTGGTAGAATTATAGTATGGTCAGATTCTCTGTCTGTATTGAGTAGTTTATCATCTGGTAAATCTAATAGGAGTTACCTGCTATTGGAGGTATTAATGTTATGATGGAGGATTGAGAGAATGGGTGTAGTAATGAGATTCTGCTGGGTCCCAGCACATTCGGGTGTGGAAGGGAATGAAATTGTAGACCAGTTAGCTAAAAGAGCTTTGAAACAAGATATAATTGATATTAATGTTCCACTGGGTAGAGGTGAGGCCAAATGTAAGATCAGAGCCATTTTGATAGATGTGTGGCAGAAGAGATGGTACTCTGAGCACAAGGGCTGGCATTTATATGAATAGTTTACAGTTTTAAAGAAACGTCGATGGACCAAAATTCAAAGGTCAGATTAGGAAGGAAGAGGTGGTGTTTACTCAATTGCACTTAGGACATTGTACATTGATCTCATCATTACATCTGGTTGGCAAGCATGGGAATGGTTTGAGTCTGGGGGGTATGGTAGATGAAACGGTGGAGCATGTGTTGTTATATTGTTGTAAGTATGTTGAAGAGAGGGAAAGATTGAAGTGTAGGGTCATTGAGGTTGGACGGGGTTGGGGGGGTTTGGAAGGGATTTTGGGGATGGGGGAGGGTCTATTAGAAGTTAGTAGGGCTCTTCTTTATTTTCTCAGAAGTACTGAGTTAGGTAGGAGGATTTAGAAATGTTGGAAACCGTGATTGACCACACACTCCAGCACAGTAGGTGGCGGCATGCACCTTTAACGTTGGTTTGTGGACCGCCCTTATATCATAGAAGAAGAAGTTGCTTGTGTGAGAGTTTTGTGGTTCGTGAGGAGGGCTACTATTCTTTTTTCTTTTGGTTCTTGCGTATTTTCTGAATTTATTTTCTCATGGTGGAGGGTTTGTTTATTGGTTTCCACTGTTTATCGTTTAGAGTTGAGGGGGGAGTAGGGGTAGTTTGTTAGGGCGGCGTGATGGCCTCAACCGAGTGGAGAAGAAACGCTGTCGCTTCGGGTGCGTTCTGGAGAAAGGTGTGGAGGACGATTTGCTCATGGTCGGCGAACAGGTTGGAGCGGAACACCTGCACTCTGCATCCAGAATGAACAAGGCGGTGGTTGTGTTAATGAAAAAGGTTTGTCTTGTTGCGAGTGGGATTTTTGTGAGGGGTGTGTTGGTGCAGATTTCGCCTCTTTCGATAAGAGTTGTGGTGGCTAATCTGCCTCCGTTTATTACGTACGAACAGACCGCAAGTAGTTGGTTAGTTTTGGTAAATTTGCAAGTGGTTTTCGTGTGCTCTCGGCTGGGTGCCAAGCGGAATCCGTTAAACATGTCTCTTTTCGTAGACAAGTGTTTGTTTCTTAACAAACTTCAAGGTTACACAGGGGAGGGGTGGAACACAGGGTTTGCTAGCACAGATAGTTTTCGGTGTTTCTAGTGTGGGGATCATCAGTTATAGGCTACAAGCAGCAATATGATTGATAGGTAGGACAGGTATTGAACCCCGGCCAAATAATCCCTACTCAGATGCGCTAACATCAACCCTAGTAAACATGCATTATAAAAACCTTCTATATAAAATTCTCATATTGGGAGTAAATATCCTCTGAATAGAATAGAAAAAACACTGCATCTTCCAGCCCACCAATAAATTACATAATGAAACCGTCATATTTACCTCAACATGCCCCTCGCTTGCGTGAGAAGGCAGAGTGCTCGATGCTAATTGATGAATTTGACAATTAATGTACTAGGAAAATACGTTTTTGTCGACCAGAGGTGACTGAATTAATGTTCAGGCTTATTGATAATCATTATAGTAATGAAGTATAATTTCAAAACATGACCATAAAAACAGGTAATAATAAACATGAATCATCATTATATTACTTCACAGTAATGCTTTTTCAGTCCTTCCTCTTGCGTTAGCAGTGTGGAAAGGGACAGTAAAAAGCTCAGGCAGGAGTTTTCCTGTGAGGTGGAGTGGTGGTGTATCCAGGGAGAGAACTAAACTAATCTTCTGAAATGTCATTCATGGTCTTATGCTGCCATCTATTGGAATTATTAAGCAACTGCAGTAGTACTGAATAAAGTGTTTTTCCTTACTAATCCGTACTAAAATAGTGATTACTCAGAATTGCAAAATAAATGGCGGGGGTACCAGGAGGGAGGAGAGTACATTTTTTTACATTTTAGTCATTTAGCAGATGCTCTTATCCAGAGCGACTTACAGTTAGTGAGTGCATACATTTTCATACTATCCCCCCATGGGAAACGAACCCACAACCCTGGCGTTGCAAGCGCCATGCTCTACCAACTGAGCTACACGGTAGTAGAGCAGGGCCAAGTGGTGGTGCGCAGGCCGTGGAGAAAGCGGTGGTGGGGAGGGTTGCAGCTGGGTTACATGAGCTGAGGCAGGTTTCTGTAGTAACAGAGACTCCGGTGGGCAAAGGCTTGGTGGGCTCATCCCAGGAAATATTACATTTACATTTACATTTACGTCATTTAGCCGACGCTCTTATCCAGAGCGACTTACAAATTGGTGCATTCACCCTATAGCCAGTGGGATAACCACTTTACAATATGTTTTATTTTTTTATTTTGTTTTATTTATAAATTTTTTAGTGGGGGGGGGGGTAGAAGGATTACTTTATCCTATCCCAGGTATTCCTTAAATAGGTGGGGTTTCAAATGTCTCCGGAAGGTGGTGAGTGACTCCGCTGTCCTGGCGTCGTGA
The DNA here is from genome assembly GCF_964263955.1 of Coregonus lavaretus. Lineage (NCBI taxonomy): Eukaryota > Metazoa > Chordata > Actinopteri > Salmoniformes > Salmonidae > Coregonus > Coregonus lavaretus. The sequence continues at coordinate 6,177,762 of NC_140008.1, forward strand.
GGGAGCTTGTTCCACCATTGGGGTGCCAGAGCAGCGAATAGTTTTGACTGGGCTGAGCGGGAACTATGCTTCCGCAGAGGAAGGGGAGCCAGCAGGCCAGAGGTGGATGAACGCAATGCCCTCGGTTGGGTGTAGGGACTGATCAGAGCCTGAAGGTACAGAGGTGCCGATCCCCTCACAGCTCCATAAGCAAGCACCATGGTCTTGTAACAGATGCGAGCTTCAACTGGAAGCCTGTGGAGTGTGCGGAGGAGCGGGGTGACATGAGAGAACTTGGGAAGGTTGAACACCAGACGGGCTGCAGCGTTCTGGATAAGTTGTAGGGGTTTAATGGCACAGGCAGGGAGCCAACAGCGAGTTGCAGTAATCCACACTGGAGATGACAAGTGCCTGGATTAGGACCTCTGCCACTTTCTGTGTAAGGTAGGGTCGTACTCTGCGAATGTTGTAAAGCATGAACCTGCAGGATCGGGTCACAGCTTTGATGTTAGCAGAGAATGACAGGGTGTTGTCCAGGGTCACGCCAAGGTTCTTTGCACTCTGGGAAGAGGACACAATGGAGTTGTCAACCGTGATGGCGAGATCATGGAACGGGCAGTCCTTCCCCGGGAGGAAGAGCAGCTCCGTCTTGCCGAGGTTCAGCTTGAGGTGGGGATCCGACATCCACACTGATATGTCTGCCAGACATGCAGAGATGTGATTCGCCACCTGGTTATCAGAAGGGGGAAAGGAGAAAATTAATTTTGTGTCGTCTGCGTAGCAATGATAGGAGAGACTCTACAGCAGGGGTCTCTGATTTCTATGCTGCAGTATTGAGGGCTGGAGCAGCCTGAGGAGGGGCCACCACCGTTTCCACCACTGCAAGTGACAGCAGAGACTGGGGACTGGCAGGAGAGTCCGGAGGACTTACTGACTTTTAACACTCTGAGCCTGGGGGAGTTTGAGGAAGTGGGGGGTAAGGTGCTGTACACCCTCAGTGTCAAGGTTAGACACATCAGGAGCTTAGTGGGAGTGAAGGGGCATCAGTGGCAGGGGGTTGTGGGGGCTGAGAGCATGGCAGGGTATAGGTGGAGGGTGCTCTATAAGCTCCCAGTGCTGGAAAGGTCAGGGGTCCTCCAGTGGAGGGTATTACATGGAGCCCTGGACACCAATAGCTGGTTGGCTCGGGTTGACCTGGGAGTTGGGGAGGGGTGTCCGTTTTCTGCAATGACAGACTGTTCATCATGTTTTTTCTGTGTTGCCAGGGTAATGCCATTACTGTTGACGCCTTAGGGTTGAGTTTGAGTTGTACAAAATGATCAACAGTGTGGAGATGTTTCAGGAGGTATGGGGGCTCAGGGGGGCTGTCTGTACGGCTGGAGAGGAGGGGTTGGATGGACAGTTGGAATGTGGTGCTGGATGGTGTATTGTACTGTGGTGTTGGGTACTGGATAATGTGATTGTGTGGAGGTTGTGGTGGCACGCAATGTGCTTTTAGGAGGGGGGGTGTTAGTGTAATGAGGATGGCTCATTTAAAGTAAGAAAAGTCAGTCTCTCTCTCTCTCTCTATCAACAGCGCTCTGCACAGGCAGCAGTGGAGGACAGTGATAAGATCTTTACCGAGCTGATCCGCTCCATTGAGAGAAGGCGCTCTGAGGTGAAGGAGCTGATCAGAGCCCAAGAGAAGGCTCAAGTGAGTCAAGCTGAAGGACTCCTGGAGCAACTGGAGCAGGAGATAGCTGAGCTGAGGAAGAGAAGCACTGAGCTGGAGCAGCTCTCACACACAGAGGATCACATCCATTTCCTCCAGGTAACTAAACTGCCTTGATACATGTGATATGAAATTAAAACTCTCAATCATTTGGTTCTGCGCTCTCTCTCTCTCTCTCTCTCCAGAGTTATCAGTCTATCTCCATCTCCGGTACCAGTGTATCTTCAGACTTACCCAGCATCGTTGTCCGTCCTCTTCAGTACTTTGGAGATGTGAGTAAGACTGTGTCTGAACTGAGAGAGAAACTAGAAGACTTCCTTAAAGGAGAATGGACCAAGATCTCCACTACAGGTGTGTTGAAAATAATAAGAACATCAACTTTAGACCATTGAAAGTTCCCTACTAGTCATACACATGTGGAATATGGTGTGACGATAACATTCCCTCTCTCTGTGAATGTGTTTGTGTGTCTGTAGTGAATATAGTGGATGTTGTACTGCCTCCAGAGCCCAAGACCAGAGAACAGTTCTTACAATGTGAGTCTCCTTATTCAGAAGTAACTAACAGTCTCTTTTTACTGACACTCCTAACAATCCCTCTAGAAATATATAGCAATAGTAGATCTAATCAAAGACTGGGTATCTATCTGACTCCTCATATTTCTCTGATTTGATCTCTGCTGTGCTCTAATCAAAGACAGGGTAGATACAGTATCTGACTTAACTTATTGTTTTAACTCCCCTCATTGGTCTCTGCTCTGCTCTGCTCTTCTCCCAGATTCCTGTCAGCTCACACTGGACCCAAACACAGCACACACAGACCTCTCTCTGTCTGAAGGGAACAGAAAGGTGACCTATACAGGCCAAGTCCAACCATATCCTGTTCATCCAGACAGATTCACCAACTACTTGATGGTTCTGTGTAGAGAGGGTCTGTCTGGACGCTGTTACTGAGAGGTGGAGTGGAGTGGGGGGGATGTTGTTACAGCAGTCTCATATAAAGACATCAGCAGAACAGAGACAGATGGTGCATTTGGAGAGAATGACAAGTCCTGGAGTTTACACTACTATAGTGGTGGTTATTGGTTCAGACACAATAGTGTTAGGACTAAAGTATCAGGCCCTCAGTCCTCCAGAGTAGGAGTGGACCTGGATCACAAGGCAGGTACTCTGTCCTTCTACAGTGTCTCTGACACAATGACCCTCCTCCACAGAGTCCAGACCACATTCACTCAGCCCCTCTATCCTGGGTTTTGGCTCTCTGGTACTGCTGAGCTGGTTAAACTGTAGTAGGGTCCACATAGATACTAGTCATGCTGGTGTAGTCTATAGCTGAGCTGGTTAAACTGTAGTAGGGTCCACACAGATACTAGTCATGCTGGTGTAGTCTATAGCTGAGCTGGTTAAACTGTAGTGGGGTCCACATAGATACTAGTCATGCTGGTGTAGTCTATAGCTAAGCTGGTTAAACTGTAGTAGGGTCCACATAGATACTAGTCATGCTGGTGTAGTCTATAGCTGAGCTGGTTAAACTGTAGTAGGGTCCACATAGATACTAGTCATGCTGGTGGTGATGGTCCCCAGATGTGATGATTCATTCTGCTCTGTTTTTATGTACAATGATTTGATCTTCAGAAGATGTTATGAATTATAATTCAATGCATTCATATTTGTGCAATGTTTTAATCTTGTACATTCACATTAATCATGATGTATGCTGTTAATGTATATTGTTTGGCATTCAGAACCATTGATATGTTTTCTCAATTGGTTCTCTGTCTCAATGTAATTTCCCTCAGTATCATTGAACAGCTTGTAGTCTCGGCCCTAATTGATGTGTTCTCTGTCACCTGGAGCTGCATGGAAAATGGTCCAGGAACAAACTGACAATTCCCAAGGACAAGTCAGCCCACTACAAGCTGGAATAACTTACTTTCTACTTAAACTATATGGGCCGGTTTCCCGGACACAGATTAAGCCTAGTCCTAGACTAAAAAGCATGTTCAATGGAGATGTCCGGGAAACCGGCCCTAAGTTTGACATATTTTATTCTCCCATACTGCTCAGTCAAGCAACATTAAACCTGTCCAGCAGGTGGTGCTATTAACCAAACAATAAAAACATCAGCTATCTTGACTTGTCACTCAGTATATCAGTAATGTTCAGAATTGTACTTTAATATCATTGGAGATTGATGGTCTTTTTAATCCACTACCCAGAGTCAGGAACAGATGAAGTTAGGTCTGCTACTGTTCAGTTATTAAATATGATTCATGGTGATGGGAAATAAAAAATCCATCTAGTAGTAGTTTTCCTTTGCTATTTATTCCAAGGTGTGTCTTTAACTTGTAAATGGATTGTGTTGAAGATGGCATGTGGTGTGGATGATAGAATAGAGTGAATAGAGGAGAGAAGAGAGGAGGAGAGGAGAACATAATATAGAAGACAGATAAGATAGAGAGAGAATTCATACCCAGGGGAGTTACTGACTCTGGCCCAAATGACACCCTGTTCCCTACGTAGTGCACTAGGCTACTTCTGACCAGATCTAAAGTAGTGCACTACATAGGGAATAGGGTGGAGATTGGAGATTTGCTCACTGGCATTAGAATATTAGAATATCATACTGTAATGTTAGTGGTTGACTCATTCCAATATTAGAATATCATACTGCAATGATAGTGGTTGCCTCATTAGAATATCATAATGTAATGTTAGTGGTTGCCTCATTAGAATTAATTTACTGTATTGTTAGTGGTTGCCTCATTAGAATATTAGAATATCATACTGTAATGTTAGTGGTTGCCTCATGCCACGAGTGCTGTATGTGGATGTAGTGCAGGAATCAGGCGCAGGACACAGAAGCTTCGTCCAACAGACTTTAGTACACCAAACACAACACGAGCCAAAAAGAGCCCGGAGACGAGCGATTACGCACACAGGCGTAAACTAACAACGAAATAACTAACGCGCACACACGTGCGGAAACCTCTCCTAAAACACAGGAGAAAAACCAAGCACAGTCTCAGTAGACAGGTAGCGCAATCACACACAACACATGACTAACAAAACGAGAACTTATAGGACACATAATCAACGCTAAACGATAACAGGTGTACAACATTAAGACAAAACCAAACGAACATCGAAACATACAACGGTGGTAGCTAGTACTCCGGGGACGACGACCGCCGAAGCCTGCCCGAGCAAGGAGGAGAAGCAGCCTCGGCCGAAACCGTGACAGTACCCCCCCCTTGACGCGCAGCTCTAGCCGTGGGTCGACCCCGGCCTCGGGGACGACCAGGAGGACGCGGAGCAGGGAGCGTAGGGTGACTACGGTGGAACTCTGTCAGGAGAGACGGGTCTAGGATGTCCCTCCTCTGCACCCAGCACCGCTCCTCCGGGCCGTACCCCTCCCACTCCACAAGATATTGGAGACCCCCCATCCGACGTCTCGAATCCAAGATGGACCGAACTGTGTACGCCGGAGCCCCCTCGATGTCCTGTGGGGGCGGAGGAGTCTGCTATCTCACCTTCCTGGAGTGGACCAGCTACCACCGGCCTGAGAAGAGACACATGGAACGAGGGGTTAATATTCTTATACTCAATAGGCAGTAGTAACCTGTAAAACACCTCGTTCAATCTCCTCAGGACTTTAAAAGGCCCCACAAACCGCCAACCCAGCTTCCGGCAGGGCAGGCGGAGGGGTAGGTTTCTGGTCGAGAGCCAGACTCGATCTCCAGGTGCGTACACCGGCCCCTCACTGCGGTGGAGATCGGCGCTCGCCTTCTGTCGACGGATGGCCCGCTGCAGATGGACGTGTGCAGCGTTCCACGTCTCCTCCGAGCGCCTTACCCACTCATCCACCGCAGGGGCCTCGATCTGGCTCTGATGCCACGGTGCCAGAACCGGCTGGTAACCTAACACACATTGGAAAGGGGTTAGGTTGGTGGAGGAGTGGCGGAGAGAGTTCTGGGCCATCTCTGCCCAGGGAATATACCTCGCCCACTCCTCTGGCCGGCCCTGGCAATACGACCTCAGAAACCTACCCACATCCTGGTTCACTCGTTCTGCCTGCCCATTACTCTCCGGGTGGTACCCCGAGGTAAGGCTCACCGAGACCCCCAAGCGCTCCATGAACGCTCTCCAGACTCGGGAGGTGAACTGGGGACCTCGATCAGACACTATATCCTCGGGTACCCCGTAATGCCGGAAGACGTGGGTGAATAGTGCCTCAGCGGTCTGCAAGGCAGTGGGAAGACCCGGCATTGGGAGGAGACGACAGGCTTTAGAGAACCGATCCACAACGACCAGTATGGTGGTATTCCCCTGAGAGGGGGGAAGGTCTGTAACAAAATCCACCGAGAGGTGAGACCAGGGTCGTTGTGGAACGGGCAGGGGTTGTACATTACCCCTGGGCAGATGTCTGGGCGCCTTACACTGGGCGCACACCGAACAGGAGGAGACATAAACCCTCACATCCCTGGCTAACGTTGGTCACCAGTACTTAGCGCTAAGGCAGTGCACTGTCTGGCCAATACCTGGATGTCCAGAGGAGGGTGACGTGTGAGCCCAATAAATAAGTCGATCCCGAACCTCGAGCGGAACGTACGTCTGACTCACCGGACACTGTGGAGGGCTAGGGTCGGTACGCAACGCCCGCTCGATTTCAGCATCGACCTCCCACACTACCTGTGCCACTAGACAAGACTCCGGCAGTACGGAAGTGGGCTCAACGGACCTCTCCTCTGTGTCATACCGCCGGGACAGGGCGTCTGCCTTACCGTTCTGGGACCCAGGGATGTACGTGATTTTAAATACAAACCGGGTTAGAAACATGTTCCACCGAGCCTGGCGAGGGTTCAGTCTCCTAGCTGCCCGAATGTACTCCAGGTTACGGTGGTCAGTCAAAATGAGGAAAGGGTGTTGAGCCCCCTCAAGCCAATGCCTCCACACCTTTAGGGCTTGAACCACGGCTAACAGCTCCCTGTCACCTACGTCATAATTACGCTCCGCCGGGCTGAGCTTTTTGGAGTAAAAAGCACAGGGGCGGAGTTTAGGTGGCGTGCCGGACCGTTGAGATAGCACGGCCCCTATACCGGCCTCAGACGCGTCCACCTCTACCTGAAATGGTAAGGCGGGATCCGGATGCGCAAGCACTGGAGCCGAAGTAAACAGGGCCTTCAGTCTCCCAAAAGCCCTGTCCGCCTCCGCCGACCACTGCAAGCGCACCGGACCCCCCTTCAGAAGGGACGCTATGGGAGCTGCCACCTGTCCAAAACCCCGGATAAACCTCCGGTAGTAATTCGCAAAACCCAAGAACTGCTGCACCTCTTTAACGGTGGTTGGGGTTTGCCAATTACGCACGGCTGACACCCGGTCAACCTCCATCTTCACCCCTGACGCGGACAACTGATAACCCAGAAAGGAGACCGACTCCTGGAAAAACAGACATTTCTCTGCCTTGACATACAGGTCGTGCTCCAACAGCCTACCCAACACTCGGCGCACCAGGGCTACATGCTCGTCTCGGGTAGGCGAGTACACCAGGATGTCATCTATGTACACGACCACACCCTGTCCCTGCATGTCCAGGAAGATCTCATCCACGAAGGATTGGAAGACTGAAGGAGCATTCATCAACCCGTATGGCATGACGAGATACTCGTAATGACCCGAGGTGGTACTAAATGCCGTCTTCCATTCATCGCCCTCCCTAATCCGCACCAAGTTATATGCGCTCCTGAGATCCAGTTTCGTGAAGAAACGGGCTCCGTGCAAAGACTCTGTCATAGTCGCAATCAGAGGGAGTGGATAACTGTACTTCACAGTGATCTGATTGAGACTACGGTAATCAATGCACGGGCGCAACCCTCCATCCTTTTTCTTCACAAAAAATAAGCTTGAGGACGCAGGAGAAGTGGAGGGCCGTATGTATCCTTGTCTCAGAGATTCGGCTATGTAAGTTTCCATAGCCCTCTTCTCCTCTTGGGACAGAGGATACACATGGCTCCGCGGAAGCGCTGCCCCTGCCTGGAGGTCTATCGCACAATCCCCCTGTCTATGAGGAGGCAAACGCGTCGCCCTCGATTTACTGAACACAAGTGCCAAATCCTCATACTCAGTGGGAATGCGCATTGTGGACACCTGGTTTGGACTCTCCACCGAGGTCGCCCCCACGGAAACACCCAAACATCGCCCCTCACACTGGGCAGACCACTCCTTAAGAGCCCTCTCTTGCCACGAAATAGAAGGATTATGGGTACTCAACCAGGGAATTCCCAGCACCACCGGATACGCAGGAGAGTCGATCAGATATAGCTGGATAGTTTCCTCATGACCCCCCTGCGTACACATCCTAAGTGGCGCTGTGACTTCCCTGATTAACCCCGATCCCAACGGACGGCTATCTAGGGCATGAACGGGAAATGGGACGTCAACAGGAAGAAGGGGAATCCCTAATTCTAAACAAAATTTACGATCAACAAAATTCCCAGCTGCGCCTGAATCTACTAGCGCCTTATGCTGGGAATGAGGTGCAACCTGTGGAAATCGCACAGGTATACAGAAGTGCACAACAGAGAGCTCTGGGTAAGTGGGATGCCTACTCACCTGGAAGGACTCCCCAGTGCGGGGCCTGCCGTCTTCTCCCCTAGGAGACCCTCCCCAGCACCTGGCCGCGGTGTGTCCTCCACGGCCACAGTTGGTGCAGGGGACGGCCCCCCTCGTGCTCCTTCCCCTCCTCTCTTTAGCGCCAGCACCCCCGAGCTCCATCGGGCTCGGCTCGGAGGTGCTGGAGGGTGGAATGGACGAACCCCACTCGGAACGTCCGCGGGTGGCCAGCAGGGTGTCCAGCCGGATGGACATGTCCACCAACTGGTCGAACGTGAGGCTGGTATCCCTGCAGGCCAGCTCTCGACGGACGTCCTCCCGTAGACTACAACGGTAGTGATCGATGAGGGCCCGCTCATTCCACCCTGCATCCCCCGCTAGAGTCCGGAATTCCAAAGCGAACTCCTGGGCGCTCCTCTTCCCCTGCCGGAGGTAGAATAGACGCTCCCCCGCCGCTTTCCCCTCAGGTGGATGGTCGAACAAAGCCTTGAAGCGGCGGGAGATCTCCGCGTATGTGATCATGGCGGTGTCTATCCTCCTCCATTCGGCGTTGGCCCACTCCAACGCCTTGCCGGTGAGACAGGAGATGAGGGCGGAAACGCTCTCGTGTCCCGAGGGCGCCGGGTGTACGGTGGCCAGGTATAGTTCCACCTGCAGGAGGAACCCCTGACACCCGGCAGCGGTGCCATCATACGCCTTCGGGAGCGAGAGCCGAATCCCACTTGGTTCCGGAGCTTGGATGGGCGGACTGGCCGATGGTGATGGCAAGGTAGGTGGAGATGTGGGTGCCCCTCTGTTCTCCCATCGGTGCAGAGTGTTTATTACGTCCTGAAGGGCGGTCCTGATACGATGGATCTGGTCGTTCTGCTCGCGGACACGCTCCTCCAGTGACTCGGGTGCTGCTGCTACTCCTGCTGATTCCATTTGGGTGTGTGATTCTGCCACGAGTGCTGTATGTGGATGTGGTGCAGGAATCAGGCGCAGGACACAGAAGCTTCGTCCAACAGACTTTAGTACACCAAACACAACACGAGCCAAAAAGGGCCCGGAGACGAGCGATTACGCACACAGGCGTAAACTAACAACGAAATAACTAACGCGCACACACGTGCGAAAACCTCTCCTAAAACACAGGAGAAAAACCAAGCACAGTCTCAGTAGACAGGTAGCGCAATCACACACAACACATGACTAACAAAACGAGAACTTATAGGACACATAATCAACGCTAAACGATAACAGGTGTACAACATTAAGACAAAACCAAACGAACATCGAAACATACAACGGTGGTAGCTAGTACTCCGGGGACGACGACCGCCGAAGCCTGCCCGAGCAAGGAGGAGAAGCAGCCTCGGCCGAAACCGTGACACCTCATTAGAATATCATAATGTAATGTTAGTGGTTGCCTCGTTAGAATATTAGAATATCATACTGTAATGTTAGTGGTTGCCTCATTAGAATATTAGAATATCATACTGTAATGTTCGTGGTTGCCTCATTAGAATATCATAATGTAATGTTAGTGGTTGCCTCGTTAGAATATTAGAAAATCATACTGTAATGTTAGTGGTTGCCTCATTAGAATATTAGAATATCATAATATAATGTTAGTGGTTGCCTCATTAGAATATTAGAATATTATACTGTAATGTTATTGGTTGCCTCATTAGAATATCATAATGTAATATTAGTGGTTGCCTCGTTAGAATATTAGAAAATCATACTGTAATGTTAGTGGTTGCCTCATTAGAATATTAGAACATCATACTGTAATGTTAGTGGTTGCCTCATTGGAATATCATACTGTAATGTTAGTGGTTGCCTCATTAGAATATTAGAATATCATACTGTAATGTTAGTGGTTGCCTCATTAGAATATCATACTGTAATGTTAGTGGTTGCCTCATTAGAATATCATAATGTAATGTTAGTGGTTGCCTCATTAGAATATTAGAAAATCATACTGTAATGTTAGTGGTTGCCTCATTAGAATATTAGAATATCCTAATGTAATGTTAGTGGTTGCCTCATTAGAATATTAGAATATCATACTGTAATGTTAGTGGTTGCCTCGTTAGAATATTATACTGTAATGTTAGTGGTTGCCTCATAAGAATATCATACTGTAATGTTAGTGGTTGCCTCATTAGAATATCATACTGTAATGTTAGTGGTTGCCTCATTAGAATATCATAATGTAATGTTAGTGGTTGCCTTGTTAGAATATTATACTGTAATGTTAGTGGTTGTCTCATTAGAATATCATACTGTAATGTTAGTGGTTGCCTCATTAGAATATCATACTGTAATGTTAGTGGTTGCCTCATTAGAATATCATACTGTAATGTTAGTTGTTGCCTCATTAGAATATCATACTGTAATGTTAGTGGTTGCCTCATTAGAATATCATACTGTAATGTTAGTGGTTGCCTCATTAGAATTTCATACTGTAATGTTAGTGGTTGCCTCATTAGAATATCATACTGTAATGTTAGTGGTTGCCTCATTAGAATATCATACTGTAATGTTAGTGGTTGCCTCATTAGAATATCATACTGTAATGTTACAGTGAGGGAAAAAAGTATTTGATCCCCTGCTGATTTTGTACGTTTGCAAACTGACAAAGAAATGATCAGTCTATAATTTTAATGGTAGGTTTATTTGAACAGTGAGAGACAGAGTAACAAAAAAAAATCCAGAAAAACGCATTTCAAAAATGTTATGAATTGATTTGCATTTTAATGAGGGAAATAAATATTTGACCCCTCTGCAAAACATGACTTAGTACTTGGTGGCTAAACCCTTGTTGGCAATCACAGAGGTCAGACGTTTCTTGTAGTTGGCCACCAGGTTTGCACACATCTCAGGAGGGATTTTGTCCCACTCCCCTTTACAGATCTTCTCCAAGTCATTACGGTTTCGAGGCTGACGTTTGGCAACTCGAACCTTCAGCTCCCTCCACAGATTTTCTATGGGATTAAGGTCTGGAGACTGGGTAGGCCACTCCAGGACCTTAATGTGCCACCTTATTATATGGACACCTTATTATAGTGACACCTTATTATATGGACACCTTATTATATTGACACCTTTTTATATTGACAGCTTATTATATGGACACCTTATTATAGTGACACCTTATTTTATTGACACCTTATTATATTGACACCTTATTATATTGACACCTTATTATATTGTCACCTTATTATATGGACACCTTATTATAGTGACACCTTATTATATTGACACCTTATTATATTGTCACCTTATTATATGGACACCTTATTATAGTGACACCTTATTATAGTGACACCTTATTATATTGACACCTTATTATATTGACACCTTATTATATGGACACCTTATTATAGTGACACCTTATTATATTGACACCTTATTATAGTGACACCTTATTATAGTGACACCTTATTATATTGACACCTTATTATATTGACACCTTATTATAGTGACACCTTATTATATTGACACCTTATTATATTGATTTATTATAGTGACACCTTATTATAGTGACACCTTATTATATTGACACCTTATTATATTGACACCTTATTATAGTGACACCTTATTATATTGACACCTTATTATATTGATTTATTATAGTGACACCTTATTATAGTGACACCTTATTATATTGACACCTTATTATATTGACACCTTATTATATTGACACCTTATTATATTGACACCTTATTATATTGACACCTTATTATATTGATTTATTATAGTGACACCTTATTATAGTGACACCTTATTATATTGACACCTTATTATATTGACACCTTATTATATTGACACCTTATTATAGTGACACCTTATTATATTGATTTATTTTATTGACACCTTATTATATTGACACCTTATTATAGTGACACCTTATTATAGTGACACCTTATTATAGTGACACCTTATTATATTGACACCTTATTATATTGTAATAAAGGGGTATAGTGACATCTGGTGATGAGACTGAAAAAGTGCATTGTACGACAACTTACATTTAGAATAGCAGACAATCACTGACACTTACTCCTTTTAGCAGCTGGTTAAGGTTTTATGCTAGCTCTATACTAGCTTTGATTTGATGGCAGACTAATAGGTCTGCACCATAGATTTGGGCATAGTCTTGTAGTCGTGTCCTCCTCATACACAAACTATCTCCCTATATCTACCAACATATGTGTCATGAAAGCATATGTGAGCCCAAAGGTTCCCAGTCTTACTGTAGTTGAGGGGGTCGTGTGAACAGACTTGATTTATCTCCCATTCATTTATGTATTATTTGGTTGGCGACTATGATCATTTGTCAAACTCACCACTCTAGTGAAACAACACGTGAGACTGATTGGAAGGAAAAGTTATAATATAATATAATGAAGACATAAGAGGAAGACAGGGCCTACACTGACTCCTTTAGAATGAATGCACAATTGGTAAAATAAGAATACACAATTTCCCTTTATATTCCAGCTTATGGACCAAGAAGGCTGTTTTCTAGTGTTGAATTGTACCTTACATGGTGAAAAATACACATTGATTTCATTGTATATCCCACTAGGGGCTAATCTGGTGTTTTTAGATAGAATTCAAGCGATATTAGATCACATCCAGACAGGTACTATTATTATAGCAGGTGGCCTAAATCATACATTTTTAGTCATTTAGCAGACGCTCTTATCCAGAGCGACTTACAGTTAGTGAGTGCATACATTATTTTTCATACTGGCCCCCTGTGGGAATCGAACCCACAACCCTGGCGTTGCAAACACCATGCTCTACATCCCTGCCGGCCATTCCCTCCCCTATCCTGGACCAATTGTGCGCCGCCCCATGGGTCTCCCGGTCGCGGCTGGCTACGACAGAGCCTGGATTCGAACCAGGTTCTCTAGTGGCACAGCTGCGATGCAGTGCCTTAGACCACTGCGCCACTCGGGACACTAATATGTGAAATGCACACTTCCACCCATAAGAGTCATCAGCCGCTCGGGAGCCACTCATACATTTGATAAGATTGACAGACGTAGTAACAAAACATGCAGATTTAGGAAGCCTACAAAGAGGCTGAAAATGTTAATCTCTACAAATACTTTACTGGACACCTGGAGATTACTATTCCCAACTACAAAATAATATTCATTTTTTTCTCAAATTAAGAAAAGCTTTTCAAGAATTGACTACATTTTTATTTCCAAAAATGTATTGAACAATTTACTGGATTAAACAATGAATGATGTAGTGATATCGGATCATTCTCCGGTATCATGCTTAATTACACCAATAGAAAATACATATAGTGACAGAATTTGGAGAATGAACAGAGCGCATCTTTTGGACCCGAATTTTACTAAAACGAAAAAATTTAAACCTTTACCATTACAAATGTAGACATAGAGAACAGCTGACCCCAATATAATTTCGGATGCCTTTAAGGCGCGCATTAGGGGAATGATAATCTCATACTCAGCTAAAGTTACATCTGATTTAGAAATTAAAATTAAATTAAAATTAAAATAAATCACTATCTTAGAAAAAGCCAATAGAAAATCTTTACAAGGTAAAGAAGGAACAAACATTTGGGAACTTAATCAGACATACAATATTTTACTTTTGAAGAGAGCCAACAACTACAGGTTAAATTCAAATAAAGCATACTACTTAATGGCAAATAATCCTGGTAAATATCTCGCAGCTCTCACAAAACTAATACATACTAAACCAGTTATAATTTTTAAAGATACAAACGTGGTAATTAGAAACAACAATGTGATTAATGACAATTTAAAAAGTTTCTATCAGTTGCGGTTTTAGCATGTAAATCTTGGTGGGGCAAACAAAAAACTAAAAAATTGAGATGCATGTCAGCAAAGCCACTACACAACACAACAAAACACGAAACAATACATTAATTGCACTATAACGCTGACAAACGGTGCCCACAAACTGTTAGGGCCTCCATAAAGCTGTCCCAACAGCAGAGCTTACTTTTCAGCACCTTGGAGTGAATCCTTACCACCGCTACACCTGCCGATCAGCGGAGCCTCATCTGGCAGCGAAACAGTTAATTCAGCCTCATTTACTGCCTTAAAAAAAAAACATGGCTGACTTGCGTAAACAAATGTGGTTTCTACTGACAATCGAGATGTACAAACTATGGCATAAGGGGACGACGAGCGGATAAGAGGCAATCCGTAATTTCGATGAAGACATTAATGAGCGAGCTAAGACGGACGTAGTCAATATACAGTGGGGAAAATAAGTATTTAGTCAGCCACCAATTGTGCAAGTTCTCCCACTTAAAAAGATGAGAGAGGCCTGTAATTTTCATCATAGGTACACGTCAACTATGACAGACAAATTGAGGAAAAAAAATCCAGAAAATCACATTGTAGGATTTTTAATGAATTTATTTGCAGATTATGGTGGAAAATAATTATTTGGTCACCTACAAACAAGCAAGATTTCTGGCTCTCACAGACCTGTAACTTCTTCTTTAAGAGGCTCCTCTGTCCTCCACTCGTTACCTGTATTAATGGCACCTGTTTGAACTTGTTATCAGTATAAAAGACACCTGTCCACAACCTCAAACAGTCACACTCCAAACTCCACTATGGCCAAGACCAAAGAGCTGTCAAAGGACACCAGAAACAAAATTGTAGACCTGCACCAGGCTGGGAAGACTGAATCTGCAATAGGTAAGCAGCTTGGTTTGAAGAAATCAACTGTGGGAGCAATTATTAGGAAATGGAAGACATACAAGACCACTGATAATCTCCCTCGATCTGGGGCTCCACGCAAGATCTCACCCCGTGGGGTCAAAATGATCACAAGAACGGTGAGCAAAAATCCCAGAACCACACGGGGGGACCTAGTGAATGACCTGCAGAGAGCTGGGACCAAATTAACAAAGCCTACCATCAGTAACACACTACACCGCCAGCGACTCAAATCCTGCAGTGCCAGACGTGTCCCCCTGCTTAAGCCAGTACATGTCCAGGCCCGTCTGAAGTTTGCTAGAGTGCATTTGGATGATCCAGAAGAGGATTGGGAGAATGTCCTATGGTCAGATGAAACCAAAATAGAACTTTTTGGTCAAAACTCAACTCGTCGTGTTTGGAGGACAAAGAATGCTGAGTTGCATCCAAAGAACACCATACCTACTGTGAAGCATGGGGGTGGAAACATCATGCTTTGGGGCTGTTTTTCTGCAAAGGGACCAGGACGACTGATGATCCGTGTAAAGGAAAGAATGAATGGGGCCATGTATCGTGAGATTTTGAGTGAAAACCTCCTTCCATCAGCAAGGGCATTGAAGATGAAACGTGGCTGGGTCTTTCAGCATGACAATGATCCCAAACACACCGCCCGGGCAACGAAGGAGTGGCTTCGTAAGAAGCATTTCAAGGTCCTGGAGTGGCCTAGCCAGTCTCCAGATCTCAACCCCATAGAAAATCTTTGGAGGGAGTTGAAAGTCCGTGTTGCCAAGCGACAGCCCCAAAACATCACTGCTCTAGAGGAGATCTGCATGGAGGAATGGGCCAAAATACCAGCAACAGTGTGTGAAAACCTTGTGAAGACTTACAGAAAACGTTTGACCTGTGTCATTGCCAACAAAGGGTATATAACAAAGTATTGAGAAACTTTTGTTATTGACCAAATACTTATTTTCCACCATAATTTGCTAATAAATTCATTAAAAATCCTACAATGTGATTTTCTGGATTTTTTTTTCTCATTTTGTCTGTCATAGTTGATGTGTACCTATGATGACAATTACAGGGCTCTCTAATCTTTTTAAGTGGGAGAACTTGCACAATTGGTGGCTGACTAAATACTTTTCCCCCCCACTGTATATGGAAGAAAATTAAGCGTATTTTACAAGAACCAATATCCCTCCCTAGAAACACAACAATCCTTGGATAGCTTTTCAGAATTCATTAATAAATTGGCCCACATGTAAAACTAAAGGCATAGAAACCATAAATGACTTGGTAACAGGAAATACATTTATTTCCATGACAGAATTCAAAAGCAATTTTGGACTGATAGTTTCAAATACAGTACCAGTCAAAAGTTTGGACACACCTACTCATTCAAGGGTTTTTCTTCATTTTAACTATTTTTTACATTGTAGAATAATAGTGAAGACATTAAAACTATGAAATAACACATATGGAATCATGTAGTAACCAAAAAAGTTTTAAACAAATCAAAATATATTTTATATTTGAGATTCTTCAAATAGCCACCCTTTGCCTTGATGACAGCTTTGCACACTCTTGGCATTCTCTCAACCAGCTTCATGAGGTAGTCAACTGGAATGCATTTCCATTAACAGGTGTGCCTTCTTAAAAGTTAATTTGTGGAATTTCTGTGTGTCCAAACGTTTGACTGGTAGTGTACATGCAACTTAAAAGTTACATATCACAAAATTTCGATTTGAAATATTTTGGACATCAGAGTAAACTTGAGAGAATCTTATTTGAGTCAGAAAATGATGTTTATATGATAGGGAAAATATACAACAATATGCAGAGAGCATATTAAACTTACAATCTCTTAGAAAAATATACTGCTCAAAAAAATTAAGGGAACACTTAAACAACACAATGTAACTCCAAGTCAATCACACTTCTGTGAAATCAAACTGTTCACTTAGGAAGCAACACTGATTGACAATACATTTCACATGCTGTTGTGCAAATGGAATAGACAACAGGTGGAAATTATAGGCAATTAGCAAGACACCCCCAATAAAGGAATGGTTATGCAGGTGGTGACCACAGACCACTTCTCAGTTCCTATGCTTCCTGGCTGATGTTTTGGTTACTTTTGAATGCTGGCGGTGCTTTCACTCTAGTGGTAGCATGAGACGGAGTCTACAACCCACACAAGTGGCTCAGGTAGTGCAGCTCATCCAGGATGGCACATCAATGCGAGCTGTGGCAAGAAGGTTTGCTGTGTCTGTCAGCGTAGTGTCCAGAGCATGGAGGCGCTACCAGGAGACAGGCCAGTACATCAGGAGACGTGGAGGAGGCCGTAGGAGGGCAACAACCCAGCAGCAGGACCGCTACCTCCGCCTTCGTGCAAGGAGGAGCAGGAGGAGCACTGCCAGAGCCCTGCAAAATGACCTCCAGCAGGCCACAAATGTGCATGTGTCTGCTCAAACGGTCTGAAACAGACTCCATGAGGATGGTATGAGGGCCCGACGTCCACAGGTGGGGGTTGTGCTTACAGCCCAACACCGTGCAGGACGTTTGGCATTTGCCAGAGAACACCAAGATTGGCAAATTCACCACTGGCGCCCTGTGCTCTTCACAGATGAAAGCAGGTTCACACTGAGCACATGTGACAGACGTGACAGTCTGGAGACGCCGTGGAGAACGTTCTGCTTCCTGCAACATCCTCCAGCATGACCGGTTTGGCGGTGGGTCAGTCATGGTGTGGGGTGGCATTTCTTTGGGGGGCCGCACAGCCCTCCATGTGCTCGCCAGAGGTAGCCTGACTGCCATTAGGTACCGAGATGAGATCCTCAGACCCCTTGTGAGACCATATGCTGGTGCGGTTGGCCCTGGGTTCCTCCTAATGCAAGACAATGCTAGACCTCATGTGGCTGGAGTGTGTCAGCAGTTCCTGCAAGAGGAAGGCATTGATGCTATGGACTGGCCCGCCCGTTCCCCAGATCTGAATCCAATTGAGCACATCTGGGACATCATGTCTCGCTCCAGCCACCAACGTCACGTTGCACCACAGACTGTCCAGGAGTTGGCGGATGCTTTAGTCCAGGTCTGGGAGGAGATTCCTCAGGAGACCATCCGCCACTTAATCCGGAGCATGCCCAGGCGTTGTAGGGAGGTCATACAGGCACGTGGAGGCCACACACACTACTGAGCCTCATTTTGACTTGTTTTAAGGACATTACATCAAAGTTGGATCAGCCTGTAGTGTGGTTTTCCACTTTAATTTTGAGGGTGACTCCAAATCCAGACCTCCATGGGTTGATAAATTTGATTTCCATTGATAATTTTTGTGTGATTTTGTTGTCAGCACATTCAACTATGTAAAGAAAAAAGTATTTAATAAGATTATTTCATTCATTCAGATCTAGGATGTGTTATTTTAGTGTTCCCTTTATGTTTTTTGAGCAGTGTATATAAACTATTGGAACCAAGATTTAAAAATAACTGATGTTGGCACAAGATGGAGGGAAAGATGGAGTATAAGTAACGAAATTACAGTTAACGAAAATGTACGCTTAATCCAGTATAAACTAATGCATAGAATTTATGATACAAGAGAAAAATTCACTAATTTTACAGCACAACTGCAGAGTCATGTCTCAAGTGCAAAACAAATAATTACTCAATAATCCATGCTTTCTGTGAACGCTATAATGTCCGGAAGTTGTGGGCGGAGCTAGAAAGTTGACTGTCAGAAGTATTACAATGTAAACCTACATTTAATCCGTCTGTCTGCATATTACAAGACATGACATATGGGGGTGTAGTGAGATACCCGATGGGATGGACGATACTTTTCTCATCACTCGTCTTGAAAAAACGTACAGGGCATTCGGAAAGTATTCAGACCCCTTCCCTTTTTCCACATTTTGTTACGTTACAGCCTTATTCTAAAATGGATTAAATTAAATTGTTTCCTCATCAACCTTCACATAATACCCCATAATGACAAAGTGAAAACAGGTTTTTAGACATTTTTGCTAATTTATTACAAATAACAAACAGAAATATCTTATTTACATAAGTATTCAGACCCTTTGCTATGAGACTCGAAATTAAACTCTTGATTGGCGTCCACCTGTGGTAAATTCAATTGATTAGACATGATTTGGAAAGGCACACACCTGTCTATATAAGGTCCCACAGTTGACAGTGCATATCAGAGCAAAAATACAAGCCAGTCGAAGGAATTGTTCGTAGTGCTCCGAGACAGGATTGTGTCGAGGCACAGATCTGGGGAAGGGTACCAAAAAATGTCTGCAGCATTGAAGGTCCCCAAGAACACAGTGGCCTCCATCTTTCTTAAATGGAAGAAGTTTGGAACCACCAAGACTCTTCCTAAAGCTGGCCGCTCGGCCAAACTGAGCAATCGGGGGAGAAGGGCCTTTGTCAGGGAGGTGACCAAGAACCCGATGGTCACTCTGACAGAGCTCCAGAGGTCCTCTGTGGAGATGGGAGAACCTTCCAGAAGGACAACCATCTCTGCAGCACTCTACCAATCAGGCCTTTATGGTAGTGGCCAGACGGAAGCCACTCCTCAGTAAAAGGAGTTTGCCAAAGTCACCTAAACGACTCTCTGACCATGAGAAACAAGATTCTCTGGTCTGATGAAACCAAGATTAAACTCTTTGGCCTGAATGCCAAGCGTCACTTCTAGAGGAAACCTGGCACCATCCCTACTGTGAAGCATGGTGGTGGCAGCATCATGCTGTGGGGATGCTTTTCAGGGGCAGGGACTGGGAGACTAGTCAGGATCAAGGGAAAGATGAACGGAGCCATGTACAGAGAGATCCTTGATGAAAACCTGCTCCAGAGCACTCAGGACCTCAGACTGGGGTGGAAATTCACCTTCCAACAGGACAACAACCCTAAGCACACAGCCAAGACAACGCAGGAGTGGCTTCGGGACAAGTCTCTGAATGTCCTTGAGAGGCCGGACTTGAACCGATCGAACATCTCTGGAGACCTGAAAATAGCTGCGCAGCTGTGCAGCGACGCTCCCCATCCAACCTGACAGAGAATAGTGTCATACCCAAGAAGACTCGAGGCTGTAATCGCTGCCAAAGGTGCTTCAACAAAGTACTGAGTAAAGGGTCTGAATACTTATGTAAATGTGCTATTTCCGTTTTTTATTTGTAATACATTTGAAAAAAAAATATTTAAAAAAATAAGGCTGTAATGTAACAAAATGTGGAAAAAGTCAAGGGGTCTGAATACTTTCCGAATGCACTGTATACTAAAAACTTCGAAGTCAATCACTCCGCCATCGTTGACACGGAAAAATCTAATGATTCAAATATTGAAATAGCATGGGCGACCGAGAAAAACTAATTAGTACAATTTAAGGCCATGTGGCAAACAATAATGCAGGCAGTGGGGATGGGAGTGTGAGCATGTGGGTCTGGGCAGAGGAGATGTAACCATTATTTGTGTGTCTGTAAGTTGTTGTTCAAATGTATATGTTTGTTTTTGTAATGTAAAAATAAAAAAACAAATATAGAAAGTTTTATGAAAATAATTAATGCACAGTCGGCACTTGCATGGGAATTGTTCATATAATTATAATTAACTAATTCATGATATTTGTATCATTCAGGTGTTTGGAAGTAAATAAATAAATAAGGAAAAATAATGTTCAAATCTTTATTGTCCATTAAAAATAATGACAAAAATTCTCCATCATGAGAATTACTGTAGGCCTAGCGGCATTCTGCCTTCTCCCTACAGTTGTCAGCCATTAGCTTCGCCCATGACTGGCTTATGTGAACTGTTTTAAGGTTTAGAAATGTCAATAATGTTTTTTTTTATTTTTTTAAATAATTTTTTTATTTCACCTTTATTTAACCAGGTAAGCCAGTTGAGAACAACTTCTCATTTACAACTGCGACCTGGCCAAGATAAAGCAAAGCAGTGCGATAAAAACAACAACACAGAGTTACATATGGGGTAAAACAAAACATAAAGTCAAAAATACAACAGAAAATATATATATACAGTGTGTGCAAATGTAGCAAGTTATGGAGGTAAGGCAATAAATAGGCCATAGTGCAAAAATAATTACAATTAGTATTAACACTGGAATGATAGATGTGCAAGAGATGATGTACAAATAATCATCGCTTGCAATAGGGCTTTCGAAAGACGGCCCTTCTTCGGTCTTTCATCCCCGAGAAATAATCCTTCAAATAAAAAAAGACAGACACTTGCTGTAGTTTTTATGCACAGATTCAAACCAGCTATTGTGCCTCCATCTGACCAACTACACTTCCTGAGTTACGCTTACACACAGGTGTTTTTATTATTATTTGTATTTATTTAACCTTTAAGTTAGGCAAGTCAGTTAAGAATAAATTAGTATTTACAATGACGGCTTACCAAAAGGCAAAAGGCCTCCTGCGGGGACGGGGGTTAAAAAATAAAATAAAAATATAGGACAAAACACACATCATGACAAGAGAGACACCACAACACTACATAAAGAGAGACCTAAGACAACAACATAGCATGGCAGCAACACATGACACTAAAGCATGGTAGCAACACAACATGGTAGCAGCACAAAACATGGTACAAACATCATGGGGCACAATAATTGGGCGTTCGGAGCATGCTAGATAGCTTATTAGCACCTCTTGTCTTCCCTCTGTTTTCCGTAAACAAGCGCTGTAACATCAAGATATGGCCATGTGGGAACACTAACCCTAACCCCTATTATATTTGTTGCTGATATGAAAGATATGGTCTTTATGCTTCCAAAACCATATCGCAAGTAATGCGTGTTAATGTTCAGATTGAGCGTCATGCCTCTTACCAAATCTCCCCTGTACAAAAGATGTGTAAGGTAATGGAACTGAGAGTCATGATCAAGGGCTACTGTAGGCCTATACTGATAATTCTACATAGGTAGCCTATATTTCTGATTCTGTCTAGGTTCTGCCTTGCTGAATAATCACAATACTGGTATGATGACAATACCTAGCAGAGGAATGTGGTTTATCTGATCGGACTGTGAATCTGATGCCCTTTCAGGATGGGGCTGAGATGCCTTCTCAATCTGTTTGCGTCCTGCACTGGCTCAGCATTGTGCAAAAAAATACATTTGACACATTTTTTGTATATATTTTTTATTTTACATAATTTTATATCTATAATCAATATTAACCATACATGTATCTATTTGACCTGCTATGTATTCAGAAACATAGGACTTCATGATATTCAATTTCCCACCCAGCACTGCACTCTTTTGTTGTACTCTCACGCTACCGTGCGAGATCCAGCCCCGACTGCGCGGTCGCAATATGCCTCAACTTGTCCCCTCCCCCGCGGACTGCCTGGCTTGAGATGAGTGGAAGATGTCGGTTTCGGGTCTGAAGGCCGAATTGAAGTTTTTGGAGTCAATTTTTGACCCAAACCACGAACGTTTCAGAATTATTGATTGGAAGCCTGATGAGCTTAGTTGTCAGTTTAATGTAACCGGTGAAAAACTCCTGATTATACATTGCAACATCACGGTAAGAAAGAAGCTAACGTTAGCTAGCTAACTAGCCAGTTAGCACAGGACAAGCGATAAACATGACGAATTTGGAATTTTAAACGCGAACACATAATTTGTGTTACAAATCAGCTAGCTAACTAGATAAATAAAATATAAATGTGTTCAGACTTCAGTTTGTTAATACTTTATTATCGGGCCATATGTCCAGCTATAGTTAGCTATGCTAGTTAGAAACAAGAAACAAGCTCATATATGTGTAAGTTAAACGTTAGTTGGTTGTTATAGGCTAGCTAGCTAATGCGTCTAAAAAAAAAACTCCAGAAAATACATTTGACCCCCAGCCAACCTATAAAAGGTAGCTAGCTAGCTGTTAATTGTAGCTTATTTTGCTTATACAATAACACAAGGTAACGTGACCTGTGAACACAATTGCTGTCTAACGCAGAATAGTCCTGTGTGAAAATGGTTGTTGGTATTAGCTAGGTAGCTAATTGATGTCGTAACAACTCGGATGAGCTGGCCATAAGCTACCCGCCAACAAATAAAACATCACGACATAATATTACAAGTCGGCACGTGACGTCGTGATTAGATGGTTAGTACGTGGTGTATAGCTGTGGATGTTTCTTAATGTGATCTATCATTCCTTTATTCTGAAGTAGTTCCAACTACTAAGCTAGCTACCTGGCTAATCAAATCAAATAGTATTGGCCGTGTGTACTTATTTTGCAGATGTTATCGCAGGTGCAGCGAAAATGTTTGTTTCTTTTATTTATTTATTTCACCTTTATTTAACCAGGTAAGCCAGTTGAGAACAAGTTCTCATTTACAACTGCGACCTGGCCAAGATAAAGCAAAGCAGTGCGATAAAAACAACAACACAGAGTTACATATGGGGTAAAAAAACATAAAGTCAAAATAAATAAATAATTGTTTCTACCAAACAATACAAACAAATCCAAAGAATAAAAATAAATAAATGTAAGAAATATCAGTTAACTAGTTATTTCTGTTTTGTAGATTTAGCTACACTGAACAAAAAATATAGATGCAACATGTAAAGTGTTGGTCCCATGTTTCATGAGCTGAAATAAAAAATCCCAGACACACAAAAAGGCTGTTTCACTCAAATGTTACGCACAAATTTGTTTACATCCCTTTTAGTGAGCATTTATCCTTTGCCAAGATAATACAGCCAACTAACAAGTGTTGCATATCAAGAAGCTGATTAAACAGCATGATCATTACACAGGTGCACCTTGTGCTGGGGACAATAAATGGCCACTCTAAAATGTGCAGTTTTGTCACACCACCCAATGCCACCGATGTCTCAAGTTTTGAGGGAGCGTGCAATTTGCATGCTGACTGCAGGAATGTTCACCAGAGCTGTTGCCAGATAATTTAATGTTAATTTCTCTACCGTAAGCCGCCTCCAACATCATTTTAGAGATTTTGACAGTATGTCTAACTGGCCTCACAAACACAGACCACATGTAACCATGCTAGCCCAGGACATCCACATCCGGCTTCTTCACCTGCGGGATCTTCTGAGACCAGCCACCCGGACAGCTGATGAAACTGTGGGTTTGCACAACCAATTAATTTCTGCACAAACTGTCTCAGGGAAGCTCATCTGCGTGCTCATCGTCCTCACCAGGGTCTTGACCTGACTGCAGTTCGGTGTCGTAACCGACTAAAGTGGGCAAATGCCCACCTTCGATGGCCAATGGCACGCTGGAGAAGTGTGCTATTCGCAGATAGCAGACAGCGTCGTGTATGGCATTGTGTGGGTGAGCGGTTAGCTGATGTCAACGTTGTGAACAGTGCCCCGCGGTGTGGTTATGGTATGGGCAGGTACAAGCTACGGACAACGAACACAATTGCATTTTATTGATGGCAATTTGAATGCACATAGCTACCGTGACGAGATCCTGAGGCCCATTGTTGTGCCATTCATCCATCGCCATCACCTCATGATTCAGCATGATAATGCACGGCCTCATGTTTCAAGGATCTGTACACAGTTCCTGGAAGCTGAAAAGGTCACGTTTCTTCCATGGCCTGCATACTCACCAGACGTGACCCCATTGATCATGTGTGGGATGCTCTGGATAGACGTGTACGACAACGTGTTCCAGTTCCCGCCAACATCCATCAACTTCACACAGCCATTAAAGAGTGGGACAACATTCAACAGGCCACAATCAACAGCCTGATCAACTCTATGCGAAAGAGTTGTCGTGCTGCATGAGGCAAATGGTGGTCAAACCAGATACTGACTGGTTTTCTGAACCAAGCCTACTTTTGTTTATAAAGGTATTTGTAACCAACAGATTCATATCTGTATTTCCAGTCATGTGAAATCCATAGATTAGGGCCTAATTAATTCATTTCAATTGACTGATTTCCTTATATGAACTGTAACTCAATAAAATCGTTTAAATTGTTGCGTTTTATATTTTGGTTCAGTGTAGATAGCTAGCTAGATCGCGTGTCAGTTCAGCGCTGTTCCGTTAGAGCTTTTCCTAGTAATGAGTGTACTCCTGAGTGGCGCAGTGGTCTAAGGCACTGCACCGCAGTGCTAACTGTGCCACTAGAGATCCTGGTTCGAATCCAGGCTCTGTCGCAGCCGGCCGCGACCGGGAGACTCATGGGCGGCGCACAATTGGCCCAGCGTCGTCCATGGTAGGGGAGGGAATGGCCGGCAGGGATGTAGCTCAGTTGATAGAGCATGGCGTTTGCAACGCCAGGGTTGTGGGTTCGTTTCCCATGGGGGGCCAGTATAAAAAAATATGTATTCACTAACTGTAAGTCGCTCTGGATAAGAGCGTCTGCTAAATGACTAAAATGTAAATGTAATGATGTGATCAACTGATCACCACCCCTCTCTCCCCCCCCCCCTTTCTGTCTCCCAGGAGTCATACCCCTCTATACCCCCTATCTGGTTTGTTGACTCTGACGACCCAAGTCTGACAGAGGTGTTGGAGCGCCTGGAAGATGTCAGAAAGGGCACCTCTTTGGTAAGTCACTCACCTGTGTGTGTATAGACTGGACTTTTCTTCCTTATTTACACCAACACAATGTGCTGCACAGGATGTAGTTACCAGCTCTCATGGAAGGCAAATGCCCTAATACCACCTACAAAATTGGTTGCTAAGAAAGTATTCACACCCCCTTGACTTTTTCCACATTTTGTGTTACAGCCTGAATATAAAATGAATTAAATTGAGATTTTGTGCCAGTGATCTACACACAATGTCCGACAATGTCGAAGTGGAATTTTGTTAGTAGAGAGTTTTACAAATTATTAAATGTATTAGTATTCAACCCCTTTGTTATGGCAAGCCTAAATACGTTTGGGAGTAAAAATGTGCTTTAAGTTGCGTGGACTCACTCTGTGTTCAATAATAGTGGTTAACCCTTTGGACCCAAATAGAATTCTAGAATGCCGCTGTAGATGACTGAGAATTCAAGATAAAACAAATTTTCTCACACATTTCAAACAAACAGACATAGCTCAAAAACAAAGAACAAATTAAAATTACAAGTCAATTTACTTTTAAAGAGCACAATCTCTTCTTTAATATGACACCACATTCATGGCAATAGGAATAACACTCATTTTGTCTTACGTTGTGTAAAGACACTATCAAAAAGCGATTAACACTCAACAAAAAAAACCTGCCGTATTTAAATTGTAGTAAATTTGACTAAATTACTCACTCAGAATGTACCAAGTATAATATATTATTTACATATAAATAAATACAATTATCCAAAATGTGACCATATTCAGGAAGTATTTCAAAACCCGCACATAGTAGGCTATTTGATTGACGACGATTCTTACTAATTTACAAATTCAGAGACTATTTCAAAATGTAGGCAACCTCTCTCAATAAGATTTTAGTACCAGGCCTGACACAAAATGTAGAAATAGTAGCCTACTTTGACAACAACTCAGTGAATGCAACAAGTATTAGATAGAAACAGAGACAAGATACAAAACAACTGTTCAGAGACAATCAAAGATTTGTAGGACAGATTCCTATTTCACACTGTCACTTCAGTATTTGGAATTAGCCTACAACATTGCATGGAACTTTCTGGAAACATTGCCCAATCGTGCAAAGTGGCACGGAACACGTAGAGCACCCAAGGGAGGTTTCTACACATCTCCCACTTTTTTTTCCCCCTGTGTCCACTCCGGATGCACACCACACAACCCTCTCTTGCGCCCTTCAAACTTCACCTGCTTTCAAATGAGTTACAACTCGCTCCACATGCACTGGTGCCACACTCTTGGCTCCCCTCTTCCTGCCACTGTAGCCATATCACAAAGTGAATGCACAAGCTGCATTTTGAATGCCTTCAGGGACCAGCGCCTGCAGTTTCTGGGAAGGGGCCTTTGCAGGGTCCCCCACACAATGTATGCATTTATGATGGAAATGTTGAGCATCCCCGAAAACACACATATTTCTAAATTTTCTGCCTGTGTGTCCAACATTGTAATAGCTCCTCAGTTGGTCAAGATGGTCAATCCCGCCCATTTTCTTGTTGTAATCCATTACAAGCTCTGGAACAGACAAGTTCCGACCACTTTTAAAAACAACTCCAAAGCCACTGTCGCTTTAGGCCCAGGCTGTGTGGCACAATGGTGAATGGTGGGACTTGGGGCAGACACACTCCATGGAAACGTAGCCCCCCCCCCCCCCCCCATCTCGTGTGTGCTCACCCGCTTCCCCTCCCTCTGGTTCCTCCCCTCCCTCTGGTTCCTCCCCTCCCTCTGGTTCCTCCCCTCCCTCTGGTTCTTCCCCTCTCTCTGCCTCCTCCCCTCCCTCTGCTTCCTCCCCTATCTCTGCTTCCTCCCCTCTCTCTGCTTTCTCCCCTCTCTCTGGTTCCTCCCCTCCCTCTGGTTCCTCCCCTCCCTCTGGTTCCTCCCCTCCCTCTGGTTCCTCCCCTCCCTCTGGTTCCTCCCCTCCCTCTGCTTCCTCCCCTCCCTCTGCTTCCTCCTCTCCCTCTGCTTCCTCCCTTCCCTCTGCTTCCTCCCCTCCCTCTAGTTCCTCCCCTCTCTCTGGTTCCTCCCCTCCCTCTGGTTCCTCCCCTCTCTCTGCTTCCTCCCCTCCCTCTGCTTCCTCCCCTCCCTCTGGTTCCTCCCCTCTCTCTGGTTCCTCCCCTCTCTCTGGTTCCTCCCCTCTCTCTGGTTCCTCCCCTCTCTCTGGTTCCTCCCCTCTCTCTGGTTCCTCCCCTCCCTCTGGTTCCTCCCCTCCCTCTGGTTCCTCTCCTCCCCTCCCTCTGGTTCCTCCCCTCCCTCTGGTTCCTCCCCTCTCTCTGCTTCCTCCCCTCTCTCTGGTTCCTCCCCTCTCTCTGGTTCCTCCCCTCTCTCTGCTTCCTCCCCTCCCTCTGCTTCCTCCCTTCCCTCTGCTTCCTCCCCTCCCTCTAGTTCCTCCCCTCTCTCTGGTTCCTCCCCTCCCTCTGGTTCCCCCCCTCTCTCTGCTTCCTCCCCTCCCTCTGGTTCCTCCCCTCTCTCTGGTTCCTCCCCTCCCTCTGGTTCCTCCCCTCTCTCTGCTTCCTCCCCTCCCTCTGCTTCCTCCCTTCCCTCTGCTTCCTCCCCTCTCTCTGGTTCCTCCCCTCCCTCTGCTTCCTCCCCTCCCTCTGCTTCCTCCCCTCCCTCTGCTTCCTCCCCTCCCTCTGCTTCCTCCCCTCCCTCTGGTTCCTACCCTCCCTCTGGTTCCTCCCCTCTCTCTGGTTCCTCCCCTCTCTCTGCTTCCTCCCCTCTCTCTGGTTCCTCCCCTCCCTCTGCCTCCTCCCCTCTCTCTGGTTCCTCCCCTCTCTCTGCTTCCTCCCCTCTCTCTGGTTCCTCCCCTCCCTCTGGTTCCTCCCCTCCCTCTGGTTCCTCCCCTCTCTCTGGTTCCTCCCCTCTCTCTGGTTCCTCCCCTCTCTCTGGTTCCTCCCCTCTCTCTGGTTCCTCCCCTCTCTCTGGTTCCTCCCCTCCCTCTGGTTCCTCCCCTCCCTCTGGTTCCTCCCCTCCCTCTGGTTCCTCCCCTCCCTCTGGTTCCTCCCCTCCCTCTGGTTCTTCCCCTCTCTCTGCCTCCTCCCCTCTCTCTGGTTCCTCCCCTCTCTCTGGTTCCTCCCCTCCCTCTGGTTCCTCCCCTCCCTCTGGTTCTTCCCCTCTCTCTGCCTCCTCCCCTCTCTCTGCCTCCTCCCCTCTCTCTGCTTCCTCCCCCCCCTTTGCTTCCTCCCCTCCCTCTGCTTCCTCCCTTCCCTCTGCTTCCTCCCCTCCCTCTAGTTCCTCCCCTCTCTCTGGTTCCTCCCCTCCCTCTGGTTCCTCCCCTCTCTCTGCTTCCTCCCCTCCCTCTGGTTCCTCCCCTCCCTCTGGTTCCTCCCCTCTCTCTGGTTCCTCCCCTCTCTCTGGTTCCTCCCCTCTCTCTGGTTCCTCCCCTCCCTCTGGTTCCTCCCCTCCCTCTGGTTCCTCCCCTCCCTCTGGTTCTTCCCCTATCTCTGCCTCCTCCCCTCTCTCTGCTTCCTCCCCTCCCTCTGCTTCCTCCCCTCCCTCTGGTTCCTCCCCTCCCTCTGGTTCCTCCCCTCTCTCTGGTTCCTCCCCTCTCTCTGGTTCCTCCCCTCTCCCTGCTTCCTCCCCTCCCTCTACTTCCTCCCCTCCCTCTACTTCCTCCCCTCCCTCTGGTTCCTCCCCTCCCTCTGGTTCCTCCCCTCTCTCTGGTTCCTCCCCTCTCTCTGGTTCCTCCCCTCTCTCTGGTTCCTCCCCTCTCTCTGGTTCCTCCCCTCCCTCTGGTTCCTCCCCTCTCTCTGGTTCCTCCCCTCCTCTGGTTCCTCCCCTCTCTCTGCTTCCTCCCCTCCATGTTCCTCTCCCTCTTTACTCCTCTTCCTCTCTCCCGCCATTCTCCCCTCGCTCCACATCTCTATTCCTCTAATCATCTCTAACTCCTCTTCCTCCCTGCACTTTGGTGACTCTCCACATCACTTCCCTCACTTTCACTGACCTAGAGGAACAGAGTAACAGGGGAGAGGAGAGGAGCAACAAATAGGATACAATTGTGGTGAGGAACATAATCTCTCTTCCTCTGTTTGTAATGCATGGATGAATCCTTTGATATGTCAGACAATGTTTAGGAGCTGAGCTGCTGTAGTAAGAGTGGTTGAATTCAGCATTTTTGCCCGACACAATGGCTTTAGTGTTTTGGCTGTACAGATATAAATAAATGTTTTGTGAATTACACCTGATGGTATTTTCCTGTAGCTTGGAGAATGAAGAGGGAGAGGGACACATTCAAACTGCCGACTCTGGGCCTGGCTCTCACTCAGTTAAACAGATTGAGTGAGTTTGGCATTGAATTATGGGTAAAAAAAAGCACTATTAGATGTTATCCAAGTGCCTGGGTCATCTGGCTACTGGGACCAGACTGGACACAGCCTCTGTACTAGGACCAGATGGACCAGTCTAGGCACTAATTGCGATATTCGGTACATGGTTTCTGCGTCAGTGTTGACAGAGATTTGGACAAACTTTCTGGCGATGTGGTTAATTCTCTCTTCCTTCCTCATTCTTTTTTCTCATCCAAACACATACTCTCTTCCTAAAAAGGGGTTTCCATAATAAATTGTGATACAGTCACACGCCTCCCATTCCCCACACACTCTCTCTCTCTCCTCCAATCAACTCTTGTTTTCTTGACTGACAGACTAACTACAGAGTTCGCCAATGTTAGCCAATTAGTTACGAATCTGGGACAGTCTCCAAATGAATTGCGTCGGTAGAAACTGGACAGAACAAGCAACTTGTTAGCTGGCTATGTAAGCACATATCCAACTCAGCATATGAAATCCACTGCGCGGGCATCTACTACCCAAACACGCCAGCCAAGCTGTCAAATAATAGGAAAACAAAGCAATGTACAGCGAGGGAAAAAACGTATTTGATCCCCTGCTGATTTTGTACGTTTGCCCACTGACAAAGACATGATCAGTCTATAATTTTAATGGTAGGTTTATTTGAACAATGAGAGACAGAATAACAACAACAAAATCCAGAAAAATGCATGTCAAAAATGTTATAAATTGATTTGCATTTTAATGAGGGAAATAATTTTTGTCCCACTCCTCTTTGCAGATCTTCTCCAAGTCATTAAGGTTTCGAGGCTGACGTTTGGCAACTCGAACCTTCAGCTCCCTCCACAGATTTTCTATGGGATTAAGGTCTGGAGACTGGCTAGGCCACTCCAGGACCTTAATGTGCTTCTTCTTGAGCCACTCCTTTGTTGCCTTGGCCGTGTGTTTTGGGTCATTGTCATGCTGGAATACCCATCCACGACCCATTTTCAATGCCCTGGCTGAGGGAAGGAGGTTCTCACCCAAGATTTGACGGTACATGGCCCCGTCCATCGTCCCTTTGATGCGGTGAAGTTGTCCTGTCCCCTTAGCAGAAAAACACCCCCAAAGCATAATGTTTCCACCTCCATGTTTGACGGTGGGGATGGTGTTCTTGGGGTCATAGGCAGCATTTCTCCTCCTCCAAACACGGCGAGTTGAGTTGATGCCAAAGAGCTCAATTTTGGTCTCATCTGACCACAACACTTTCACCCAGTTCTCCTCTGAATCATTCAGATGTTCATTGGCAAACTTCAGACGGGTCTATATATGTGCTTTCTTGAGCAGGGGGACCTTGCAGGCGCTGCAGGATTTCAGTCATTCACGGCGTAGTGTGTTACCAATTGTTTTCTTGGTGACTGTGGTCCCAGCTGCCTTGAGATCATTGACAAGATCCTCCCGTGTAGTTCTGGGCTGATTCCTCACCGTTCTCATGATCATTGCAACTCCACGAGGTGAGATCTTGCATGGAGCCCCAGGCCAAGGGAGATTGACAGTTATTTTGTGTTTCTTCCATTTGCGAATAATTGCACCAACTGTTGTCACCTTCTCACCAAGCTAATTGGCGATGGTCTTGTAGCCCATTCCAGCCTTGTGTAGGTCTACAATCTTGTCCCTGACATCCTTGGAGAGCTCTTTAGTCTTGGCCATGGTGGAGAGTTTGGAATCTGTTTGATTGATTGCTTCTGTGGACAGGTGTCTTTTATACAGGTAACAACATGAGATTAGGAGCACTCCCTTTAAGAATGTGCTCCTAATATCAGCTCGTTACCTGTATAAAAGACACCTGGGAGCCAGAAATCTTTCTGATTGAGAGGGGGTCAAATACTTATTTCCCTCATTAAAATGCAAATCAATTTATAACATTTTTGACATGCGTTTTTCTGGATTTTTTAGTTGAATTTTTGTCTCACTGTTCAAATAAACCTACCATTAAAATTATAGACTGATAATTTCTTTGTCAGTGGGCAAACGTACAAAATCAGCAGGGGATCAAATACTTTTTTCCCTCACTGTATATACAGTGGGGAGAACAAGTATTTGATACACTGCCGATTTTGCAGGTTTTCCTACTTACAAAGCATGTAGAGGTCTGTAATTCTTATCATAGGTACACTTCAACTCTAAGAGACGGAATAAAAAAAATCCAGAAAATCACATTGTATGATTTTTAAGTAATTCATTTGGATTTTATTGCATGACATAAGTACAGTGGGGGAAAAAGTATTTAGTCAGCCACCAATTGTGCACGTTCTCCCACTTAAAAAGATGAGAGGCCTGTAATTTTCATCATAGGTACACGTCAACTATGGCAAACAAAATGAGAAATGTTTTTCTCCAGAAAATCACATTGGGCCAAAATACCAGCAACAGTGTGTGAAAACCTTGTGAAGACTTACAGAAAACGTTTGACCTGTGTCATTGCCAACAAAGGGGATATAACAAAGTATTGAGAAACTTTTGTTATTGACCAAATACTTATTTTCCACCATAATTTGCAAATAAATGCATAAAAAATCCTACAATGTGATTTTCTGGAGAGAAAAAAATTCTCATTTTGTCTGCCATAGTTGACGTGTACCTATGATGAAAATTACAGGCCTCTCTCATCTTTTTAAGTGGGAGAACTTGCACAATTGGTGGCTGACTAAATACTTTTTTCCCCCACTGTATTTGATACATCAGAAAAGCAGAACTAAATATTTGGTACAGAAACCTTTGTTTGCAATTACAGAGATCATACGTTTCCTGTAGGTCTTGTTTGCACACACTGCAGCAGGGATTTTGGCCCACTCCTCCATACAGACCTTCTCCCGATCCTTCAGGTTTCGGGGCTGTCGCTGGGCAATACAGACTTTCAGCTCCCTCCAAAGATTTTCTATTGGGTTCAGGTCTGGAGACTGGCTAGGCCACTCCAGGACCTTGAGATGCTTCTTACGGAGCCACTCCTTAGTTGCCCTGGCTGTGTGTTTCGGGTTGTTGTCATGCTGGAAGACCCAGCCACGACCCATCTTCAATGCTCTTACTGAGGGAAGGAGGTTGTTGGCCAAGATCTCGCGATACATGGCCCCATCCATCCTCCCCTCAATACGGTGCAGTCGTCCTGTCCTCTTTGCAGAAAAGCATCCCCAAAGAATGATGTTTCCACCTCCATGCTTCACGGTTGGGATGGTGTTCTTGGGGTTGTACTCATCCTTCTTCTTCCTCCAAACACGGCGAGTGGAGTTTAGACCAAAAAGCTATATTTTTGTCTCATCAGACCACATGACCTTCTCCCATTCCTCCTCTGGATCATCCAGATGGTCATTGGCAAACTTCAGACGGGCCTGGACATGCGCTGGCTTGAGCAGGGGGACCTTGCGTGCGCTGCAGGATTTTAATCCATGACGGCGTAGTGTGTTACTAATGGTTTTCTTTGAGACTGTGGTCCCAGCTCTCTTCAGGTCATTGACCAGGTCCTGCCGTATAGTTCTGGGCTGATCCCTCACCTTCCTCATGATCATTGATGCCCCACGAGGTGA
Source organism: Coregonus lavaretus (assembly GCF_964263955.1). Lineage (NCBI taxonomy): Eukaryota > Metazoa > Chordata > Actinopteri > Salmoniformes > Salmonidae > Coregonus > Coregonus lavaretus. Next base: position 6,211,226 of record NC_140008.1, read on the forward strand.
GATCTTGCTTGGAGCCCCAGACCGAGGGTGATTGACCGTCATCTTGAACTTCTTCCATTTTCTAATAATTGCGCCAACAGTTGTTGCCTTCTCACCAAGCTGCTTGCCTATTGTCCTGTAGCCCATCCCAGCCTTGTTGTGAGTTGTTAGATACTACTGCGCTGTTGGAGCTAGGGAAGGGAACGGGGGATACCAAGTCAGTTGTACAACTAAATGCATTCAACTAAAATGTCTTCTGCATTTAACCCAACCCCTCTGAATCAGCGAGGTGTGGAGGGCTGCCTTAATCAGAAACACAAGCATTTCGCTACATCCACAATAACATCAGCTAAATATGTGTATGCGACCAATAAAATTTGATTTGATCAACAACTAACTTGACAGAGCTTGAGGAGTTTCAAAAAGAATGTGCGAATATTGTACAGTTCAGGTGTACAAAGCTCTTAGAGAATTTACCCAGAAAAACTCACAGCTGTAATCGCTGCCAAAGGTGATTCTAACATGTATTGACTCGGTTTAATTCTTATCTAATGAAGATATATTAGTTATTCTTTTTCATTAATCTTTAAATAATGTTTTTTTTAGCTCATTAAAAAAAGACAACTAAATCCAGTATAATCCCAATTTGTTACACAACAAAATGTGGAAAAAGTCGAGGGGTGTGTATACTTTCTGAAGGCACCGTATATGCCATTTTAGCAGATGCTTCTATCCAAAGCGACTTAGTCATGCGTGTATACATTTTATTCGTATGGGTGACCCCAGCGGGAATGGAACCCATGACCCTTTGCGTTGTAAGTGCTCCACAGACTGAGCCACATAGAACTCTGGCTCTCATGGAAATCATAGTACCTCCTTCGAAATTGGTTGATAAGTTACAGTAAAGAGATGGTGGTATTGTATTATTGTAAAAAAAAAAAAGGTTCAGAGATACTGTAGAATGACAGTTGACCTGTTTTTTTTGTTTGTTTCCCCAGCTCCTACAGCAGCTGAAGCGTCTCATCTGTGACCTGTGTCGGCTGTACAACCTGCCCCAGCACCCAGATGTAGAGATGCTAGATCAGCCACTCCCTGCTGGGCCCATCAACCCAGAGCGCAAGGTAGGGCTCATTCTAACACACACACATTTATATATGGTGGACCCCACAGTTTGAAATCAGTAAATATTCAGTTGGTTTGAATAACATTTTTAGATGCGAATAAGGTTATCTAGAAATATGTATTAGATTTAAATCTAAATATAGTGATTCACGGATGGGGACAGCCCTAACGCAAGGCAAGCCTCGTATTCTGGGCCTATGTAACATTCCATACCCCATTGATACAATCAGAAAGGCATAAAACAAAATAAAACAATGAATCCACTCTCCCTTATAGCATGGACCAGCGGATGAAGTGACATCCGAGGAGGAGGAGGAAGAAGAAATGGGCGAGGTGTGTGCGTCTACGTTTACCTTCCTATGTACTAGGGTTGGCCGATTTTACGATTGCATCATCTATCGTCGATGGTGACGACATCGTGATGTCACAAACATGGTTTAGCATATTTGAATTTGACTGCTCCTCCGGTGTCTCGCAGCACAATAGCACAGCGCAGTTCTGCACACAGCAGGGTGATGTGCCAAATGGCCTATTTGCCATAGCCTACATTTTCAATACATACACTGCCTTCAGAAAGTGTTCATAAGCCTTGACTTATTCCACATTTTGTTGTTACAGCCTGAATTCTAAATGAATACAATCAAAATATTTCTGACCCATCTACACACTACCCCATAAGAGTGTTTTTAGACATTTTTGCAAATTTATTGAAAATGAAATACAGAAATATCTCATTTACGTAAGTATTCACACCCCTGAGTCAATACTTTGTAGGAGCACCATTGGCAGCGATTACAGCTGTGAGTCTTTCTGGGTAAATTCTCTAAGCGCTTTGCACACATGGATTGTACAATATTTGCACATTATTCTTTAAATAATTATTCTAGCTCTGTCAAGTTGGTTGTTGATCATTGCTAGACAGCCATTTTCAAGTCTTGCCGTACATTTAAGCCGATTGTCCTGCTAAAAAGGTGATTTTGTCTCCCGTTGTCTGTTGGAAAGCAGACTGAACCAGGTTTTCCTCTAGGATTGTGCCTGTGCTTAGCTCTATTCTGTTTCTTTTTATCCTAAGAACTCCCTAGTCCTTGCCAATAGCAAGCATACCCATAACATGATGCAGCCACCACCATGCTTGAAAATATGAAGTGGTACTCAGTGATGTGTTGTTGGATTTGCCCCAAACATAATGCTTTGTATTCAGGACATAAAGTTAATTTCTTTGCCACATTCTTTTTGCAGTTTTACTTTAGTGCCTTATTGCAAACAGGATGCATGCTTTGGAATATTTTTATTCTGTACAGGCTTCCTTCTTTTCACTCTGTCAATTAGGTTTGTATTGTGGAGTACCTACAATGTTGTTGATCCATCCTCAGTTTTCTCCTATCACAGCCATTAAACTCTTAAATGTTTTAAAATCACCATTGGCCTCATGATGAAATCCCTGAGCGGTTTCCTTCCTCTCCGGCAACTGAGTTAGGAAGGACGTCTATATCTGATTTTGTAGTGACTGGGTGTATTGATACACCATCCAAAGTGTAATTAATAACTTAACCATGCTCAAATGGATATTCAGTGTCTGCTTTTTTTTCTCCTTTTTACCCATGTGTCGGATGTAGAGATGAGGTAGTCATTCAGAAATCATGTTAAGATCTATTATTGCACAGAGTTATCCCATGCAATTTATGTGACTTGTTAAGTGTATTTTTACCCCTGAGCTTATTTAAGCTTGCCATAACAAAGGGGTTGAATACTTATTGACTCAGCTTTTTATTTGTATTTAAGTTCTAAAAATGTTGAAAAACATAATTCCACTTTGACATTATGGGGTATTGTGTGTAGGCCAGTGACACAATCTCAATTTAATGAATTTCATATTCTGGCTGTAACACAACAAAATGTGGAAAAGTCAAGGGATGTGAATACTTTCTGAATGCACTGTATATGGTAGACTTTTAATAACATAATGCAAGAGAACAATATAGATTGTAGAAAGAGCGGAGAGCATCAAAATAAGTGAAAAGGGTCCGATTTTCCTTCTCTCCAACGTCTGATTATCACAGACCTTTTGCAGCGGACACTCCGCGTTCTGGCTTACTGTTTTAAAATCTTCATTTCCCTTTTTCTCCCTAATCCTCATTCGATTTGAATGTGACTTGTTGGCCTAGACATATCCTACTCTTTCATAATCAACCATCGAATGAATCTATGGGCCTAACGAAGTTCCGTCTCAGAAAGTTGTTTGCGAATAGCCGAAATAAAAACATAGTATAGTTGTAATGGGAGAGAACAAACGGTTCCAAGACAGACTAATCAAATAGGAAGTTTAAACAAACTTGGTACGTTTTTGCTTTACGTGACCAAAGTGCAGGCAAAATAAATTGTGCCGTCGGAAAATCCCTCCTTGCAAACCAAACAGCCAATAATATATATATATATATATAAAATATAATAGGAAGTTTAAACAAATATATATATTTATATATAGGCCTGCACATAGGCTATTGTCAAAAGTTGCAGTAAATGTTACTTTGACAAGTTAAACTTATAAACTAATATAAAAAATATTGTTGAAATGTTTATTAATGTCCTTGAATTGCGCAACCCGCAGCAGCACGTTCAATAAGCCGAGCTATAAATAAATGAGTGATGAGTCGGTATCGGAGTTGTCTCAAACAACTTTATTTTGAATAGCTGTGTATTTATATAAAACTCAACAACGATCTGATAAAACTAATTATTTATCCTATAGCATTCTTTATAACACTTTAATTAACATTGGCTTGTGCTAAAAATGAAAGGCCTATTGGGATATGCCTTTTGCCTATCGAACTGTACAAATCCTAAATATAGGCCTACAAGTTACAAAACAAAGTAGCCCAAACTAAATAAGTATGAAAATAATATAAATTAGTGCAAAAAACAAACATGTCTTAAGGTTTGACAGAATATTTTAGCATATCCTATAGGCTTTTTCTTTCATTTACATTTTAGTCATTTAGCAGACGCTCTTATCCAGAGCGACTTACATTTAGTGAGTGCATACATATATATATATATATTTTTTTTCATACTTTCGAATAAGATGTGTCTGTATTTGCAATTAGGAACCATTTAGGTCTAGTGCTTTTTTTTTTTGTACCATGTCTTAAGCCTACCTAAAGGTTTCTGGCAAGGAACACCAGCATGTTCACCTTTTTTGCCCCAGAGTAGAAAACTCTGCAGGATGATGGCCTTGTAAATGTTGGAGGTTTGTAGTCTGTCCATCCTGATGATCTGTTTTCCATATCCTGCAAGTGACTTGGGTCAAGGTCTGCTGGCTCACCTTCATCATTCGGCCTGAAACCGAAGAACTGCCAAACAGGCGAAGACGTGCTTTTCTTTCCCACCAAGTCAGCCATGTTTGTTTTCCCCTGATTTTTTATTTATTTTCACAATCTGAAACTGTCGGAAAGTCGCCTAATGGAAGAATGTCACAAATGCGCATATCCAGATGATCATGATGAAATAACAATAGCCTACACTTGTTATTGTTATTATATATTATATACACTTGATATTGCTATAATATTCGTTTTTTAAAGGTAGGCTAATATAACTGTTATCTAAGTGTTTTTCATGGACAAGAGAAACATAGCCCTACCAATTTGTAAATCATTCTGTAGCCTAGATTAGACCAAATAATAACTAGGTCTAAACACTGTTTAGGCAATGTGTCCTTTTAATATTGTGTTCGCCAATTGACCCCTGTCGTCTATTCCCGTCATGTTATTATTGGAAGATCTGTCATTTAAGACATCACCCTACTATGTACAACGATAATATCAACATTCATCTTAAACTTCTTGTGTGTGTGCTGTATGTCACCTCTTGTGTTTTCTATAATATATTAATATATAATATATGCATTAAAACGGTATATTGTGTTCAGCAGGACATTGAAGACCTGGACCACTATGAGATGAAAGAGGAGGAGCCAGTGGATGGGAAGAAGTCTGAGGACGATGGCATAGAGAAGGTAATTAACGTGTATACACCTCTCGCTCTCTCTCCTGAGTGTACAAAACATTAAGAACACCTGCTCTTTCCGTGACATAGACTGACCAGGTGAAAGGTATGATCCCTTATTGATGTCACTTGTTAAATCCACAGAAGTGTAGATGAAGGGGAGGAGACAGGTGAAAGAAGGATTTTTAAGCCTTGAGACATGGAGTGTGTGTCTGCCATTCAGAGGGTGAATGGGCAAGACAAAATATTGAAGTGCCTTTTGAATGGGGTATGGTAGTAAGTGCCAGGCGCACCGGTTTGTGTCAAGAACCACAACGCTGCTGGGTTATTCACGTTCAACAGTTTCCTGTGTGTATCAAGAATGGTCCACCACCCAAAGGACATCTAGCCAACTTGACCCAACTGTGGGAAGCATTGGAGTCAACATGGGCCAGCATCCCTGTGGAATGCTTTTCGACACTTTGGGTAAAAAGGGGTTGGGGGGTGCAACTCAATATTAGGAAGGTGTTCCTAATGTTTGGTATGCTCAGTGTATATACTTGACTTTTATTTTTACCATCTTCCCTAGCCTGGTTGTTTCTGTTCAGCTATTACATTCCACTCCTTGTACTCCGTGTAATTTACCAAAGAGGCCAATAGGGTCTGGCTCCAGCAGATGCTTTCTCAGGACACAGACGCTGTGAGACATACGAGCTCAGACAAGACTAATGGTGCCAGAGAGGACTGGCTAGCTAGTGTTGGCAGAACTGAGCAATTTATCCTTAGCTATATTGTAAAACTTAATGAAAATGAACATTACTTTTTGGTTAAGGTTAGGCTTAGGCATTAGGGATAGCAGTGGGGTTAGTGTTAGAATCAGATTTAATGACTTTGCCAGCTAATGAGAGATCGTTAGACCGACACATTCCTCTCTCGCTAGATGCGCAATTAAAGGGGAAATACACTCAAATCTAAATGTGTTTTTTCCCCCCAGATCTTAAAAATTGTCTTCTGATGTGATTTACATGGACTCAGAACATCAATTTTTGTTGTTTCGCTATAAATAATTGTAATATTGAGAGTAAAAAACGAAACGATAAATCCCAAACCAGGAAAAGTAAAACAGAATTCAGGAAATACAAAATATAATTTTATGGGGCCCCGTTAGTTACTAATAATAATAATAATATGCCATTTACTTAGTCATGCGTGCATACATTTTCTGTGTATGGGTGGTCCCGGGGATCGAACCCACTACCTTGGCGTTACTAGCGCCGTGCTCTACCAGCTGAGCTACAGAGGACCCAGTTGTTTATTAAGCATTATTTGACCAGGTATATTTACAGAACACACATCTCTTTTACACCAAGAAACCAGTGAAGAGTTGCAGGGTAGAGGAGAAGAATGTGCTTATTTGAAAGCTATAAAAAAATAAAAAATAAATTAAGTAGTTGATTTCGTCCGGTCCAGACAAAACCAGTCTGTCAAAAGTTGCTAGCTCATGTCTAAATCCGCTACCTAAATACATACTGCAATTGACCCTTTTCTATCCTGCGCCCCCCTTGGTTACTGTTGCAACCTCGGACAACATTTTCCTGGGAAGTCCAGTTTCCCATTCAACCACTGGCAAAGTCCCCTCACAATGATCTCACTGTTTTTAATACATAATGAAAATAAACTCTGACTACCCCTTGCTAATCAGGGAACTATTTGGTATGTTGCGGTGGACTGTCGTTACAATTGCTTCACGGGAACCTGGACAAATTAAGTTTGTAGTGTAGCTAGCCACTGGATGGCTCTGAATCCACTATCTCTATCTCTCTACCTCTATCTCTGCCTCTCTCTCTACCTCTCTCTCTCTCTACCTCTCTATCTATATCTATCTCTATCTCTCTACCTCTCTCTCTCTCTCCCTCTATATCAAATCAAAAAATTGTATTGGTCACATGCGCCGAATACAACAGGTGCAGACATTACAGTGAAATGCTTACTTACAGCCCTTATATCTACCTCTATCTACCTCTATCTCTCTCGCTACCTCTATCTCTGTCTATCTCTGTCCGTCTCTCTCTCTCTCTACCTCTATATCTGAATCCACTGTCAGCATGCAGTTAAAGCTATAACCACTTTTGGAGCTAACTAGTGCGCTCATCGTATCCTGATGTTGACAGCAGATGGGAGTTGTATTCATAACATTGCTAACTTAGCTAGCTAACGTACAAGTTATATTAAGTGGCTAGCTAGCATTAGCAACGTTTGGTGGTCAATGAGACTGAGAGCTAGCTAACCAGCTGAGCTAGCAAACAATGTAACAAAAGTGTAATCTCGTATTCGAAAAAGACTCCCAACAGGCTCTGCATTTTAGGAATCACAGTAGCAAGTACTCCTGGTGCACTGTTTAATTATTTAGCTATTTATACATTATTTTTGTTGTTGAAGAAAACTCTTTTTGTTTTTGACTTTGTTCTAATTCTATTTTCGAGTCTCCACATGATGTCATGGACAATATTAATGTTATTTCCAACAACCAATAACCAACTCAGCCATAAATCCAGCTGCGTATTGAATGTTGAGATTGACGAAAGGCCTGTCTCTCTTTTGCAAATGACATGGAGTGGAGTGTTAGACTGGTACCCAGACTACATCTTCCCTGCATGTTTTTTTTTTTTAATGCTTCTTTAAAAAAAATCAGAATACCTTATATACTTTTATTCGCTAAAGTAATTCATAGGAGAAATGTGCAAGTAAGCATTTCATTATGCTGTGTACACTTTTACTATTGTTTTACTATCTTAATTTATCTATTTGTAAAAAATTATTCAATTATTATTTAATGAAACACTTCCTACTGCATGTTTGTTTTTTCATGTGAAGGAGAACCTGGCCATCCTAGAGAAGATCCGTAAGAACCAGAGGCAGGACCACTTGAACGTAAGTGCTCATTCGGTAAGGTTTCTTTCTTATTTTTCAGGGGGGGAACGGGAACATTTCTGCAGTTTTTTTTATAGTCTCTACGTCTGTTTTTCTCAACCTAGTCCTTAGGGGACCACCAACCATATTTAATCAATTCCAAAACTAGCTCACCTGATTCAACAAGTTAACCAATCATAAAGCCCATGATTGGCTAAATCAGGTGTGCGAGTGTTGGAATAGATAAAATATGTGGAAGTACGTGTGGTCCTGGAGGACTGGATTGAGAAACAGTGCTCTGTTAGCCTGGTTCTGATCCCTGTGGTGTTACGATGCCTGTTTTCAGGGTGCCGTCTCTGGTTCCGTTCAGGCCTCTGATCGTCTCATGAAAGAACTCAGGGAGATCTACAGATCACAGAGTTACAAGACAGGTCAGTCCTGGCCTGGCTCAGCTTAGGGCTGGGCGATATATCAAATTAATTCAAATTAATGTTTTTGTACGATTTTACCTCTCACGCCAACAAAGTTGAGAGATCACATCTTCCTCTCTGACAAACGGTTTCAACTCGCTATTTGCATTTGAGGTTTGGTCCAACAGAATAGGTCATATGGACACCAAAACACATTGAGACATTATTTTACTGTAATAGAGGAGAAGTTAACTTTTCTAACAATACCATTTTTATGTCTCAACTACTCCATTTGCGCACATAGTAGACATTAATAAAAAAACAAAAGCGTATCAATGAACGATATGATGATATTAATGAACATTGATTCTAGAAAATGAATGCTCAGTTTGTAACGCGCGGCATTGGGGTACCACGTAGCGCTAGCAGCATTTTAGCCAAAGACTGTTATACTAGATCTAGTCTGTGTTTTTATAAATGTGCAATAAGTATGGTTCTAGTTAAATTTGTAACAAAAAAAGGGCATTTTCATAGACTTGAAAGCCAGGTCAGTGAATATTGCAACAAAAAAAAGCAGGTTAAACTATTTTGATAAAATAAATAGATTATTAGTGGGTCCTATGGTTGTGGAAGTCTTATGTTTAGCCTGGGTATAACTTCACAAGCCCTGAATTCATTAGATTATTGCTAACTGTTTGAAATGTAGTGTATTTGACCTTTAATTGTCCAACAACGCTTATTGTGAGAACCAAAAAAAAAAATATATATATATACATTCGTGAAAAAGTAAGTAACACCCCCTGGAAAGTGGCTTTTTTATTTTTTTTGACGTATTTGGACACATGGATATTTCCAGCACATTCATTGATAAAGGTAACCCAATTTTAACAAATCACACACACATTTTTTTACATAGAAAATGTTATGCAATTAAAATAAACAGAAATGCCTTTTCCTTATGCACACAGCTACCTTTACCATCATATAACATGGCAAAAATTAGAATCAGGTGCACCAAAACAGGTGCAAATGATTAGAAAATCATTAGAGAAACTTAGGAGGGTCCAGCCTTCCATAAAGATTAGAAACTTGGTCTGGTTTGGTCTTAACCATATTGATGTGTGGTAACACATCGTGCCAAGATCAAAATATCTACCCGAGGCCCTCAGAAGAAAGATTATTGATGCCCATGAGTCTGGGAGAGGTTACAAATCTATTTCCAAGCAATTCGAAGTACATCATTCCATTGTCCAACGGCACATCTACAAATGGAGAAAATTCCAGACCACTGGCAATCTACCTAGGACAGGTCATCGCACCAAATTCAGTCCGAGAGCTGACTGAAAGATGCTCATAGAAGTGTCTAAAAACCCCGGGGTAACATCAAGGGATCTACAGGCCTTTCTTGCCATAATCAATGTCGAAGTGCATGAGTCAACTGTCAGAAAGGGACTGCACAAACTTGGCCTGGTCAGGAAGGAAGAAGCCTCTGCTCTCAAAAAAGAATATCAAGACACGACTGACGTTTGCCAGACAACACCTGGGAAAATACCAAATTTACTGAAACAATGTGCTCTGGACAGATGAGTCAAAGGTGGAGTTGTTTGGCCTCAATGTCAGACGCCATGTTTGTCAAAAAGGAAAAACACTGCCTTTGAACAGAAGAACCTCATACCAATTGTAAAGCATGGAGGTGGTGGCATTGTGGTCCTCTGTAGCTCAATTGGTAGAGCATGGCGCTTGTAACGCCAGGGTAGTGGGTTCGATCCCCGGGACCACCCATACGTAAAAATGTATGCACACATGACTGTAAGTCGCTTTGGATAAAAGCGTCTGCTAAATGGCATATTTATATTTATTATGGTTTGGGGTTGCCTCAGGGCCTGGCCAACTTGCCATCATTGAGTCAACCATGAATTCTATGTTGTACCAAATCAAATTTTATTTGCCACATGCGCCGAATACAACAGGTGTAGACATTACCGTGAAATGCTTACTTACAGCCCTTAACCAACAATGCATTTATTTCTTAATAAAAAAGTTTAAAAAAACAACAACAAAAAAGTGATGAGAAAAAAAGAGCAGAAGTCAAAAAAAAAATAACAGTAGGGAGGCTATATACAGGGGGGTACCGGTGCAGAGTCAATGTGCGGGGGCACCGGCTAGTTGAGGTAATATGTACATGTGGGTAGAGTTAAAGTGACTATGCATAAATAATTAACAGAGTAGCAGCAGCGTAAAAAGATGGGGTGGGGGTGCAAATAGTTTTGGACCTGGACTTGCCGCTCCGGTACCGCTTGCCGTGCGGTAGCAGAGAGAACAGTCTATGACTAGGGTGGCTGGAATCTTTGACAATTTTGAGGGCCTTCCTCTGATACCGCCTGGTATAGAGGTCCTGGATGGCAGGAAGCTTGGCCCCAGTGATGTACTGGGCCGTACGCACTACCCTCTGTAGTGCCTTGCGGTCGGAGGCCGAGCAGTTGCCATACCAGGCGGTGATGCAACCAGTCAGGATGCTATCGATGGTGCAGCTGTAGAACTTTTTGAGGATCTGAGGACCCATGCCAAATCTTTTCAGTCTCCTGAGGGGGAATAGGCTTTGTCGTGCCCTCTTCACGACTGTCTTGGTGTGTTTGGACCATGATAGTTAGTTGGTGATGTGGACACCAAGGAACTTGAAACTCCCGACCCACTCCACTACAGCCCCGTCGATCATCTCCTTTGTCTTGCTCACGTTGAGGGAGAGGTTGTTGACTCTGACCTACCACTGTTGTGTCATCAGCAAACTTAATGATGGTGTTGGAGTTGTGCTTGGCCATGCAGTCGTGGGTGAACAGGGAGTACAGGAGGGGACTAAGCATGCATGACTGAGGGCCCCCGATGTGTTGTTGCCTACCCTTACCACCTAGGGGCGGACCGTCAGGAAGTCCAGGATCCAGTTGCGGAGGGAGGTGTTTAGTCCCAGGGTACTTCGCTTAGTGATGAGCTTTATGGGCACTATGGTGTTGAACGCTGAGCTGTAGTCAATGAATAGCATTCTCACGTAGGTGTTCCTCTTGTCCAGGTGGGAAAGGGCAGTGTGGAGTGCAATAGAGATAGCATCATCTGTGGATCTGTTGGGGCAGTATGCAAATTGGAGTGGGTCTAGGGTTTCTGGGATAATAGTGTTGATGTGAGCCATGACCAGCCTTTCAAAGGACTTCATGGCCACAGACGTCAGTGCTATGGGTCGGTAGTCATTTAGGCAGGTTATCTTAGTGTCCTTGGGCACGGGGACTATGGGGGTCTGCTTGAAACATGTTGGTATTACAGACTCAGTCAGGGACATGTTGAGAATGTCGGTGAAGACACTTGCCAGTTGGTCAGCACATGCTCGGAGTACACGTCCTGGTAATCCGTCTGGCCCTGCGGCCTTGTGAATGTTGACCTGCTTAAAAGTCTTACTCACATTGGCTACGGAGAGCGTGATCACATAGTCATCCGGAACAGCTGGTGCTCTCATGCATGCTTCAGTGTTGCTTGCCGCGAAGCGAGCATAGAAGTGGTTTAGCTCGTCTGGTAGGCTTTTGTCACTGGGCAGCTCGCTGCTGTGCTTCCCTTTGTAGTCTGTAATAGTTTTCAAGCCCTGCCACATCCGACGAGCGTCAGAGCCGGTGTAGTACAATTTAATCTTAGTCCTGTATTGACTCTTTGCCTGTTTGATGGTTCGTCGGAGGGCATAGCGGGATTTCTTATAAGCGTTCGGGTTAGAGTCCCGCTCCTTGAAAGCGGCAGCTCTACCCTTTAGCTCAGTGCGGATGTTGCCTGTAATCCATGGCTTCTGGTTGGGGTATGTACGGTCACTGTGGGGACAACGTCATCGATGCACTTATTGATGAAGCCAGTGACTGATGTGGTGTACTCCTCAATGCTATCTGAAGAATCCCGGAATATGATCCAGTCTGTGCTAGCAAAACAGTCCTGTAGCTTAGCATCTGCATCATCTGACCACTTTTTTATTAACCGAGTCACTGGTGCTTCCTGCTTTAGTTTTTGCTTATAAGCAAGAATCAGGAGGTAGAGTTATGGTCAGATTTGCCAAATGGAGGGCGAGGGAGAGCTTTGTATTCGTCTCTGTGTGTGGAGTAAAGGTGGTCTAGAGTTTTTTTTCCTCTGGTTGCACATTTAACATGCTGGTAGAAATTAGGTAGAACGGATTTAAGTTTCCCTGCATTAAAGTCCCCGGCCACTAGGAACGCTGCCTCTGGATGAGCGTTTTCCTGTTTAGTTATGGCCTTATACAGCTCATTGAGTGCAATCTTAATGCCAGCATTGGTTTGTGGTGGTAAATAGACAGCTATGAAAAATATAGATGAAATCTATCTTGGTAAATAGTGTGGTTTACAGCTTATCATAAGATACTCTACCTCAGGCGAGCAAAACCTTGAGACTTCCTTAGTATTTGATTTTGTGCACCAGCTGTTGTTTACAAATATACACAGACCGCCACCCCTCGTCTTACCGTAGTCAGCCGTTCTATCCTGCCGATGTAGCGTATAGCCCGCTAGCTGTATGTTGATGGAAGAGGCCGTTTACTCGCTCGCCGTCGGATCCTTACAAGGCACCCCGACCTACGTCCACGATATCTCCGTCTCTTTCTCCTGCGAATGACGGGGATTTGGGCCTTGTCGGGTGTCTGTAGGATATCCTTCGCGGCCGCCTCGTTGAAGAAAAAATCTTCATCCAATACGAGGTGAGTAATCACTGTCCTGGTATCCAGAAGCTCTTTTTGGTTATAAGAGACGATGGCAGAAACATTATGTACAGAATAAATTACAAATAACGCGAAAAAACACACATAATAGTACAATTGGTTAGAGGGCTGTATAACGGCAGCCATCTTCTTGAGGAGAATGTGAGGCCATCTGTCAAAAAGCTGAACCAAACATGGATCTTGCAACAGGACAATGATCCAAAACACAAAAGCAAAGCAACAGAATGGCTCAAAAAGAAGAAACGGAGGGTTATGGAATGGCCGAGTGAAAGCCCAGATCTCAATCCTATCGAAATTCTGTGGGGGGACTTGAAGCGGGGTGTGCATGCAAGAAAGCCCTCAAACATGACACAGTTGAAGCAGTACTTTAAAGAAGACTGGGCAAAAATGTATCCCAGTTGATGTAAGAGACTGATAGACAGTTACAAGAAACATCTACATGAAGTTATTTCAGCCAAAGGGGGCAGCGCAAGCTATTGAAGCAAGGGGTGTACTTATTTTTCCCGCACTATGGAATTGCAATTGATTTTTTTTTTAATGAATAAATGATTGCAAAGTATAACCTTTCAGTGTCATTTGTTAAATTAGGTTACCTTTATCTGTCAATAGTGTTGAAGTGAAGATTACATCCAAATATGTATACATAAATAATAAATAAAGACTCCTTTCCAGGGGGAAAGTTACTTACTTTTTCACGTCTGTATATACAGTTGAAGTCGGAAGTTTACATACACTTAGGTTGGAGTCATTAGAACTCGTTTTTCAACCACTCCACACATGTCTTGTTAACGAACTATAGTTTTGGCAAGTCGGTTAGGACATCTACTTTGTGCATGATACAAGTAATTTTTACATTTTTACAGCAATTGTTTACGGACAGATTATTTCACTTATAATTCACTGTATCACAATTCCAGGTGGTCAGAAGTTTACATACACTAAGTTGACTGTGCCTTTTTAAACAGCTTGGAAAATTCCAGAAAATGATGTCATGACTTTAGAAGCTTCTGATAGTCTAATTGACATAATTTGAGTCAATTGGAGGTGTACCTGTTGATGTATTTAAAGGCCTACCTTCAAACTCAGTGCCTCTTTGCTTGACTTCATGGGAAAATCAAAAGAAATCAGCCAAGCCCTCAGAAAAAAGTCTGGTTCATCATTGGGAGCAATTTCCAAACGCCTGAAGGTACTACGTTCATCTGTACAAACAATAGTACGCAAGTATAAACACCATGGGACCACGCAGCCGTCATACCGCTCAGGAAGGAGACACGTTCTGTACTTTTTGGAGAAATGTCCTTTGGTCTGCTTAAACAAAAATTGAACTGTTTGGCCATAATGACAATCGTTATGTTTGGAGGAAAAATGGGGAGGCTTGCAAGCCGAAGAACACCATCCCAACCGTGAAGCACGGTGGTGGCAGCATCATGCTGTGGGGGTGCTTTGCTGCAGGAGGGATTGGTGCACTTCACAAAATAGATGGCATCATGAGGAAGGAAAATGATGTGGATATATTGAAGCAACATCTCAAGACATCAGTCAGGAAGTTAAAGCTTGGTCGCAAATGGGTCTTCCAAATGGACAATGACCCCAAGCATACTTCCAAAGTTGTGGCAAAATGGCTTAAGGACAACAAAGTCTAGGTATTGGAGTGGCCATCACAAAGCCCTGACCTCAATCCTATAGAACATTTGTGGGGAGAACTGAAAAGGCGTGTGCGAGCAAGGAGGCCTACAAATCTGACTCAGTTACACCAGCTCTGCCAGGAGGAAAGGGCCAAAATTCACCCAACTTATTGTGGGAAGCTTGTGGAAGGCTACCCAAAACGTTTGACCCAAGCTAAACAATTTAAAGGCAATGCTACCAAATGTTAATTGAGTGTATGTAAACTTCTGACCCACTGGGAATGTGATGAAAGAAATAAAAGCTGAAATAAATCATTCTTTCTACTATTATTCTGACATTTCACATTCTTAATATAAAGTGGTGATCCTAACTGACCTAAGACAGGGAATTTTTAATAGAATTAAATGTCAGGAATTGTGAAAAACGGAGTTTAAATGTATTTGGCTAAGGTGTATGTAAACTTCCGACTTCAACTGTATGGCCTCCAGAGTGGTGCAGCGGTGTAAAGGCTGTAACCTGGAGTCCCATAGGGCGGCACACAATTGGCCCAGCGTCGTCCAGGTTAGGGGAGAGTTTGGCCGGGGGGGGGCTTTACTTGGCTCATCGTGCTCTAGCAACTCCTTGTGGCGGGTGCAGGCCGACTTCGGTCGTCAGTTGAGCGGCGTTTCCTCTGATACATTGATGCAGCTGGCTTCCGGGTTAAGCGAGCGGGTGTTAAGAAGCGCGGCTTGGCAGGTCATGTTTCGGAGGACGCGTGACTCGACCTTCGCCCCTCCCGAGCCCGTTGGGGAGTTGCAGTGATGAGACAAGATCGTAATCACGAAAAGGGGGGGAGGAAATACATTAATTTATGTATCGTGAATCGCCCATAAATTTGAAAAAGAAGGTGATTATTTTTAGGCCATATCACCCAGCCCTAGATCAGATCAGCTTGTTTTGTCACAGCTGCTCCCAAATAGTTTCCTACCCCTCCCCATTGGCTCTAACCCTTCAGTGTCTACCCCTCCCCATTGGCTCTAACCCTTCAGTGCTTGTAGATCTGGACTGATAATGGTAACGATGATACCAATCATGAATATGTTTATTAACTCCCTAGAGTCGATGTCCACGCCCCGTGAAAAATGTAATTGGCATAGTAAAAGAAATCAAAATCTGTCTGTTTAACAGTGATGTTCACCTGCATATCTTATTCATTTCCAGGTATATATTCAGTGGAGCTAGTCAATGACAGCCTTTATGAATGGCACGTCAAAATAAGGACGTAAGTATTCAGATCCAGTTATTATTTAATAGAGATAGTAGTTTCCTAGTTGTCCAAGTCTGGATAATCTAGTCTAATCATTCTCTTTATTTTACAGGGTAGACCCAGATAGTCCGTTACATAGTGACTTGCAGGTTCTGAAAGAAAAGGAAGGGGTGGACTACATTCTGCTCAGTTTCTCATATAAAGTGAGTTTCATTCGTTGATCGATTTTATAAATTCTATGGATTTTATGGGCCGTGAAAGCGGTTTTGTGATAAAGGTGTTTCTTGTTTGACTCTTGCAGGATAACTTTCCTTTTGATCCACCGTTCGTACGGGTAGTCTCCCCTGTGCTGTCTGGAGGGTGAGTGCTGCTCAGTGAAGTCTGGATGGACTTATCTCCTATACTTCTGTTTCTACCCAAATAGGATAGTCTCTGTCAGTTCATCAATCCTATTCATTATGTCATTGGAGTGATCGTTTCATTAGGTCCTTGGAGTGATCGTTTCATTAGGTCCTTGGAGTGATCGTTTCATTAGGTCCTTGGAGCGATCGTTTCATTAGGTCCTTGGAGCGATCGTTTCATTAGGTCCTTGGAGCGATCGTTTCATTAGGTCCTTGGAGCGATCGTTTCATTAGGTCCTTGGAGTGATCGTTTCATTAGGTCCTTGGAGTGATCGTTTCATTAGGTCCTTGGAGTGATCGTTTCATTAGGTCCTTGGAGTGATCGTTTCATTAGGTCCTTGGAGTGATCGTTTCATTAGGTCCTTGGAGTGATCGTTCCATTGTCATTATCGTTTCATTAGGTCATTGGAGTGATCGTTTCATTAGGTCCTTGGAGTGATCGGTCATTGGAGTGATCGTTTCATTAGGTCATTGGAGTGATCGTTTCATTAGGTCATTGGAGTGATCGTTTCATTAGGTCATTGGAGTGATCGTTTCATTAGGTCCTTGGAGTGGTCATTATCCATCACTAATGTAAATCATTCTGAACAACTGTTTTAACCATTGAGACTAGTTTGATGATAAAAGGAACATTACTGACTGTGGTATGTGGTTGTCGTACATAGCTACTTTATGCTGAATGCACTGGTACGCTGAGTGTCTGCTAAATAACTAAAATGAGATGGGCCTAATCCTTGTCTGGTACGTGGAGCGGTCCTGGTACTGAGCTGGTACTTATCCTTTCTATTTCAGTTACGTTCTTGGCGGAGGGGCCTTGTGCATGGAACTTCTCACGAAACAGGTCTGGATCTTAATACCATTCACACAATGTTCTTCCCTAATCCAAGTTGCTGAAGAAGTTGGCTCTTTCTCTTTGGTCAATTGTTTTGATAAAAAAAATTTAAAAAAGTCTCACCTCCTCTCCTTCATTGCCCTCTTCTGACAGAAGTGACCAGGTGAAAGCCAGCCTAATTATGTATTTCTTTGCGTTGTTCCAGGGCTGGAGCAGTGCCTATTCCATAGAGTCTGTGATCATGCAGATCAACGCTACCCTAGTCAAAGGAAAAGCCAGGGTGCAGTTTGGAGCCAATAAGGTAGGCTAATGCTTATACCCTGATGAAGACAGCTTGTCTGTCCAAACGTTGGTTATCAGGTTATTAAATGATTGCATCTGAGCTCCTAGAGTGAGTTTTTTTTTAAGGCTAATGCGTTAAACATCCTGGTATTGGTACCAGGTGGTATGAGGTTGTTGAAGATGAGTCTGATCTGTGTTTTTGTCCTTTCAGAACCAGTACAATCTTGCCAGAGCACAACAGTCATACAAATCCCTCGTGCAGATTCACGAAAAGAATGGTAAGTCCAACTATCAATCCACATAAGCTTGAATGCAACCTTGAATGATTTAATATTGATAATATACACACCCGTGGTTGTTATGGCATCCTCCTGTGTTGTTATTTCAGGCTGGTACACACCTCCCAAAGAGGACGGGTAAAGAAGTCGCTCCTCACTGGGAACAGAATAATGTCTTTGGGTCTTTTTTTTAGTTTTTTTTTTGGAACTATTTTCTCCCTTCTGACTTATCAGGAGTAAGTATATCATCTTTCTCCTGGAAACCAACTGGCAAATTCTTCCATCTCGCCTGTTGTCGGCTCAGTTGACCAGTATCTCTCCTCTCTGCCTGGTCCAACAATGGGCTAGACTGACCACCTCCTCCTCCATCGCTCTCACGTCACTCCACTTCCTCCCTAGCACTTTCTCTGAGGAGCGTGTTTGTGGTGACAAAGAGGGGATCGTGCTCATCATCTTTTGGACTTTTAAAATCTACACAGAAAGGTTTTTTGTTTTCCCTCCTCTCAAAATGTGGAGAATGGCTTTTTTTCTTCCTGTACGTATGCTGGTGTGACAACGTGGGCTCGACTTACAATCCCCATCACTTCCTCCTGGGAGAGAGAACCTACCTGACGAGACGAGAGCTGGTTGGTTTGCTTGTAGCCATGTCCTTCTCTGTTTTTAAGTGTGACGCTGCCAGCTCTTACCTTACGGCCTCGGCACGGTCTGTGGGATTTAACTGAAAGCTCTGTGGTGACAGTTGGAATTTAAAACGAAGAAGAAGAAGATGGAGGATGACGTTTTAGTGATGTCACCTTTCGTGACACTGCTCCTTTTTTCTCCTCTTTTGTGTAATATTTACAAATTGCAGACGTCGTTGTTAAAATATTACCGGTATACGCTTAAAATTGTAATTGTACTTGCTGGCTTGTTTTAATGTCCCATGAGCCGGATTGGTGACAAAATGGTGTGTGACTAGGATGCAGGAGGGGCTTTGAACTGAGGCGGAGGTTCTGTCTCGAATGGCACCCTATTCCCTATATAGTGCGCTACTTTAGACCCAGAGTCCTATGGGAATTAACAACGCAGGATGTTGACAACGCTCTTAGAAAAAGCAAAGCATCGCTGCTGTGGGTTTCAGATAAATGGATGGTCAAAAGTTGTACACTGTAAGGAACAGGGTGCCACTCCATGCCATCTCCTTGCTGTCCTGTAGCTATTGATCCTCAGTTACCACACCAAGTCTGAATATTATTCATGTATTATAGTTGAACTGAGCTCCACCTGTCATTTTGTAAATCCATGTACCTGTCTTAAATATAACATTAGTGGGGGGGGGGGACAGAACAGGTGTGGCGGAACAGAACAGGTGTGGCCACAGACTGATGTCTCAGAATGTAGGAGGACGACTCCGGTGTGATGTGCTGAAGGTTGTGGATGCGTCCCGAACAGCAACCCCCCCATTCCCTATATAGTGCACTACTTTTGACAAGAGCTCTATGTTCACTGGTCAAAAATAGTGCGCTATATAGTGAATGGGGTGCCATTTGGGGCTCGGCCTTTTGTCTTTAGTTGGAGGAGTAAGGCCGGGCTAACCCGCTTGTGAGTCATTGCTGTGTCTGAAAAGGCACCTCAGTCCCTATTATAGTGCACTGTATAGGGACTGAGGTGCCATTTTGGACCGAGTCGTTGTGTAAGCATTATGACCCTCTTATTTTAATCAAAAGGAACGCAAACTTAAAGACAGTTTTGTTCCTCCCAACCGACGATGAGGTTTAATATGCCTTCTCTTTCTCATCAACAACAACACTGGTCTTCAACTTGCGCCGTTAAAGGTAGAGCAGTCTGAAGTTAGCGTTAGCAGAGCGGGGCTTACCGTTGACGTAGCCCTGTTAGCGCAATGCTAACATTAAAGAGACCTTAATAAGTAAGTAGATAACAACCGGTCTTTTTTATTTGGTGGTTGGTGGGCCTGGAGCATGACATGATGACCACTGTTGTATTGCATTTAAGACGCCGACAGCCTGTTTGTGGGTTCTTTCCAAAATACCATAGGACTTGGCAAGACCGCACAAACATACCCAGGACCAACCAGGCTAGAGCATAGTGTACAAGGCTTCCATGGCGCGCCACATAAGACGTAGTGATGAAAGATGCTGTGGCTATGTACCGTTCACTCTATCCGTTCCTGCACCAAACTTGTAAAGTAAAGCTGTGATTATTTTACCTCCCTCAAACACCTCACTTGTTACATTACCAGTTAGTAGCCAGTTTACATTAGTCAGCTTTCATTGGAGGTTGAAGCATTGTGAGCCTTACACAATTTGTATGTTTTCAATAGATCCTATTAGAAGTATTAGTATTATTATTGGACAGAGTTTTCATTGGGCTATAGTAAACAACCTGACTGTAATAGGATGTTTTATTGGGTGATATATTCTAAATTCTATAGCTACCTAAGTTGAAACACAGTTAACTATTTGGATGGGGAGCTTCCTTGGCCTGGTAAAGAAATAACATCTTATCTGCGTCCCAAATGGTACCCTTTTTCCCTGTATAGTGCACTACTTTTGACAAGCGCCCATAGGGCTCTGGTCAATCAAAAGTAGTTGACTATGTTAGGAAATAGGGTACCATTTGGGACGCACATAAGATGATGTTACTGCTATTTGGGACGCTACCATAAAATACCAGGCCTGGTTGAGCATATACACCGTGCATGGAGAGGTTCTGTGTTTTTCACCTTGTATTATCAAGACTGTTTGGCTAAATATCTCTTTTTGATGTGTACTAATACGAAGGATTACTGTATTATACTATGTAAGTATAAATTGCTCTTATGAACTGATGTGGAAGTTTTGGAATGCTGTTACTTACCCCTTTTTTGTTTAGCCTTTCACATGCAATGTGACACAACTGCAGTCCTACTATAAGATGTCTCCCAAATAGCACCCTATTCCCTAATTAGTGCACTACTTTTGACCAGGGCCCATAGTGAATATGGTGCCATTTGGGATACACTCTGTGTTTATCCCATGGGGTCTTTCTGCACAACATTTGCTATCACAACCTTTCTGCAAAAGCAGTTTTGAACTGAACAAAACTCAGGTAAACAAACTGTTTACTTTTGGAAGGGATAAATCCTGCGTCCCAAATAGCACCGTATTCCCTATATAGTGCACTACCCGTATAGGGAACGTGGGGACACCCAGGGTCCTATTGTCTGGAATCAAAAACATTATGGGCATCTGCTGTACATTTTAGTCTTTAGCCTCTTAACTAATACATATATGCAGGCTAAGCTACTATGGGTTTTTTATAGTGCAAGAGGTCTTTAAATATCTCGTCTGTAATGGTAAATATATATTTGCACAAAAATAGCAAGGATGTGCCTCAGTGGTCAATATACCTAAAATAACAAATCAAGTCCTTCAAGAACCTCACCTTTTCTGAATCAGGGGAAACATTTTCTTTCTAGATCAACTCTTCTATCCCTTTATTGTTCAAATGATGTTACCAGTCTGAATCATACAGGCTGAATCTCCCTTCTCCACCCTCCTCCCAAAGTGTACAACTCGCGCACTCCCGATCATGGATTTACTAGCTGGAGGGTGTTTCCACCGTTGTTAAATCTATGATGGGGGAACGTGCAGGTGCCCACTTCGGGAGAAAGGTGGAGAATGGAGACGCAGCCACAGGTTCTTGTATTTCTAGGGGTCGACAGGGAGAGAAGGAGGGGTGGTTTAATTCTCGTCACCAACAGTTGTACTAAATCTACTTGGCTCCAAATGACCAAGACTGCGTCCCAAATGGCACCATTTTATTCCCTACACACCGCACTGCTTTTGACCAGGGCCCATGCGGAGCCCCACAGGGCTCTGGTCTAAACTAGTGCACTACATAGGGAATAGGGTGCCATTTAGAGATAAGCCAAAGCCTTGTCCCGTTACCTCTACACAGAATTGATGGTTGAGTGTAAGATTGACTTCACTTCTGGTCAGGGTTTAGGAGCTCAATCACTTCGGGTCGTCAGTCAGTTCAGTCGTTCATTCTGTGATTAATAAGTTTGCACGCTTCTCTGTAACTGGACATTTGTTTTTGATAAAAGGTTCATCTATCTTCTCTATCTAGACTAATTGTGAATTCATTTTCTGCTCGCAAACAAATGTTGGACAGATTGTCAAGTTTTGCACCGTTGGCATGTTTTGGTTTGTGTTCATATTATTTGTTTCCATTTCAAGAGAAATTTTGACCATGTACAGTAATTTATAAACTTGCATCAAGTTTATGAATAAAGAATTTTAAGATTATTTGTTGGTGATTTGTTACTTTTTTATTTATTATTTTCATTTCTTCTGTTGGGGTGGAGTGGGGGGGACAACCTTGTCACATCAATTAAATAAACTCGTTTTGGTGTTGGCTGTGCATGTTGTTGTTTTGTGAAGGGTAGGCTACCAATGCAAAAACCTTTTAAATCCTTACTGAAATACGTTATGTTTCACTCTACATGAGGATAAGCAGCCAATGGCTTCAGTCAGGGTTTGAGATTGGGGTTTGTATTCATATTTATTTTATTTTTTTTGATTGCTTTTAGTATTCCTTCACAGTTGCACGTCTTGTGCTCTTGTCGCATAAAGCAGTGGCTGCCGATACTACAGAATGTACTTTGTAAATTAGGGCTAATGATTAACACACAGATGCCATTGTTTCCTAATCACCTTTTCCGTTTAAAACAATAAATATACATCCCTTTGGGTCCCCAGGATTGGGAAACACTGATATAGACTAACACCCATCCATAATGAGGGTTGGGGAATAGAGATGACAGGAAGTACATCTATTAAGGAAAATAAATGGTCAAAAAAAGAACAAGGGATGGATTTGCTAGTTGTCAGTTCATCGGTTCTGAGTGTTTATCGTAGTCAGATCTATGGGAGTGCCAGTCTGAGATATCATGCCAACTCCGATTTATGGGAGTCTGATATCAAGCCAACTCCTTGTCATGCCAAACTGACTTAGTTGGCAAGAGCACAAACAGATCTGGGACCAGGCTATTGAAGGAGTCAACAGATCTGGGACCAGGCTATTGAAGGAGTCAGCAGATCTGGGACCAGGCTATTGAAGGAGACAACATATCTGGGACCAGGCTATTGAAGGAGACAACAGATCTGGGACCAGGCTATTGAACGAGACAACAGATCTGGGACCAGGCTATTGGAGGCAACAGATCTGGGACCAGACTATTGTGGGAGAATCTCAGTGGAGACAGCCTGTATTGTGCATAAAACATTGAACTATTTATATAGAAAAGTAGGAGCAGATCATTTGGTTTGGTTGCAAATTTCTTTTTTGCATCATAATAAAGGCTGCCTTTGTAATTTATACTACAAAGACTTCACTCCATTGTTGGTTGCATGATGGCTCATCATTGTTGAGTCTTTTCCATATTCCTTTAGCCTGAGTACAAGTCTGTTTGTGCCATCTTGCTAAATCCTGGTCACTCATTGAGCCAAACAATGAGCAATGAATGGAGTTGGCAAGAGCACAACCAGATCTGAGACCAGGCTAACATTCCTTGTCATTATGGGCACACTACTGATGGCCATGTTGTGACAACAGAAAGGGTATGGTTTAGTCCCCCAAAAATCTGGACTTACAAAGCAGCGTTGGGGGCGGTTTCATGACACATTGTTTATTGAATGCATATGCAATTGAACACTTATTATTTAAAATGGTCTATTATCAAGTTGGTTTGTATAATATTGTATTGTAACCGATTATGGGATAAGTCTATGCTGAATGTGGACGTCTAATTCTCACATTAATATGCAACCCAGAACTGTCAGGTCAGTGAATATGGAACGGCTAATAGAGCCCATCTCTTTAACTGTGTCTGATCACTTGTAAGGTTTTTTTTAGGTCTGTAATGCAGATTGGGTTTAGATATCGTTAATACTAAACTTTTAATACATGTTCACCTGAAACTGTAAGTCTATCCTTATTCTTTAGAATAGAAGTTGTTTCAGTCGATTTTGATTTGGTTGATTTCTATGGTCCATTGAACGTTCCAGTACTTCACAGTCCACATCATTTGTGTGGGGATTGCCTGTCTATGCCGTCGCTATGACGAGGACTGTCTGCCTTTGCTTTTGTGTCCTGATCCAAGGTAAGTTTACATTTTGTCATTTCTTCTATTTTATGTTGTTTAACTTAACACCTCATAGTTGATCTAGTCTGGTCCCAGATCTGTTTGCCTCTGTGGTTGTTACCATAGGAGTTGGCAAGATGGCACAAACAGAAACACATCTGGAACCAGGCTTGAATTGATCCACACTGAATATTGGTTGTTGTCACGTGGGAAGTGTCTGGTTGAATATAATCTTCTCTGCTGGTCTAGGTGCAGACTCAGAGGAGAGGTTGGGATTTTAGATTGTTCTGGATACATTAGGGAATATGGATACAACAGACTATTTGTTTATTTACTGGTTGGAAATAGGATTTTAGATTGTTCTGGAATATGGATACAAGCAGTAGAATCAGATTGAAAAAAAAACATAAAAATACCCCTTATGGAACAGCGGGGACTGTGAAGAGACACAAAGGCTAGCGCACTACATGCACGTACGTTGAAATAACGTATGGTGGTATTATACATTTTGTATTGTAATAATAATATATGATGTACTGTTTTATGTGTAATGTAAGTGCTTGTATGTGTTTGGACCCCAGGAAGAGTAGCTGCTGCCTTGTCAGGAGCTAATGGGGATCCATAATAAATACAAACAGATTATTGGTTTATTTACTGGGTATAGGATGAGTTTCCCTGCCTTTGATACTTTCTATAATATATCTCCTTCCTATATTTACCAGACGCTCTTATCCACAGCAACTTACAGTTAGTGCACACATTCTTTATGTATTTATTTTACATACTGGCCCCCCGTGGGAATCGAACCCACAACCCTGGCGTTGCAAACGCCATGCTCTACCAACTGAGCTACATCCCTGCCGGCCATTCCCTCCCCTACCCTGGACGAATTGTGCGCCGCCCCATGGGTCTCCCGGTCGCGGCCGGCTACGACAGAGCCTGGATTCGAACCAGGATCTCTAGTGGCACAGCTAGCACTGCGATGCAGTGCCTTAGACCACTGCGCCACCTACTACAGCGGCTTGCGAAAGTATTCACCCACCTTGGCATTTTTCCTATTTTGTTGCCTTACAACCTGGTATTAAAATGTATTTTGGGGGGGTTTGTATCGTTTGATTTACACAACATGTTTACCACTTTGAAGATGCAAAATATTTGTTATTGTGAAACAAACAAGAAATAAGACAAAAAAAAACAGGGGGGGTGAATTGCATAACTATTCACCCCCCCAAAGTCAATACTTTGTAGCGCCACCTTTTCAAATCAAATCAAATTTAATTTGTCACATGCGCCGAATACAACAGGTGTAGACCTTACAGTGAAATGCTTACTTACAAGCCCTTAACCAACAATGCCGTTTTAAGAAAGAATATCAAAAATACCTTTTGCAGCAATTACAGCTGCAAGTCCAATTTGTAAGTCGCTCTGGATAAGAGCGTCTGCTAAATGACGTAAATGTAAATGTAAGTCTCTTGGGTATGTCTCTATAAGCTTGGCACATCTAGCAAAATTGGCACATCTAGCAAAACACAAGGCAAAATTGCTGCAGCTCCTTCAAGTTGGATGGGTTCCACTGGTGTACAGCAATCTTTAAGTCATACCACAGATTCTCAATTGGCCAGGACAGCGGAGTCACTCACCACCTTCCGGAGACATTTGAAACCCCACCTCTTTAAGGAACACCTGGGATAGGATAAAGTAATCCTTCTACCCCCCCCCCCCCCCCCAAAAAAATAAATAAAAATAAAAATAAATAGTATAATTGTAAAGTGGTTATCCCACTGGCTATAGGGTGAATGCACCAATTTGTAGTCGCTCTGGATACAGTGGGGAAAAAATGTATTTAGTCAGCCACCAATTGTGCAAGTTCTCCCACTTAAAAAGATGAGAGAGGCCTGTAATTTTCATCATAGGTACACGTCAACTATGACAGACATATTGAAAAAAAATCATCCAGAAAATCACATTGTAGGATTTTTAATGAATTTATTTGCAAATTATGGTGGAAAATAAGTATTTGGTCACCTACAAACAAGCAAGATTTCTGGCTCTCACAGACCTGTAACTTCTTCTTTAAGAGGCTCCTCTGTCCTCCACTCATTACCTGTATTAATGGCACCTGTTTGAACTTGTTATCACCTGTCCACAACCTCAAACAGTCACACTCCAAACTCCACTATGGCCAAGACCAAAGAGCTGTCAAAGGACACCAGAAACAAAATTGTACACCTGCACCAGGCTGGGAAGACTGAATCTGCAATAGGTAAGCAGCTTGGTTTGAAGAAATCAACTGTGGGAGCAATTATTAGGAAATGAAAGACATACAAGACCACTGATAATCTCCCTCGATCTGGGGCTCCACGCAAGATCTCACCCCGTGGGGTCAAAATGATCACAAGAACGGTGAGCAAAAATCCCAGAACCACACGGGGGGACCTAGTGAATGACCTGCAGAGAGCTGGGACCAAAGTAACAAAGCCTACCATCAGTAACACACTACGCCACCAGGGACTCAAATCCTGCAGTGCTAGACGTGTCCCCCTGCTTAAACCAGTACATGTCCAGGCCCGTCTGAAGTTTGTTAGAGTGCATTTGGATGATTCAGAAGAGGATTGGGAGAATGTCATATGGTCAGATGAAACCAAAATATAACTTTTTGGTAAAAACTCAACTCGTCGTGTTTGGAGGACAAAGAATGCTGAGTTGCATCCAAAGAACACCATACCTACTGTGAAGCATGGGGGTGGAAATATCATGCTTTGGGGCTGTTTTTCTGCAAAGGGACCAGGACGACTGATCCGTGTAAAGGAAAGAATGAATGGGGCCATGTATCGTGAGATTTTGAGTGAAAACCTCCTTCCATCAGCAAGGGCATTGAAGATGAAACGTGGCTGGGTCTTTCAGCATGACAATGATCCCAAACACACCGCCCGGGCAACAAAGGAGTGGCTTCGTAAGATGCATTTCAAGGTCCTGGAGTGGCCTAGCCAGTCTCCAGATCAACCCCATAGAAAATCTTTGGAGGGAGTTGAAAGTCCATGTTGCCCAGCGACAGCCCCAAAACATCACTGCTCTAGAGGAGATCTGCATGGAGGAATGGGCCAAAATACCAGCAACAGTGTGTGAAAACCTTGTGAAGACTTACAGAAAACGTTTGACCTGTGTCATTGCCAACAAAGGGTATATAACAAAGTATTGAGAAACTTTTGTTATTGACCAAATACTTATTTTCCACCATAATTTGCAAATAAATTAATTAAAAATCCTACAATGTGATTTTCTGGATTTTTTTCCCTCATTTTGTCTGTCATAGTTGACGTGTACCTATGATGAAAATTACAGGCCTCTCTCATCTTTTTAAGTGGGAGAACTTGCACAATTGGTGGCTGACTAAATACTTTTTTCCCCATTGTAAGAGCGTCTGCTAAATGACGTAAATGTGCCCTTGAGCAAGGCACTTAACCCTAATTGCTCCTGTAAGTCGCTCTGGATAAGAGCGTCTGCTAAATGACTAAAATGTAAATGTAATGTAAAATGTCTGGGCTTTGACTAGGCCATTCCAAGACATTTAAATGTTTCCCCTTACATTTCTTGAGTGTTGCTTTAGCAGTATGCTTAGGGTCATTGTCCTGCTGGAAGGTGAACCTTCGTCCCAGTCTCAAACCTCTGGAAGACTGAAACAGGTTTCCCTCAATAATTTCCCTGTATTTAGCGCCATCCATCATTCCTTCAATTCTGACCAGTTTCCCAGTCCCTGCCGATGAAAAACATCATCTGACCAGAGTACCTTCTTCCATATGTTTGGGGAGTCTCCCACATGCCTTTTGGCGAACACCAAACGTGTTTGCTTATTTTTGTCTTTAAGCAATGGCTTTTTTCTGGCCACTTTTCCATAAAGCCCAGCTCTGTGGAGTATTTGACTTAAAGTGGTCCTATGGACAGATACTCTAATCTCTGCTGTGGAGCTTTGCAGCTCCTTCAGGGTTATCTTTGGTCTCTTTGTTGCCGCTCTGATTAATGCCCTCCTTGCCTGGGCCGTGAGTTTTGGTGGGTGGCCCTCTCTTGGCAGGTTTGTTGTGGTGCCATATTCTTTAAAATGTTTAATGATGGATTTAATGGTGCTCTGCGGGATGTTCAAAGTTTCAGATCTTTTTTTGTCCCTGACCTGTTTGGAGAGCTCCTTGGTCTGCATGGTGCTTCTTGCTTGGTGGTGCCCCTTGCTTAATGGTGTTGCAGACTCTGGGGCCTTTCAGAACAAGTGTATATGCTGAGATGTACAGATCATGTGACACTTAGATTGCACACAGGTGGACTTTATTTAACTAATTATGTGACTTCTGAAGGTAAGTTGCTGCACCAGATCTTATTTAGGGGCTTCATAGCAAAGGGGGTGAATACATACCCACGCACCACTTTTCCGTTATTTTTTTTCATAATTTTTTGAAACAAGTTATTTTTTTCATTTCACTTCACCAATTTTGACTATTTTGTGTATGTCCATTACATTAAATAAAAATAAAAATCCATTTAAATTACAGGTTGTAATGCAACGAAAAACGCCAAGGGGGATGAATACTTTTGCAAGGTACTGTGTATATAGTATATAAGGGCGGCAGGAAGCTGAGTGTTGGACCAGTAACCGAAATGTTGCTAGTTCTATTCCAATTTTGCAATGCGCAAAAAAATATGCCAAAACATATTTGACCTACACTACCGGTCAAAAGTTTGTCACGCCTACTCATTCAAGGGTTTCTTTATTTTTATAATTTTTTTACATTGTAGAATAATAGTGAAGACATCAAAACTATGAAATACGACACATGGAATCATGTAGTAACCATAAAAGTGTTAAACAAATCAAAATATATTTTATTTTTGAGATTCTTCAAATAGCCACCCTTTGCCTTGATGACAGCTTTGCACACTCTTTGCATAGTGGGACAAGGTGGATATTTGAAGAATCTCAAATATAAAATATATTTTGATTTGTTGAACACTTTTTTTGGTTACTACATGATTCCATATGTGTTATTTCATAGTTTTGATGTCTTCACTATTATTCTAAAATGTAGAAAATAGTAAAAAAAATTAAGAAAAACCCTTGAATGAGTAGGTGTCCAAACCTTTGACCAGTAGTGTACATCCTCACACCTCGCCTTTCACGGTACCTTTGTTTTACATTAAAACACATTCAGTCAATTTAGGAAGGAAACTGACACTCCAATTCCTCATTGCTTTAGAATATTGTCTTTTATTTCCAGGTGGTCTATGTGCAGACTCCGAGGAGAGGTTGCTGAAGTGGCTACTGAGTAGAGAACACTACAACAAGCTGATACGACCAGCCAGTAACCGGTTTGAACCGGTCACCATCACACTGCAGGTCTCCCTGGCACAACTGATCAGTGTGGTGGGTTTGTTGTATTCGATTGTATTGTATTGGATTCTATTGTACTTTACTGTTTTGTTTTGTAATTGTGTTGTATCAGTGTGGTGAGAGTTCAGTTCTTTCATTTTCGTTGTTTACAGTATATTCAAATTACAAAATGTAATGGAATTCGTAAAAGTTGGATACATATTAAACAATATGTCTTATTTTGTAGCATGAAAGGGAACAAATCATGATCACCAATGTCTGGTTAACACAGGTGAGATTATAGAGGAAAAGAACGATCGTCTGTCCAGAATACATATAGTATATAGTGTAGTGTCATTATTGAACACAACATTATGGTGAAGGTGAGTGATTTACCTCTTGCTACTACTAATAACCATCCTTCTCGCCGTAGAACTGGGTTGATTACAGGCTGTCATGGGAGCCCTCAGACTTTGATGGGATTGACAAGCTCCGCATTCCCTCCCGACATATATGGCTCCCAGATATTGTACTGTACAACAAGTTAGTATCAAACCCTCCAGGAAAAGTATGTGCTTTAAACATGATTGTGTAGTCAATGTTATGATGCTGCTGGGAATACACAGACAGTGAAAGATATTCAACGCTGTTATTCTGAGAGCCTAAAATCTCACTGACGTGTCCTCCCTCCCCTGTAGTGCTGATGGTATCTATGAGGTGACAGTCTTCACCAACGCCATCGTCCTGTCCAACGGCACCATCTTCTGGCTCCCTCCAGCTATCTATAAGAGTGCCTGCAAGATCAAGGTCAAACACTTCCCCTTCGACCAGCAGAACTGCACCCTGAAGTTCCGCTCGTGGACCTACGACCACACTGAGGTAATAAATGGAAACTTATTTTTATCCTTGTTATTGTGGTCTTCTGTAGCTCAGTTGGTAGAGCATGGCGCTTGCAACGCCTGGATATTGGGTTCGATTCCTGGTACCACCCGTACTTAAAATGTATGCAGTGCACGCATGACTGTCGCTTTGGATAAAAATGTCTGCTAAATGGAATATGTCTATTGAGGCTTATAAATGGTATATCATGCACTGTGGTTGGAGGAAACATGGGAAAGTCATGCTGCTTTAAACGTTGATACACTTGTAGGAGAAAATGCCCTTTGAAAGAATTTGCTGAGATTTATACACTTCCTAGAGAGCTCTTCTTTGATTACACCCATTCAGCATCATTCACACCTGCTTAAGCCTTTACATGCTGACTAGACCCATGCGCCATCACGCGCATGTTGATTTTGTCGACCAACACCAGACGCAATCAGGACACGCAGGTTGAAATATAAAAACAAACTCTGAACCAACTATATTCATTTGGGGACAGGTCGAAAAGCATTAAATATTTGTCAATTTAGCTAGCTAGCTTGCTAATTTGTCCTGGGATATATACATTGGGTTGTTATTTTACCTGAAATGCACAAGGTCCACTACTCCGACAATTAATCCACAGATAAAAGGGTAAACCGAGTTTGTTTCTAGTAATCTCCTCCTTCAGGCTTCTTCTTCTTCTTTGGATTTTATATGGCGGTTGGCGACCAACTTTAAGATGCATTACCCCCACCAACTGGACTGGAGTGTGTACCTCAGTTCATCTTTCAGTCAACCACGTGGGAATATGCTCCTAAAAACCAATGAGGAGATGGGAGAGGCGGGACTTGCAGCGCGTCGAGCGTCACAAATAGAACCAAGTTCTATTTTAGGGCCAGGCGACGCAAACGCGCGCAAGCAGTGTGGGTGCAATGATTGAATACCAGGTGTACATTTATTTTGCGGCGAGCGGTGTGGTCAGCATGTTTTTAGCCCCATCCCACCCACACATCAAATCAAAGTTGATTTATTACATACACAGATTAGCAGATGTTAAAGCAGGTGCAGCGAAATGCTTGTGTTTTTACCTCCAGCAGTGCGGTAAATGTCTAACAGTACAATACTAATACACAAATACTACCCCCCCCCCCCCCCCCCCCCCCCCCCACACATACAAAAAAAGAAATTAAGAAATGTCAGAAGGAACAATGTCAGAGGCCGGAATGTAAATACGTGGTGTGTATAGACAGTATGGACAATATGTAAATAGGAAAGGTATGTACAGCTGTAGTTATATAGGATGAGCTATATAGGATGGGTCTGAAATTATTGACACCCTTGATAAAGATGAGCAATAATGACTGTATATAATAAATAGTGTATAAATATATGATTTAAATCTATTATATGCTTCAAAAAATGGGGAAATTATATTATTTTATACTAATACAATTGCTCAGAGAAAGTGATTTTGTTTAACAAGTAATACTTTTTTTCAAAAAAATGTAGGGGTCACAACAGACACCCCTAAAGATTCTTATAAATAAAGTAGTCAAAAGTTTAGTATTTGGTTCCATATTCTTAGCACTCAATGACTACATCAAGCTTCTGACTACAAACTTGTTGGATGCATTTGCTGTTAGTTTTTGGTTGTGTTTCAGATTATTTTGTACCCAGTATAAAGAATGGTAAATAATAATAATAATGTATTTTTCTATATTTTTTGTTGTTGTATTTTGCCCCCAATGGGCTCGGGAGAGGCGAAGGCGGAGTCATGCGTCCTCCGAAACATGACCCGCCTAACCGCGCTCCTTAACACCCGCCAGTTTAACCCGGAAGCCAGTCGCACCAATGTGTTGGAGGAATCACTGTTCAACTGGCAACCGGGGTCAGCCTGCAGGCACCCGGCTCGACACAAGGAGATGCTAAAGCCAGGTAAAGCCTCCCCCCCGGCCAAACCCTTCCCTCAATCTTGGTTTCGTCAGACCAGAGAATCTTGTTTCTCATGGTCTGAGAGCCTTCAGGTGCCTTTTGGCAAACTCCAAGCAGGCTGTCATGTGCCTTTTACTGAGGAGTGGCTTCCGTCTGGCCAATCTACCATAAAGGCCTGATTGGTGGAGTGCTGCAGAGATGGTTGTCCTTCTGGAAGGTTCTCCCATCTCCACAGAGGAACTCTGGAGCTCTGTCAGAGTGACCATCGGGTTCTTGGTCACCTCCCTGACCAAGGCCCTTCTCCCCAGATTGCTCAGTTTGGCCGGGCAGCCAGCTCTAGGAAGAGTCTTGGTGGTTCCATACTTTTTCCATTTAAGAATGATGGAGGCCACTGTGTTCTTGGGGACCTTCAATGCAGCAGACGTCTCTTATGACTGAAAAGAGCTTCTGGATATCAGAACAGCAATTACTCACTTCGAACTGGATGAAGATGTTTTCTTTAATGAGTCCGACGCGAAGGATAAATAATAATAATAATATGCCATTTAGCAGACGCTTTATCCAAAGCGACTTACAGTCATGCGTGCATACATTTTTTTTTTTTGTCTATGGGTGGTCCCGGGGATCGAACCCACTACCTTGGCGTTACAAGCGCCGTGCTCTACCAGCTGAGCTACAGGATATACTGCTTCTCCGAGACCCTGTCAATCGCGTGAAGAAAAGACGGAAATACAGGGGGCGGAGATCGGTGTGCCTTGTGAGAATTCGTTGGCGAGTGGGTAACCTGCCTCTACCATCCGTTCTATTGGCCAACATGCAATCACTGGAAAATAAACTGGATGATCTCGCTCGAAACTATCATACCAAAGGGACATTAAAAACTGTAATATTTCACTGAGTCGTGGCTGAATGACGACATGGATAATATACAGTTGGCTGGGTTTTCCGTGCATCGGCAGGACAGAACAGCTACGTCTGGTAAGACTAGGGGTGGGGGGTGGGGGTCTATTTGTCAATAACAGCGTGATGTCTAATATTAAAGAGGTCTCGAGGTATTGCTTGCCTGAGGTAGAGTACCTCATGATAAACTGTAGACCACACTATCTACCAAGAAATTTTTCATCTATATTTTTCATAGCCATCTATTTCCCACCACAAACCGATGCTGGCACTAAGACTGCACTCAACAAGCTGTATAAGGCAATAAGCAAACAAGAAAATGCTCATCCAGAAGCGGCGCTCCTATTGGCCGGGGACTTTAATGCAGGCAAACTGTTTTACCTCATTTCTTCCAGCATGTCACATGTGCAACCAGAGGAGAAAAGAAACTAGACCACCTTTACTCCACACACAGAGACACATACAAAGCTCTCCCTCGCCCTCCATTTGGCAAATCAGACCATAATTATATCCTCCTGATTCCTGCTTACAAGCAAAAACTACAGCAGGAAGTACCAGTGACTCGCTCAATACAGAAGTGGTCAGATGACGCGGATGCTACACTACAGGACTATTTTGCTAGCACAGACTGGAATATGTTCCGGGATTCATTCAATGGCATTGAGGAGTATACCACCTCAGTCACCAGCTTCATCAATAAGTGCATCGACGACGTTGTCCCCACAGTGACCGTACGTACCCCAACCAGAGGCCATGGATTACAGGCAACATCTGCACCGAGCTAAAGGCTAGAGCTGCCGCTTTCAAGGACCGGGAAACTAATCCGGACGCTTATAAGAAATCCCGCTATGCCCTCAGACGAACCATCAAACAGGCAAAGGGTCAATACAGGACTAAGATTGAATCCTACTACACCGGCTCTGATGCTCGTCGGATGTGGCAGTGCTTGCAAACTATTACGGAATACAAAGGGAAACCCAGCCGCGAGCTGCCCAGTGACAAAAGCCTACAAGACGGGCTAAATGTGTGATCACACTCTCTGTAACCGATGTGACCTTTAAACAGGTCAACATTCGCAAGGCCGCAGGGCCAGATGGATTGCCAGGACGTGTACTCAGAGCATGCGCGGACCAACTGACAAGTGTCTTCACTGACATTTTCAACCTCTCCCTGAGCGAGTCTGTAATACCTACATGTTTCAAGCAGACCACCATAGTCCCTGTGCCCAAGAAAGCGAAGGAAACCTGCCTAAATGACTACCGCCCCGTAGCACTCTCGTCGGTAGCCATGAAGTGCTTTGAAAGGCTGGTCATGGCTCACATCAACACCATCATCCCGGAAACCGTAGACCAACTCCAATTTGCATACCGCCCCAACAGATCCACAGACGACGCAATCTCAATCGCACTCCACACTGCCCTTTCCCACCTGGACAAAAGGAACACCTATGTGAGAATGCTATTCATTGACTACAGCTCAGCGTTCAACACCATAGTGCCCATAAAGCTCATCACTAAGCTAAGTACCCTGGGACTAAACACCTCCCTCCGCAACTGGATCCTGGACTTCCTGACGGTCCGCCCCTAGGTGGTAAGGGTAGGCAACAACACATCGGGGGCCCTCAGTCATGCATGCTTAGTCCCCTCCTGTACTCCCTGTTCACCCACGACTGCATGGCCAAGCACGACTCCAACACCATCATTAAGTTTGCTGACGACACAAGAGTGGTAGGTCAGAGTCAACAACCTCTCCCTCAACGTGAGCAAGACAAAGGAGATGATCGTGAACTACAGGAAAAGGAGGCCCTCAGGGGACTGAAAAGATTTGGCATGGGTCCCCAGATCCTCAAAAAGTTATACAGCTGCACCCCATCGATAGCATCCTGACCGGTTGCATCACCGCCTGGTATGGCAACTGCTCGGCATCCGACCGTAAGGCACTACAGAGGGTAGTGCGTACAGCCCAGTACATCACTGGGGCCAAGCTTCCTGCCATCCAGGACCTATATACTAGGTGGTGTCAGAGGAAGGCCCAGAGAATTGTCAAAGACTCCAGTCACTCAAGTCATAGACTGTTCTCTCTGCTACCGCATGGCAAGCGGTAACAGAGGGCCAAGTCTAGGTCCAAAAGGCTCCTTAACAGCTTCTACCCTCAAGCCATAAGACTGCTGAACAATTAATCAAATGGCCACCCGCTGTTTATTATCAATGCATAGTCACTTTACCCCTACCTACATGTACAAATTACCTCGACTAACCTGTACCCCCGCACATTGACTCGGTACCGTTACCCCCTGTATATAGCCTCGGTATTGTTATTTTATTGTGTTACTTTTTATTTTATTTTATACTTTAGTTTATTTAGTAAATATTTTCTTAACTCTATTTCTTGAACTGCATTGCTGGTTAAGGGCTTGTAATTAAGCATTTCACTGTAAGGTCTACACCTGTTGTATTCGGCGCATGTGACAAATACAATTTGATTTGATTTGATCCCATACAAATTTGTAATTAAGGCGCATGAATGTTCACATGTTCAAGAAGGCATTTCTGCCCCAAATGTTTTATAATAATTGTTTATAATAATAGCTTTTTCAGACGGCTCTACTGTGAAATAGGAACTGTCGTCAAACGCCTTAGGTCCTGTAACCGGTTACGTGTGTGTGTGTATGCATTGTTGTTTCAGACTCGATCAGCTTCATATGTATTTTAATTGTCAAATCTAAATCCAATCAAATCAGGTGGATCTGGTCCTCAGGACAGGTGTGGCCAGTATGGATGACTTCACACCCAGTGGAGAGTGGGACATCTTGGCTTTACCCGGGCGGCGTACTATCTCCGGCTCAGAGCCCATCTACGTGGATGTGACCTACGACTTCCTGATCAAGAGGAATGAATATATAGTGCCATTTTATCTTATTCTTCAAATGTTTGCAATATCTTTGTTTTTTAACTTTGTCTTTTAGCATAAGATGTTATTCATTTTACGATCAAGGACCACTTTGGAAATGCTTGTTTTCATTCATGCTTTCATGTGCTATCATCTGGGATCATAGGCTACACGTCTTGTTGAT
This sequence comes from Coregonus lavaretus, assembly GCF_964263955.1. Taxonomy (NCBI): domain Eukaryota; kingdom Metazoa; phylum Chordata; class Actinopteri; order Salmoniformes; family Salmonidae; genus Coregonus; species Coregonus lavaretus. The sequence goes on from NC_140008.1 coordinate 6,247,298, forward strand.
GTATTATTTGTTACCCAAAATAAGATTCAATTAAATTCTGCTCAATTCAATTTATTCCCAGGAAGCCGTTGTTCTACACAATCAACCTGATCATCCCCTGTGTCCTCATCACGTCTCTGGCTGTGTTGGTCTTCTACCTGCCCAGTGACTGTGGAGAGAAGATCAGTCTGTGTGTCTCTGTACTGTTGGCCCTCACTGTCTTCCTGCTGCTGATATCTAAGATAGTACCACCAACCTCGCTGGACGTGCCCCTGATCGGTGAGCTCTGTACCAGGGCCAGTATTAACAAAGAGTACTGATCGAGTAGGAGTGCTGATCTGGAATCAGTTTTACCTTTTAGATCATAATGAATAAGATTATATTTCCAGGGGGGGACCTGATCCTAGATCAGCACTCCTACCTGATCCTAGATGCTTTGTGCACACAGGCCCTGATATTCACCATGGTGCTGGTGACTTTGTGTGAAAGTTCACCCAAGTTAAACAATTTAAAAGGCAATGCTACCAAATACTAATTGAGTGTATGTAAACTTCTGACCCACTGGGAATGTGATGAAATAAATAAAAGCTGAAATAAATCATTCTCTCTACTATTATTCTGACATTTCACATTCTTAAAATAAAGTGGTGATCGTAACAGACCTAAGACAGGGAATCTTTACTAGGATTAAATGTCAGGAATTGTGAAAAACTGAGTTTAACTGTATTTAGCTAAGGTGTATGTAAACTTCCGACTTCAACTGTATAAGCTTAGTGTTAAGTAGGGGTTAAAGTTTAACATTTTTTTATTAGAAAAACAACATCGCATAACAACATTATTAAATGAGATGCTTCTTCACTCTCCCCTCTCTCTGATCTGATCAGGTAAATACCTGATGTTCACCATGGTTCTCGTTACCTTCTCTATCATCACCAGTGTGTGTGTTCTGAACGTCCATCACCGTTCCCCCAGCACACACGCCATGCTCCCCTGGGTTAAAGTTATGTTCCTGGTCTGGCTTCCTGCCCTGCTGTGCATGAGGCACCCCCAGAACCACTCAGCCAGCCAGCGGCTCCGTCAGAGGAGGCAGCAGTCCCGGGGGACCCAGAAGACCGAGGAGGCTAGCCCAGGGATGGATAACCCTGAGGGGGTTTTACCCGACACTGGCATGGTCTCCTCCACCTCTCCTTCCTCCAGCTCCAGCATCTCCTCATCGCCATTCTTCCCATCTACTGGGTTCCACGACCTCAGAAAAAGGTAATAATATACTATTTATATAATGTACCATTTCTTTTTATTTAATTCTTTCATATTATTGTGGTCAGGTGATCACCAGAAGATGTAATCAACAGACTATGAATTTACTGTAATGTACATACATTTTCTTGAAAATGTGTCAAACCCGTAACGGATGGTTCACTAAGGGTCCCTTGACATGTAAGGAAAAAATAGTATAAATCACTAATTTATTTTATTTATTCACTCATTCAGGAGTGTGGGGACACCAGAGGGGTTGCTTCCCATGGAGCAGCTGTACGCTCAGCCGCGGCGTGGCAGTTCCAGCTCTGACATCAGTCACAGTCCTGAGCTACAGGAAGCTTTGGACGGCGTGCGATACGTCGCTAACTACATGGCTGGAGACGACAACAACGAGACTGTGAGTCTTATTTGAATTGTTGTTTTTGTTTGCTGCAACAACAAAAAATGGGGTTATCGTGTTACCACGTCGTAAATGCAAAAAAATCTGAACACAATAAGATTTGATGGTCAGAATGTTAAAAAAAATGGTAAGAGAGAAAAGGCTACTTTTCTGTCCAACATAACTACTGAAATCTGTCTCTTTCTGTTGCGTTCTTCTGTCCAGCTGGAGATTGACCTTCAATGCTCTTCAGCCCAGTCTTTTGTTTGATGTGTAATGTAAATGCCTTAATGTGTTTGGACCCCAGGAAGAGTAGCTGCTGCCTTGGCAACACCTAATGGGGATCCATAATAAATACAAATACCTGTGGGCGGAGCTACAGCTCTGATATTGATGAACTAATAATATTAAACGTTCTGCTGCAGCATTTTGTACAGTTGATCATTCTCTCTCTTTTTCACATGATGTGTTATGGATGGATGGACGGATGAATGGATGAGTGGATGGATGAGTGGATGGATGAGTGTCTAACCATGCTTCTTTAGTCCCCAACATTCTAGTCTCTCTTTCTAGACTGTTCTCTCTCCTTTTCTGACCCTGTGTTCTCCAGGTGATTGAGGACTGGAAGTACGTGGCGATGGTATTGGATCGGATGTTCCTGTGGATCTTTGCAATAGGCTGTATAGCCGGTACTCTGGGACTCTTCCTCCAACCCTTCTTCCAGCACCAGGCCATTCCCATCCAGCAGCCCAGCAGCCCCACTGCACCAAGGGACCTCATCTGAAGGATTTAACCACTTTACAAAACAAAATACAAAAGTTATTTTATTCCATTGTTTGAAAAATAATTATCCATGTAAACAAATAATGTATAGCTTTAAAAATATGGTTCAAAAGACGGGATCTTCCTCCAACCTGTCTTTCAATATCAGGCGGTTCCTCTTCAGCGACCCAGCCGTCCCACCTCGCCTCGTGAAATGATCTGAAGGACTTTACTGAATGAAACAGACGATCCGGGATTTCTGACAACATTATATGGGGGGAGTCAATAGCTCAAGGAAGAGTGTGTGTGGTTCAGTTGTGATAGAGCAGTGTCTGACTGCTGTAGGCTGAGGAAGAATGCTTTGAATTGACCGTGTTCGGTAAAGAGATATTTTGTGATGGACAAACTTTGAATTAACAACATGTAACATTATGCATGTTCCCTAAACTAGAATTGACAACATCTAACATTATGCATGTCCCTAAACTGAATGTCACATTAAACTGAGAAAATCTGTGAAGTGTGCTGCCACCCTCTACCAATGGTATGAATCTAAAGTGAGGTAGTAAAGTATGCTACTAAACAAAAGAACGGATGGTGGGTTGAACGTTAGCGGGTTGTGATCTCTCTCTCTCCATTTATCCTCTGTGCTCAATTGCCTTGTGGTGAAAACAAAACATTACATCACCACAGGTCCAATTAATTACATTTACATTTTAGTCATTTAGCAGACGCTCTTATCCAGAGCGACTTACAGTTAGTGAGTGCATACATGATTTATTTATTTTTCATACTGGCCCCCCGTGGGAAACGAACCCACAACCCTGGCGTTGCAAACGCCATGCTCTACCAACTGAGCTACATCCCTGCCGGCCTCTATTGCACTCCACACTGCCCTTTCCCACCTGGACAAGAGGAACACCTACGTGAGAATGCTATTCATTAACTACAGCTCAGCGTTCAACACCATAGTGCCCTCAAAGCTCATCACTAAGCTAAGGACCCTGGGACTAAACACCTCCCTCTGCAACTGGATCCTGGACTTCCTGACGGACCGCCCCCAGGTGGTAAGGGTAGGTAACAACACATCTGCCACGCTGATCCTCAACACGGGGGCCCCTCAGGGGTGCGTGCTCAGTCCCCTCCTGGACTCCCTGTTCACCCATGACTGCATGGCCAGGCATGACTCCAACACCATCATTAAGTTTGCCGACGACACAACAGTGGTAGGCCTGATCACCGACAACGATGAGACAGCCTATAGGGAGGAGGTCAGAGACCTAGCTGTGTGGTGCCAGGATAACAACCTCTCCCTCAATGTGATCAAGACAAAGGAGATGATTGTGGACTGAGCACGCCCCCATTCTCATCAACAGGGCAGTAGTGGAACAGGTTGAGAGCTTCAAGTTCCTTGGGGTCCACATCACCAACAAACTATCATGGTCCAAACACACCAAGACAGTCTTGAAGAGGGCATGACAAAGCCTATTCCCCATCAGGAGACTGAAAAGATTTGGCATGGGTCCTCAGATCCTCAAAAAGTTCTACAGCTGCACCTTTGAGAGCATCCTGACCAGTTGCATCACCGCCTGGTATGGCAACTGCTCGGCCTCCAAACACAAGGCACTACAGAGGGTAGTGCCTACGGCCCAGAACATCACTGGGGCCAAGCTTCCTGCCATCCAGGACCTCTATACCAGGCGGTGTCAGAGGAAGGCCCTAAAAATGATCAGACTCCATCCACACTAGTCATAGACTGTTCTCTGTACATATTACCAAGCTACCTAGGTGCAAGCCATCATCGTTGCATGAACTCAGATCAATACATGCATATTTTATTTTTATTTTATGTGAACCTTGACTCTGTACCGGTACCCCCTGTATATAGCCTCCCTACTGTTATTTTATTTTACTGCTGCTCTTTAATTATTATTATTTTTAATTTTTTACTTAGTGAGGGAAAAAAGTATTTGATCCCCTGCTGATTTTGTACGTTTGCCCACTGACAAAGAAATGATCAGTCTATAATTTTAATGGTAGGTTTATTTGAACAGTGAGAGACAGAATAACAACAAAAAAATCCTGAAAAACGCATGTCAAAAATGTTATAAATTGATTTGCATTTTAATGAGGGAAATAAGTATTTGACCCCTCTGCAAAACATGACTTAGTACTTGGTGGCAAAACCCTTGTTGGCAATCACAGAGATCAGACGTTTATTGTAGTTGGCCACCAGGTTTGCACACATCTCAGGAGGGATTTTGTCCCACTCCTCTTTGCAGATATTCTCCAAGTCATTAAGGTTTCGAGGCTGACGTTTGGCAACTCGAACCTTCAGCTCCCTCCACAGATTTTCTATGGGATTAAGGTCTGGAGACTGGCTAGGCCACTCCAGGACCTTAATGTGCTTCTTCTTGAGCCGCTCCTTTGTTGCCTTGGCCGTGTGTTTTGGGTCATTGTCATGCTGGAATACCCATCCACGACCCATTTTCAATGCCCTGGCTGAGGGAAGGCGGTTCTCACCCAAGATTTGACGGTACATGGCCCTGTCCATCGTTCCTTTGATGCAGTGAAGTTGTCCTGTTCCCTTAGCAGAAAAACACCCCCAAAGCATAATGTTTCCACCTCCATGTTTGACGGTGGGGATGGTGTTCTTGGGGTCATAGGCAGCATTCCTCCTCCTCCAAACACAGTGAGATGAGTTGATGCCAAAGAGCTCGATTTTGGTCTCATCTGACCACAACACTTTCACCCAGTTCTCCTCTGAATCATTCAGATCTTCATTGGCAAACTTCAGACGGGCATGTACAGTAGGGAAAAAAAGTATTTAGTCAGCCACCAATTGTGCAAGTTCTCCCACTTAAAAAGATGAGAGAGGCCTGTAATTTTCATCATAGGTACATGTCAACTATGACAGACAAAATGAGAAAAAAAATCCAGAAAATCACATTGTAGGATTTTTAATGAATTTATTTGCAAATTATGGTGGAAAATAAGTATTTGGTCAATAACAAAAGTTTCTCAATACTTTGTTATATACCCTTTGTTGGCAATGACACAGGTCAAACGTTTTCTGTAAGTCTTCACAAGGTTTTCACACACTGTTGCTGGTATTTTGGCCCATTCCTCCATGCAGATCTCCTCTAGAGCAGTGATGTTTTGGGGCTGTCGCTGGGCAACACGGACTTTCAACTCCCTCCAAAGATTTTCTATGGGGTTGAGATCTGGAAACTGGCTAGGCCACTCCAGGACCTTGAAATGCTTCTTACGAAGCCACTCCTTCGTTGCCCGGGCGGTGTGTTTGGGATCATTGTCATGCTGAAAGACCCAGCCACGTTTCATCTTCAATGCCCTTGCTGATGGAAGGAGGTTTTCACTCAAAATCTCACGATACATGGCCCCATTCATTCTTTCCTTTACACGGATCAGTCGTCCTGGTCCCTCTGCAGAAAAACAGCCCCAAAGCATGATGTTTCCACCCCCATGCTTCACAGTAGGTATGGTGTTCTTTGGATGCAACTCAGCATTCTTTGTCCTCCAAACACGACGAGTTGAGTTTTTACCAAAAAGTTATATTTTGGTTTCATCTGACCATATGACATTCTCCCAATCCTCTTCTGGATCATCCAAATGCACTCTAGCAAACTTCAGACGGGCCTGGACATGTACTGGCTTAAGCAGGGGGACACGTCTTTCACTGCAGGATTTGAGTCCCTGGCGGCGTAGTGTGTTACTGATGGTAGGCTTTGTTACTTTGGTCCCAGCTCTCTGCAGGTCATTCACTAGGTCCCCCCGTGTGGTTCTGGGATTTTTGCTCACCGTTCTTGTGATCATTTTGACCCCACGGGGTGAGATCTTGCGTGGAGCCCCAGATCGAGGGAGATTATCAGTGGTCTTGTATGTCTTCCATTTCCTAATAATTGCTCCCACAGTTGATTTCTTCAAACCAAGCTGCTTACCTATTGCAGATTCAGTCTTCCCAGCCTGGTGCAGGTCTACAATTTTGTTTCTGGTGTCCTTTGACAGCTCTTTGGTCTTGGCCATAGTGGAGTTTGGAGTGTGACTGTTTGAGGTTGTGGACAGGTGTCTTTTATACTGATAACAAGTTCAAACAGGTGCCATTAATACAGGTAACGAGTGGAGGACAGAGGAGCCTCTTAAAGAATAAGTTACAGGTCTGTGAGAGCCAGAAATCTTACTTGTTTGTAGGTGACCAAATACTTATTTTCCACCATAATTTGCAAATAAATTCATTAAAAATCCTACAATGTGATTTTCTGGATTTTAAATGATAAAATTTTAAATGATGTGGTCCCAGCTGCCTTGAGATCATTGACAAGATCCTCCTATGTAGTTCTGGGCTGATTCCTCACCGTTCTCATGATCATTGCAACTCCACGAGGTGAGATCTTGCATGGAGCCCCAGGCCGAGGGAGATTGACAGATCTTTTGTGTTTCTTCCATTTGCGAATAATCGCACCAACTGTTGTCACCTTCTCACCAAGCTGCTTGGCAATGGTAATGAGAGAGTGCTCCTAATCTCAGCTCATTACCTGTATAAAAGACACCTGGGAGCCAGAAATCTTTCTGATTGAGAGGGGGTCAAATACTTATTTCCCTCATTAAAATGCAAATCAATTTATAACATTTTTGACATGTGTTTTTCTGGATTTTTTTTGTTATTATTCGGTCTCTCACTGTTCTAATAAACCTACCATTAAAATTATAGACTGATCATTTCTTTGTCAGTGGGCAGAAATACAAAATCAGCAGGGGATCAAATACTTTTTTCTCTCACTGTATCAACCAACCCTGATCTCATTGGCTGTACTGCTCGTCACCCTGTCCAATAGCGTCTATAGGGGTAAAATCCTGGTGTACCTATTGGACGGAAGCCACTGGGTCACCATGAGAGAGCATCATGGAAGAGCTGCATTCCAATCACATGCGAGCGTCAAACCACTGGTACATCAAGGAGAATACCCCCCCACTACACCTCCACCACCATCCCTAACACTGGTGGCTTCCATGAAAACTTATTTGGTGAATTTATATTAAGTAAACATCTGAAAATCATGCTTCAGTCGAGGACACTTTTTTCAGGTTCCACAAGAACATGGCTGAAATGATGATTGCTCGGGTCCTTGAAGACCACGAGTTGATCCATTCTTTCCTTGGTTCTGATGGATCCTGGGATTGGTGGAGGGACGATCTTCCTCCGGTATACAATGTCAGATGGACCATCCAAGGTGAAGCTCATTTGGTCATCACCCCGTTGCCTCTCTCCTACATCCCATTCACACCCACAGAGTTGACAGACAAGATGACATTCCCCCAGAGTCACCAACATCATAGCTTACATTCTTGGGACATACGGTGCCTTCAGAAAGTATTCACACCCCTTGACTTTTTCCAAATTTTGTTGTGTTACAAAGTGGTATCAAAATGGATTTAATTGTACTTTTTTTTGTCAATCATCTACACAAAATACTTCATTGTCAAAGTGAAAGAAAATAAGAAATAGAAAACACTAATAGATCTTGATTAAATAAGTATTCACACCCCTGAGTCAATTCATGTTAGAATCACCTTTGGCAGTCTGGGTAAGTCTCTAAGAGCTTTCCACATCTGGATTATCCAACATTTGCCCATTATTCTTTTCAAAATTCTTCAAGCTCTGTCAAATTAGTTGTTGATCATTGCTAGACAACCATTTTCAGGTCTTGCCATAGATTGTCAAGTCAAAACTGTAACTCGGCCACTCAGGAACACTCACTGTCTTCTTGGTAAGCAACTCCAGTGTAGATTTGGCCTTGTGTTTTAGGTTATTGTCCTGCTGACAGATGAATACCTCTCCCAGTGTCTAGTGGAAAGCAGACTGAACCAGGTTTTCCTCTAGGATTTTGCCTGTGCTTAGCTCCATTCCGTTTCTTTTTCATCCTGATAAACTCCCCAGTCCTTAACGATTAAAAGCATACCCATAACATGATGCAGCCACCACTATGCTTGAAAATATGGAGAGTGGTACTCAATAATGTGTTGTATTAGATTTGCCCCAAACATAACACATTGGATTCAGGAGAAAAATTTAATTGCTTTGCCACATATTTTGCAGTATTACTTTACATTTACATTTTAGTCATTTAGCAGACGCTCTTATCCAGAGTGACTTACAGTTAGTGAGTGCATACATTTTTCATACTGGCCCCCCGTGGGAAATGAACCCACAACCCTGGCATTGCAAGCGCCATGCTCTACCAACTGAGCTACAGGGGACCTATTAGTGCCTTATTGTAAACAGGATGCATGTTTTGGAATATTTTTCATTCTGTACAGGCGTTCTTCTTTTCATTCTGTCAATTAGGTTAGTATTGTGGAGGAACTACAATGTTGTTGATCCATCCTCATTTTTCTCCTATTATATTTATTAAACTCTGTAAGTCACCATAGGCCTCATGGTGAAATCCCTGAGTGGTTTCCTTCCTCTCCGGCAACTGAGTTAGGAAGGACGCCTGTATTTCTGTAGTGACTGAGTGTATTGATACACCATCCAAAGTGTAATTAATAACTTCACCATGCTCAAAGGGACTTTCAATGTCTGCTTTTTTAATAGGTGCCCTTCTTTGCGAGGCATTGGAAATCCTCCCTGGTCTTTGTGGGTGAATCTGTGCTTGAAATTCACTGCTCGACTGAGGGACCTTACAGATAACTGTATGTGTGGGGTACAGAGATGAGGTAGTTATTCAAAATTCATATTAAACACTATTATTGCACACAGAGTTAGTCCATGCAACTTATTATGTGACTTGTTAAGCACATTTTTACTTCTGAACATATTTAGGCTTGCCATAACAAAGGGGTTGAATACTTATTGACTCAAGACATTTCAGCTTTTCATTTGTAATTAATTTGTAAAAGTTTCAAAAAACACTGTTCCACTTTTACATTATGGGGTATTGTGTGTGGGCCAGTGATAAAAAATCTAAATGTAATCAATTTTAAATTCAGGCTGTAACACAACAAAATGTTGAAAAAGGCAAGGGAGTGTGAATACTTTCTGAAGGCAATGTACACCATGGCAAATATCACAGAACCCGGTACAAACCGATAGTCCAGCTTTACATCAGCCCTGACGTCGATTACAACGCCTTCCTCCAGGAAGCCAATATCTGGCTCATGCCGAATATGGTCTACATGGGTGGGTTCCAGTGCCTCTTCCACAGGACCTGGAGGAGTTTGTTCAGAGTTTCAGAGAGCATGGGGTTGTCATAATGACTGTAGGGACTTTAGTGGCAGAGCTCCCTGAAGACATCGCAGACGAGATCGCTGCTGCGTTCGCCCGGCTGCCTCAGGAGATAATCTGGAGGTATGGATGAATGGATAGATCCTTGAATTAATTAATTAATTAATTGGATAAAATGACCAAACACAGATTATGCCTGGTCCTGGACTAAGAAGTTAAAAAAAAATTTAAATGATTATTCTCCATTCAGATTTTTGGTTCAGGACTAGGCTTTATCTGTGTCTGGGCCCATAGGCTTAAAAAAAAAAGTCTACAGACTTATATTTTCACACACTTGTATTCTCATTGTGATTCTCTTGTGATCCTCATGTACACCGGACAGCGACCCTCCACCTTGGTTAACGACACCCTACTGGTGAACTGACTCCCCCAGAAGGACCTTTTGGGACACCCCAAGGCCTGCGCCTTTCGTAGCCCACGGAGGAACCAACGGAGTCCAGGAGGCCATCTACCACTGTGTCCTCCCTCTCGCCTTCGACCCGCCCGACAACCTCTCCAAGGCAAAGGGGAGGGGAGCAGCTAAAATGGTTGACATCATCACTGGGCGTGTTCCAGGAGGCTGTGCTGCTCCTGACTGGGCGTGTTCCAGGAGGCTGTGCTGCTCCAGACTGGGCGTGTTCCAGGAGGCTGTGCTGCTCCTGACTGGGCGTGTTCCAGGAGGCTGTGCTGCTGCAGACTGGGCGTGTTCCAGGAGGCTGTGCTGCTGCAGACTGGGCGTGTTCCAGGAGGCTGTGCTGCTCCAGACTGCACAGAGACCAACCCATTAAACCGCTGGACAAGGCAGTGTTCTGGATCGACTTCGTTGAGAGACATAAAGGAGCTCGTCACCTGAGGACAGAGTCCTATAAAATGTCCTGGATTATGTGCCACTCGGTTGAGGTGATGGCGACTCTGCTGATGTGTGTGTTGCTCGTAACCCTGGTTTGCCTGGCAGACGTAAGATGTGTTTCGCGTAAGGTGTTTTGTAGGAGTAAAGTGAAAAGTGATAAAGTCATGTTTTGAGAGATATGAATATATTATCTTCATTGATCAATCAGCAAATGATCAATACCATTCATATTGTATCCATAAAATTAATATTTTATCAATATAAAAACAATTTTAATTAAAAAAAATATGTCATTCTGAATTTTCTCGAACGTATGGATTTTTGAAAATGCTAATGCAGTATACTCAAGAGACAGTGACAAAAGATCATGATGACCTTATTCATTGTATCCATTACGATCGGCAGACATTCTGTCACTAAAAGGGAAGTAATCTTCTGCTGTGAGGATCATTGTAACCATATGGCTGCTTCAGAGGTCATGGGCAATCCATTTATTTTACTTAACACTATACAAACTAATACCGTGGTGGACAGTTATTGTGATGTAAGATAGCATAGTGGTAACTGTAATATCTCTGAGATTTATTACAGAGCAACTTGAAGTGTTGTCATTTCTCCAGTCATTTAAGCGGTCAACATTATTTCCAATCAAAATACTTTCTCAACAATGAGGGAGTGGATATAAAACATTGAGCGCTTTCTGGGGAAGTGTTGTCACATTTGGACGATGCTCAGATGTTCTCGAAGAAGACCCAGCTTTTTTGCCCGGAGGGGTGGAACGCCTGGTGTACTCTGCAAAGCCATCTTCCTTTGTAAGTTACTTTGTTATTATGTTGATGTTAACTCAAAAAAGACCACACTGTTGACTTTGAACTTTCACATTTTTAGAATAGTACGTAGCCTGGTCCCAGATCTGTTTGTGCTTTCTTGCCAGCTTCTATGGTCTTTAAGAGTTGGCAAGACAGCACAAACAGATCTGGGACAAGGTTGGGTGCATTCACTACCCTTATGTTTCTATGAATATTTGAACCCTAACAATTCTATCCTTACTGGGGGCAGGTTGATAACAAACTGCCCCAGTAGACAATAGCCAGGATGCAGTGTCTATCACTCCAGACATCAGTCCCTGGACAACCTTGTCAAGGAGGTCTGAACCCACCCATCACAGCAGTGACAGAGCTCTGTCTGAGCCAATCAGAAACTGCGTAACGAGGTACTCCCTGACCTTTGACTCCCACAGTATCAGGTCTGTTCCATGCCGGATGTTCTGTGCTGGGACCAATGATGACTTGCTAAATCGTCATAATCCCCTGAGCACACAGACTAACTCACCCAAGGGAAATGGCCTTCGTTACTCTGTACCCTTGTCCCGGCCTGAGGATGTCCACAATGTGGCCAAGCTCAAGACAAGAGGTGACACATAGACAGCCCAGTAACCAGGGTTTGGGTCAAAACTGCGAGTCGATATTTCTGTCCGCTATCTGTCTGTGTCCACAGCCCCTGCTGGGTCTCAGAAGGTGTGCCAGATAGTGTGTGAGTCCCATCTGCTGTTTGGCAAAGAGAGGTACAGACATCCCTTACTGGAATAAACACATCATCTCTACCGATGTTTGTAAAAGTTCCTATTTGATCTTTTAGTTTAGTATAAATGATAGCTGGGCAGTTGATGTCAACGCAACCTGACCAGATCTATCAGAAATGAGGAAAAATGAATCTATTAGTTTCTATAGCTACCTTACATACAAACGTGACCATACCTTAACACATTTTAATATTTTAAAAAAGTGGATACATTTTGACACCTACAGAGAACATTTCTAATGTGCAGCTAGACCAACAGAAATCCCACCCCCCCCTCTCGCTACTTTAAAAAACTGTTCATCAGAAAAGTATAATTTCCAAAGTATAACGTCAATGTACAGTTTGCAGGAAAGGTAAAAGTAAAAGTCACTGGACCCTGAAGAAGGCTACAGGCCAAAACGTGTTGGTTTTAACAAGAACAAGCATTTCTATCACCTTTGACTGTCCACCAAGAGTTGGCGAATTTCCTCCTCTCCTCTGTTTGCACCTTGGTTGGAGAGGGAGGTACCGGCAGTGTTCCCTTCCTTTTAGAAGTTGCTGGAGAGACAATAAGGTATTGCAGTCTTGAGGCATTTGGAGAGAAAACATTAAGCAATGCACTTTCTCCTTGGAGAGGTAACATTATGCATTCTCTCCCATAGCTTCAAAAAACAGGTGTTGGCGTAATTATGTTGTCAAAGTCATGTCATCTCATACATCTCGTAAGTGTTGTTGACTTCCTGGAGTTCCTCTTCCTGCTGGCAGCTCTCTCTGATCACGTACACTATGAGTCCCACACAGATGAAGATCAACAGAGCAATACCAATAACCTAGAAGAAGAAGACTTCATTAGAAGAAAATACATCTTGTGGACGTAGTGGACATGAGTCGGTCATGGTCACGTGATGAGGTGACTCTGCCTGTGAACTTCAAAACGAGTGTGCCCAGTGCCCAATAGGCAGACCCGTCGCCAGACCTCAGTCTTAAGGGGGGCATATGAAATGCATGGGAGGGCAGGGCACAATTATTATTAGCCTACAGTACGTATATTTAATTATAAATTCCCTCAAGTGGGGGGGGGCACAAGCATTTTGGGGGGCGGGCCCGGCCCCCTATGGCCCGCCCATAGCGACGGGTGTGCCAATAGGGAATTTCCTCTTAGTCTAAGATGTTGGTTACTCCCGTGGGAGACCAGGGTTCGTATCCCGTGTATTACATGGAAAACAGAAATGTGTTTTCTTGCTTACAAGTCAACGCCCCCCCCTCCCCAGGAAAACCAAGGCACACACCCAGATAGCATGAAAGCACAGGGTCAAGCACGGTGCAGCAATGCCTAAGTGCATTGCTCAAGGGCACAATGTCAGGATACGGTATATAGGAAATGTTTCCAGTTGGACCTGGGATTCGAACCGGCGAATCTCCAGTTGTCTGGCCCACCCCTCTATGCTACCTGCCACCCCACATGTACAAGGTTCAAGGGTCATGGAAGAATAAGCAGGTTCAGTATATACACACAATACACAAAAAACAAGAGCTATTCATCATGAACACTTATTTTGAGTTTATGACATAATTTTTTTCTGTTTTACCAGTACTTTACTTTGCTTAATGGCACAGACACCAACAATAATTATCAGGGGCCGGTTTCCCAGACCCAGATTAAGCACAGTCCTTGATTAAAAATCATTCTCATTGGAAAATCTCCATTGAAAGTGTGTTTTAGTCCAGGACAAGGAATAATCTTCATCTGGGAAACTGATCCCAGTGTGTTTTCCTCACCTGAGACTCCACAAATAATTCCTGAGAGTGCACCATGAGATCCTGCAGCGTGCCGTCGTCATGCGGCGGCTCACACCACTTCTGAGGAGCCGCCTTGTCAACAATCACAAACCTGCCGCTCCAGTCCGTTAGCGCGCACGCAAAGTACTGTCCGTCCAGGAAGAGCAGGATCAGCCAGACGATGGGGGGGACCAGGCTGGAGATGGACACCGTCCTGGGGCAGCCGCTCAGATCGTACCTGCAGTCCTGGATGATCAGCATCAGCATAAAGGCCATGATGGCAGGAATGACGAAGAAGGCGGAGGAAAACAGCCCGTTCCATTTGGGGTCGCAGGGACACTCGAACTCCAGCTCAACCAGCTTCTCCAAGCCCATCAGGATGAAGCCGAAAGCCACGTTGGAGACCAGGGGGCTGTTGCCGAATTCACTCTTCAGTCGGGAGAGCCATTGTTGCCTCCTTTCCATACTAGATGACACTACATAAAGTGTGAACAGAGACTGAGAAGTCTGAGAGAGGAGAGAGGTTGTGGAATATTTAGACATGCAGGAGCTCCAGTGATGCATGGTTAACACTGGTTTTGTGGGAAGGCTTTGCCCCTCAAGGCACAGAGTACACATTTCTGGTCTCATTGGTTGACATCAAAGGAAGGCGTAGCAGCTGTGTCTGGGTTTATACAACCCATTGGCCCTGTGGGGCTGACAGACACGGTGTCCAGGGAGATGAACCCTCCCTGAGACCCCAAGAGAGGGAGGGTGCTATAGAGTGGAGGGAAAGTTTATGTCACGGGAATGTGATGTCTCTACAGGTGTAGGATCTTAATTTGCCTAGTTTCTCACAGCAGGAAAATAATCCTGCAGCAACAGGAAATGTGAATTATTGTGTGGATTATAATTAATGGATATTTTTGTATCGGCTGATACATTTTTAGTTAGGGCAAATCAAGTCTGACATTGAATTTCCTGCTGAGCACGACATCTCCTGCAACAACAGGGTGATCAAATTAAGATCCTACACCTGTATACTGTATGCGGATGTGAATCTGGAATGTTGTATGCATACTGTATTATATATGTGGAGGGTTGACATTTAAAATATGTAATATATATTGTGGATGGAAGCATACAGTGCTTAGTGAAAGTCTACACACCTCTTGCACAGTCTTCACATTTTGCTGCCTTAAAAGAAAATCTAAACATTTTGTTAAATTCGATTTTTTTCCTACTGATTCCACATTTCTAAAGTGAAGGAGAAACTATAAGGTTATCCGAGTGGCGCAGTGGTCTAAGGCACTGCATCGCTGTGCCACTAGAGATCCTGGTTCGAATCCAGGCTCTGTCGTAGCCGGCCGCGACCGGGAGACCCATGGGGCAGCGCACAATTGGCCCAGGGTAGGGGAGGGAATGGCCGGCAGGGATTTGGCTCAGTTGGTAGAGCATGGCATTTGCAACGCCAAGGTTGTGGGTTTGTTTCCCATGGGGGGCCAGTATAAAAAAAAGAATGTATGCACTCACTAACTGTAAGTCGCTCTGGATAAGAGCGTCTGCTAAATGACTAAAATGTTATCTGGGCTTTGCTCCTTTCATATTTAATGTGATCCTGACAAACTCCCCAGTCCCTGCCAGTGACAAGCAGACCCATAACATGATGCTGCCACCACAATACTTGTTAATACAGAGGATCAACAACATTACTTTCACTCCGCATTACTGGCCTATATGACAAAGTGAAAAGAAGGAAGCCTGTGTTGGAAAAATCCACTCCAAATCATTAATTCTGTTTGCAAAAAGGCAGTCAAGTAATACTGCTAGACAACATGGTAAAGGAAAATGTAAAACTACATGTTTTATTTGTTTTAAACTAGAGGGTTGGGTCAAATCCAATACAACACAATACAGAGTGAAACCTTCTGTATTGTCAAGTTTTGTGGTGGCAGCATCATGTTATGGGTATGCTTGTCACCGGCAGGGACTAGGGAGTTTGTCAGGATCAAAATAAATATGAAAGGAGCAAAGCCCAGGTAAAAAGTTAGAGGAAACCCTGCCTCAGTCTTCTGAATACCTAACCCTGGGATAGAGTTGTATTTTTTCAGTGGGACAATAACAAAAAATGTTAATGCCAAAGACAATGTGTAATAGGTTGTATAGTAGGGTGTGTAGTAGGTTGCGTAGATCAGTAGGGGGAAAAAACGTAAGCATTTGAGATTTAATTTTAAGGCAGCAAAATGTGAAGACTGTGCAAGGGGTGTGTAGACTTTCACTCGCTACTGTAAGTCCCATAGCATATGGTGTGGTCCTCTGTAGCTCAATTGGTAGAGCACGGCGCTTGTAACGCCAGGGTAGTGGGTTCGATCCCCGGGACCACCCATATGTAAAAATGTATGCACACATGACTGTAAGTCGCTTTGGATAAAAGCGTCTGCTAAATGGCATATTATTATTATTATTATGTGGATCTTGTTGATCTAACTAGTTAGTCAAGGAACGCTAACTGAAAATATGCTTTAAAATGTTAAAACAAAGGCAAATGTGGTTTAAATGAAACTCTATAGTAGACCACCTAACAGTCATATAGAAATGTAATATATTTTATACAATGTGGATACATTAGTAATGACCATAACATTCAAATACGTTTTTATTAGATCCATAAAAAAAATACATACAACTATATCTGGACATGTATATGCAGTAGTATTGTATTTGTATTGATTATGGATCCCCATTAGCTGCTGCCAAGGCAGACCGTTACATGCCAAGGCAGCAGCTACTCTTCGTTGTGTTGTGTTTATCACTGATTGTCTAATATAGCGTCCATGATTGGTATCATCGATTGGACAGTCAATTTATTCTTTTTTTAATCGAAAATGACTAGGTGATTTGGTGTATTTGGTATTTCCGTTGTATTTTTATTTTTTTTAGATGCTTCTCGTTGATATAAACGTCAGCTTCAATTGAGAAAAATAGTTTTTTTTTGTGGTAAATAACAAACATAAGTAGTATTATGTATCATATACTGTCATCAGTGCCGGGGTCATCTACAGTATCTGTACATTAGGGGGCAGCAGAACTGTACTGTATTAGGAACGCTCCGACAACATTCAGATAGACTACAAATTGGTTATTTATTTTTTGCTGGATTACCTGAATTATGGCAGCAATGAATCGATTCATGCTTGTACTGTATACATATGGCCACATTTGTGTTGAAAGCTTTCTGTCATGCCTTTCAACCTAGGCTTTCAATTTGACCTTCTTGTGATCTTGAAATTGTAGGCCTAATTATTTCAGGGATGGTCAAAAAGCAATGGAAGGTCATGTAAAGATAACATGAAGGGTTAACAGTAGGCCTAGTGTTTATCATTTAGCCTAGGAGAGAGAGAATTTTTTGGGTAATTCAGACACGAAATAAGATCAATCATTTGCTTGACTGACTGCCACCATGTCCTAATGCTGTTGTATGGCTGAGTTGACAGTGAAATAGGATTAAAAGTCCCAGTAAAGCCTGGCTGCAAACTGAGGTCAGGGCTTAGCCAGGTGTCTGTGTGTCCGTTAAATGTGGCAACTCCTCTCTTGCTGCGAAAATTATTTTGGGCCAGTTTTCAGGCCTTGTGGGCGGGTTTTGAGTGGTTAGGCTAGACATCTTTGAACTGGCAACACTGCCGGCATGACATGAGCAGTTAGCACCGACCGAACGACTTGGGGAACCCAGCTTCAGCTTGATCACCAAATGAATTGGGAAATAAATTAAACCCTCACCAGCTAGCTAACAATCTATTTTAGTTTCACTGTCCGATCATTCAAAAAATTAATTGTTATTTTTACCTTTCCACAAACGGTCTGGTATTGGCTACTGCATGGCCAGTATGAGCTTGCATGCTAGCTGGCCAGCCAGCTAACTAGAGTTCAGTCAGTTTATATCCTTCTAAATGCGGTGGTCACTAAATAAACTAGCTATGAGTTAAACATATATAGTTGAAAACGAACTAATAACTCGTTGTTGTTGTTGTTGTTGCCCATGGTGGAATAATAACTAGTTAACCCGCTGGCTCCTGAAGCCTATCTATGTCCCGAGTCTAGCTAGTTGAGCTGTTTCATAAGAAAATGGCTGATATGAATCAAACAGGGTAGCTAGCTAGCATGCCCTCCTCGGCTACAATGTTAGATTCTTATTTCAATTGTATGTTAATAATAACTATGATTGAAGTTGGTGGTTACTACTGGCTTCAGATCCAAGGGGAGAGAAATTGTCCGCCATGTTTTATGTTCTGGTAAGGGCTGCACTCAAAGAAGGCTAAACCAATCAACCGACGGGTTCTATGTCAAGACTCATGGATATTCATGACATTTTCCCCTTCCTTCCTACGGAAGGAAATTTGGCACATGTAGACGGCAAATATTTCTGTATGAGTTGTGTGGGCAGCCTACAAGAAATGATCTCCGGGGATTTGTCATCGTGGATGAGAAAGGTGGTTGCTTGGAATGATTTCATCACGGTCTGTGCTATGCGGGATCCTTGGGACGTCTCAACCCCCCCCCCCCCCCCCCCCCCCCCCCCCCCATTGCAGTTGAAATGTCAAATGGGTAAGGTTAAGGTAAGGGTAAGAGAAGGTGTTAAGGTTTAGGGTAGGGACGTCCCAAGGATACCGGATAGCACTGACCATTTCATCACCGCGCACCGGCACTGCACAGGTGGCGTCAGCACCCTTCTGGTGAGCGAGCGCGCCGCTGTTTTTGCGTGACCTGATTGGAGAATATCTACCCGGTAACCCGATCCCCTCACACCATCATTCAGGCCACACCACCCACTTTCCCCGCCACGGGCATCTACCATCTTCCACACGAGTCGATGCTAGCTGGAAAAAGAAGAGTAGAAATGATGTCGGTCTCGGTGGCGTTCATTGGCGTACTGATTCTACGTTTGGTCTCCTCGCAGAACGGTAAGAATGTGAAGTGCACGCTTGCCTGCGGCTCGATAGAAATACCGGGACATCATGGCTTCATGCGGGTTTTTGACTGGAGACACAATGATCTAGCTTCAAATTCATAAATCATATTGTTGCTCAGGATTGGAATTTTGTGCGTCAAATCATTGCAGTGAATATTGACTTATATTATCCACATGATTTTCAGTGAATAGTAGAAAATGGAGGCTAATCACGACATATTGTGACCCTCATATTTAATTTAATTATTTATGTTCATACCCAATCAATGCAATGAATAGAATGACAGAATAAAGGCTTTAAATTGAATGAAATTCGAACGGAATAATATATCACCCATGCGAGCGATTTGTTATAAACGGTCAGTAAACCATATCTGGCCATCACTGTCAATTGGATTGATGGTTTCCGTTATTAATATAGACCCTACTACTTTAAAATGAAACATCCCGAGAAACATATAGACTAGTTAATCTGTGTCCACAAAATACATTTTTCAGTTGATCTTTAAATCTTTATGACCGTTACATCTTCATTAGAATGTGAAGCGGACTTGAATGTGATCGGAGGGGCGGTTGGTTGATTAATAACAAGGACAAATATGTGCAGAAGGTTAAAGGAAAGGGGCAGGATTCAGAAATCATCATGTACAGTAAGTAAGCTGTGATATCATCGACCATCGATAGTCTATGTCCTACAAGACTAGTGCCCCCCTCAGAAATGAAAAAAAAAAAAAACGTTCTCCCTCCTTGTCCTTTCAAATAACAAGTAGGCTACATTAATAGGACATTCACCTGTTACTGATCCAGTCATGGTACATCACTAGTGGCGGTTGGTGCCGTTTAAGATAAGGGAGGATGATAATTTTTTAATGAGCATGGCCTTATTTCTTTTACAGTATATTGGATGACTGTCATTCATATTTCATTCACTCAGCTCAATGTAACATCATAGGTTTAGGCTACTACACCAGACTCAAATTGTCCCAATACCCATCATGAGGTTGCTACAACCTAGCCTATGACAGTTTAGAAAGTATGTGCACAGGTCAAGATCATTTTCAGTAGTCAAGGTGACAGACAGTGACACATTCAATACCGCTTTGCACACTCTTGCCTGCATCTAGCTGATCTAGGGTGTAATCATTAGTCCAACAGTTACAAACGACAGTTTCTATTGGACAAATTCAGGTTTGTTTATCCCCATTTCATTCCATTTGTTTCTGTTTAAAAAACTTTTTTCAGCAGAATTGGCTAAATGAACACACCCCTGATCACGCGCAAACACAGTTCACTTTCATAGCAGCCACATACAGACAGCATGATCACTTTGCTTGTTGTATAATTCCTTCTTACATCTACGTGTTCTCCTCCTCTCACCTTTTCCCTTCGCTTGTGGACTTCAGTGCACAACACATCAGCTGTCTGTGACCAGGCAAAAAAACCTTTCCATGCCAAACCTTCATATCTACACACAGCCTACATCGTTGTCACCACATTAGCTAATGTGATGGAACATTTTATGTTGGTGCTTTTCTAATAACCAATTTATGTGTTCATGCAAGTGACTGATTGAATGAATCCTCACTATCAGTATCTGCAATTTGGCAGTACGCCCAGACCCTTGTTTTGAGAACGAAAGATATCTCAGTTTCAAGGTCTCAGCTTAGAGAGAAGAAGCCTCGTGAGGTATTGGTCTGTCACATGCATGACCCAGTATTGGTCGGTCACATGAATGAAGCAAATGTTAATGATGAATTAATTATGAATGATGAATAAGCTAAATCATGCAAGTATAACTTGTCTGCAGTATATAAGAGAGCTAACGGGACTGCCGTGGTAGAGCTCCTGATCGACATGTGTACTTGGTGCATTGAGTTGGTTGGAAACTCTCCAGCGCGCTGATAATAAATAATTATTCATTTCAGATTGACTTCGAGTGTCCCTGTGTAAAATTTCCACGACACCAACATCATAGTCAACATAGCATTTAGAGCTAACGCGTTAGTAAACCCGCTACAATCATGCAGTACATTGTACAGTCAGCAAGCAGTTTAGCAGTTACACCGACGGGCCCCGGTGGCAATATATTTATAAAACCAAAAGCTTACCTTGACTTGGAAGAGTTCCAGTGTTGGATAGCCATAGCCAGCTAGCTAACATAACATCCCTCTCTGTTTGAGCCGGGTGTTTGAGTAGGCCGGACCCGGCGCCAGAACAAATCAGTTGGACGGCCCCATAGACTGGTGTAATAGTAAAGACCACAGGCAGCTCGTGAGTTTCAAGTTTGGGGAAGCTTACAATTTATCCTACCATTTCTACCGATCTGCGTGCCAGTTATGATTATTTTTATATGCACATTTTCGTGGAACAGTTTCATTTCAATAATAACGTTTTTGTTTCTCAAAATCATTGTCATGTGGTTAATCCAAAAAAATCTGAAGTAAAATTATACAAATCTAAAAGTTAAAATTCAACTATGGCGAGAGCAGCAGCCTCTGCCATATGGACACATTGATACACTGTGATCCATTGGCGGCTAAAGAAATGAGAGCATAGAACTCAGAGATAGGCTTATAGGCCAATGCAGCAGTAGGCCTAAAGCTTTCATCATCAAGTAAGTAAAGTATGCCAAAAGCAGAGAAATAAAAACAGTATAAAATATCCTGATGAAAATTCTAGTTCTTTCAATCACATTCATCTCTCTTCTCCGCCTGTCTGCATCCCTTTCTATCTGTCTTGCCTTGAGCTATCGCTAGTGATGTTCAACATTGTATGAACTAGCCTATTCCGGGCCCTAAACGTTTCCTGCTCCAGTGAGCTCGGGACAGAAAGCTGTTTTTTATGACGTTTCCACTGGATATATGGGATCATCAGATCATGGTATTTTGCTCTTTCACACTGAGGCTTGGTGATTATCGAGGCCCGGGGGGGTTGGAAAGATTTTCTAAATACTGAGGAACTATCATTCGCAATGGATGTTAAAAAAAACGGACTTTGTGACTTGTGTGAGGCGAAGAAAAAATGAGTGGTGTACGTGGAGAGTTAAGACGGATCAGAAATAAGACATTGACAAAATGGGCACTTTCCTACATATGCATTCTGGAGAGAGACGCACCATCTTCTTGATGCAACATATTAAATTATACTCGAGACACATTATCTTCACACATAGTTTAGACGCTTTTCACTGACAGCCGCAACTCAATCAGCTAGACCTATTCCCACACGCACCACCCAAACTGCTGGCTTCCCAAACACATTTTGATTTGAAACAATCCACAGCAATTTTTTTTTAAAGAAGCTAATGATCCTCTGTGGCTAAGCCATGCTCCCTGGACAGGAGTAATTATATAATTTTGGCGAAACATCAATTTACTTTAGGGCAATCCAGCATCCCTAACGGTGCACTGTGCACCCGCCAACTTTCCTTTCCAATTCGCAAGAGGCTGAAACCAGAGATCTGTATATAATGATGAGATGTTCATCTCTTCGCCCTAAAAATGGGAGTCTTTGTCCCAAAGGTGGGAAGGCAGGCGAGCTTAGGTCTGCAAATGATTCCCATAGAACCGCATTGGGCTTACACTGGACAGATTTGGCTAGAGTGAGTCATCTCGCTTCACCTCTTCCTCTCTGCTGAAACTACAGTGCATTCGGAAAGTATTCAGACCCCTTGAGTTTTTCCACATTTTGTTACATTACAGCCTTATTCTAAAATTGATTAAATAGTTTTTTTCCCCCTCATCAATCTACACACAATACCCCATAATGACAAAGCAAAAACAGGTCTCGGCACTCTCTACGGACAATTCCTTCAACCTCATGGCTTGGTTTTTGCTCTGACATTCACTGTCAACTGTGGGACCTTATATAGACAGGTGTGTTCCTTTCCAAATCATTTCCAATCAATTGAATTTAGCACAGGTGGACTTGAATCAAGTTGTAGAAACATCTCAAGGATGATCAATGGAAACAGGATGCACCTGAGCTCAATTTCGAGTCTCATAGCAAAGGGTCTGAATACTTATGTAAATAAGGTATTTCTGTTTTTTATTTTAACACATTTGCAAAAAAAATCTAAAAACCTGTTTTCGCTTTGTCATTATAGGGTGTTGTGTGTAGGAGAAAAAATAAAATAATCTATTTTAGGATAAGGCTGTAACGTAACAAAATGTGGAAAAAGTGAAGGGGTCTGAATACTTTCCCAATGCCCTGTATACCACTGGAGAAAAGCATCTGAGCGAGTGGAACAGCTCCCCTCGATATGGAGCCATGTATCTGATGCTGTCTGGCCAGAAATAGCATGACATGCCTTACTCTTCCAGACAGCATCAGATACATGGTCTACACATCCTGAGACAGAGGGGAGCTGTTTCGCTCGCTGGGATGCTTTAACTGATATTGATGCGTCTTTCTGTCAGTGCGCGTCTCGGTCAAATAAATGATCAATGTTTCAATATTTTATTTGGAGGGGCAAAGAGGTACGGTAGGGGGCGGGCCACGCCCCCTAAGGCCCGCACATAACACCGGCCCTGGAGTAGGCTAAACTAGCTAGCTGCATTCGCTAGCTAAGAATGTGAAAGTGAGAAGAAAATACAGGCAGTCAGAAGCAAGGAAGTAGAGAGGCAGGGAAGCAGAGAGGCAGGGAAGCAGAGAGATAGGCCGTCAGAAGCAGGGAAGCAGCGAGGCAGGCAGTCAGAAGCAGGGAAGCAGAGAGGCAGGCAGTCAGAAGCAGCGAGGCAGACAGTCAGAAGCAGGGAAGCAGCGAGGCAGGCAGTCAGAAGCAGGGAAGCAGAGAGGCAGGCAGTCAGAAGCAGGGAAGCAGCGAGGCAGGCAGTCAGAAGCAGGGAAGCAGCGAGGCAGGCAGTCAGAAGCAGGGAAGCAGCGAGGCAGGCAGTCAGAAGCAGGGAAGCAGAGAGTCAGGCAGTCAGAAGCAGGGAAGCAGCGAGGCAGGCAGTCAGAAGCAGGGAAGCAGTGAGGCAGGCAGTCAGAAGCAGGGAAGCAGAGAGGCAGGCAGTCAGAAGCAGGGAAGCAGAGAGGCAGGCAGTCAGAGGCAGGGAAGCAGAGAGGCAGGCAGTCAGAAGCAGCAAGGCAGGCAGTCAGAAGCAGGGAAGCAGAGAGGCAGGCAGAGAAGTCAGAGTAGCTCCACCAGTCCATTTTGCTGCATGTTTCTATTTATAGACTTGAGATGCAGCAGTACAGCACTGGGAATCATAGCGTTAATGTGTCCTCTCTTCTCCTGGAAGACACACACACACACACACACACACACACACACACACACCACTATGGCTTTAATGTCATCCCCTATCCTTGAAGAGAAGAGTGGATTGGTTAACTCTTCACAGAGAGAGAGAGACACACACAACAAGGCACTGTAGAATGGGAATTTATTTAATTCTCAATGGAGTAGTACTTTACTCTGAAAAGCCCACCCACTTCAAGTAAATCCAGTCCCTGTAGCGCTGAGCTGAGATATATTTCACCTCTCCTAAGTCTTTAGATAAAAGGTTTAGAATGGACCCCTACAGCATAGTGGGATGGGAGCTTCTATTCTATTCTACTCTATTCTATTCTGTTGATACGTTTAGAATGGACCACTACAACATGCTGGAACCTAGTGATATGGGAGCTTCTATTCTGTTGATACGTTTAGAATGGACCACTACAGCCTATTGATATGGGAGCTTCTATTCTGTTGATACGTTTAGAATGGACCACTACAGCCTATTGATATGGGAGCTTCTATTCTGTTCTACAGCATGCTGGAACCTAGTGATATGGGAGCATCCATAGTAGGCCTATTATATCATACTGGCTCATTATTGAATGATGGCTAATAATCCCATTCTTTGGATTCAAGGCTTTAGAATGACACATTATTTGTAAGCGATACAGAGACATGTTGTTCTCAAAAGGCAATATACTGTTACTGTATCAGTTACTGTTTAAGCAACATCTTTCCCTGAAGTATCAGTGTGCTAGTTAGCCTACCACCGTACTTACACCTGTCTGTCTAGAAGCAGGTGAAACACACCAGCATTGTGCTCCTTAGATACAGCTCTGCTCTGCTCTGTTCTTCTTTTCACCCCTCCTTAGATACAGGTACAGTTTCCTTCTTTCATTATGTCATGCCATTTTGTCATTAATCATGATGCGGTCACTAAGATGAATCATAGAGGTCAAATGCCCCAGAATTCTATTCTGTTCTATCTCTCTTTGACAAATGCCCTCTCTAGTTTAGGTCCAGGTTTATAAGCGTCTGCTAAATGACGTAAATGTAAATGTGAATGATCGATAGTCTTCGATTATCTTTGGCCTCTTTTAATTTGCTGACAGACACTTACCTCCCACACATTTGAGTCAGACTGTCACGTCAGTAGCATGGTGTTCTGTCTCTGTCTCTTTATCCAATCATCTTCCTCCTCTCTCCGTGCCTCCTTCTCAAAACCATTGGAAGAAAATGCCTTAGGGAAGGAAGGAGACGAGGAGAGAGGAAAGGATGCGAGGAATGGAGGACAGAGGAGCCTCTGTGTTGGTAGCCTGGTTAAACTAGATGGAAACCGGTGCTATTGTTTTACTTCACTTAGTGAGCGAAGCTTTCAATCTGGTTTAACCAGGCTGTGTTGGGGCAATTATTTTAACAATGACTCCCCATGGTGTGTGGACTGTGTGTGTGTATGTCTATGTGCGCTTGCTTGTGTGTGTGTGTGTACTGTGTGTGTGCAAGTGTGTGTGTGTGTGTGTGTGTGTACTGTGTGTGTGCAAGTGTATGTGTGTGTGTGTACTGTGTGTGTGCAAGTGTATGTGTGTGTGTGTGTGTGTACAGTATGTGTGTGTGTGTACAGTGTGTGTGTGTGTGTGTGTACTGTCTGTTTGCAACTGTATGTGTCTGTGTGTACTGTGTGTGTGCAAGTGTATGTGTGTGTGTGTGTACTGTGTGTGTGGAAAAGTGTATGTGTGTGTGTACAGTATGTGTGTGTGTGTATACTGTGTATGTGTGTGTGTGTGTGTACTGTGTGCGTGCAAGTGTATGTGTGTGTGTGTGTACTGTGTGTGTGCTCGTGATCCACTTGGCCTCAATTCCAGTTAAGTTATTGGGTGATTCCAAACCAGCGTGGAAAATGTTTTGGGGGGGTATATCAGATTGTTCTGGCAATTCTCACATATAAACTTCATTAGGAGGAAGGATGTTTGATATGATTTGTACATTTGTATCACGAGCACATTTGTATAATTTATTTGGAAAATCATGATGAAAGTGGACGTTTTAAGCTCCTTTTAGACCTAGAGTATACAGTTGAAGTCGGAAGTTTACATACACTTAGGTTGGAGTCATTAAAACTCGTTTTTCAACCACTCCACAAATTTCTTGTTAACAAACTATAGTTTTGGCAAGTCGGTTAGGACATCTACTTTGTGCATGACACAAGTAATTTTTCCAACAATTGTTTACAGACAGATTATTTCACTTATAATTCACTGTATCACAATTCCAGTGGTCAGAAGTTTACATACACTAAGTTAACTGTGCATTTAAACAGCTTGGAAAATTCCAGAAAATGATGACATGGCTTTAGAAGCTTCTGATAGGCTAATTGACATCATTTGAGTCAATTGGAGGTGTACCTGTGGATGTATTTCAAGGCCTACCTTCAAACTCAGTGCCTCTTTGCTTGACATCATGGGAAAATCAAAAGAAATCAGCCAAGACCTCAGAAAAAACATTGTAGACCTCCACAAGTCTGGTTCATCCTTGGGAGCAATTTCCAAACGCCTGAAGGTACCACGTTCATCTGTAAAAACAATAGTACGCAAGTATAAACACCATGGGACCCCGCAGCCGTCATACTGCTCAGGAAGGAGACACATTCTGTCTCCTAGAGATTAACGTACTTTGGTGCAAAAAGTGCAAATCAATCCCACAACAACAGCAAAGGACCTTGTGAAGATGCTGGAGGAAACAGGTACAAAGGTATCTATATCCACAGTAAAATGAGTCCTATATTGACATAAACTGAAAGGCCGCTCAGCAAGGAAGAAGCCACTGCTCCAAAACCGCCATAAAAAAAAGCCAGACTACGGTTTGCAACTGCACATGGGGACAAAGATCGTACTTTTTGGAGAAATGTCCTCTGGTCTGATGAAACAAAAATAGAACTGTTTTGCCATAATGACCATCGTTATGCTTGGAGGGAAAGGGGGCGGCTTGCAAGCCGAAGAACACCATCCCAACCGTGAAGCACAGGGGTGGCAGCATCATGCTGTGGGGGTGCTTTGCTGCAGGAGGGACTGGTGCACTTGACAAAATAGATGGCATCATGAGGAAGGAAAATGATGTGGATATATTGAAGCAACATCTCAAGACATCAGTCAGGAAGTTAAAGCTTGGTCGCAAATGGGTCTTCCAAATGGACAATGACCCCAAGCATACTTCCAAAGTTGTGACAAAATGGCTTAAGGACAACAAAGTCAAGGTATTGGAGTGGCCATCACAAAGCCCTGACCTCAATCCTATAGAAAATGTGTGGGCAGAACTGAAAAAGCGTGTGCGAACAAGGAGGCCTACAAACCTGACTCAGTTACACCAGCTCTGTCAGGAGGAATGGGTTGTGTGGGAAGCTTGTGGAAGGCTACCCGAAACATTTGACCCAAGTTAAACAATTTAAAGGCAATGCTACCAAATACTAATTGAGTGTATGTAAACTTCTGACCCACTGGGAATGTGATGAAAGAAATAAAAGCTGAAATAAATAATTCTAAATAATTTTCACATTCTTATAGCGGGTGTAGCGAAATGCTTGTGCTTCTAGCTCTGACAGTGCAGTAATATCTAACAAGTAATATCTAACAATTTCACAACATATACCCAATACACACAAAACTAGTAAGGAATGGAATTTAAGAATATATACATATATGGACAAGCAATGACAGAGCGGCATGGACTAAGATACAGTAGAATGTTATAGAATAGAATACAGTATATACATATGAGATGAGTAGTGCAAGATATGTAAACATTATTAAAGTGACTAGTGTTCCATTTCTTAAAGTGGCCAGTGATTTCAATAGGCAGCAGCAGCCTCTAATGTGCTAGTGATGGCTATTTAACAGTCTGATGGCCTTGAGATAGAAGCAGTTTTTCATTCCCTCGGTCCCAGCTTTGATGCACCTGTACTGACCTTGCCTTCTGGATGATAGCGGGGTAAACAGGCAGTGGCTCGGGTGGTTGATGTCCTTGATTATCTTTTTGGCCTTCCTGTGACATTGGGTGCTGTAGGTGTCCTGGAGGGCGGGTAGTTTGCCCCCGGTAATGTGTTCGGCAGACCGCACCACCCTCTGGAGAGCCCTGCGGTTGCGGGCGGTCCAGTTGCCGTACCAGGCGGTGATACAGCCCGACAGGATGCTCTCAATTGTGCATCTGTAAAAGTTTGTGAGGGTTTTAGGTGCCAAGCCGAATTTCTTCAGCCTCCTGAGGTTGAAGAGGCTCTGTTGCGCCTTCTTCACCACACTGTCTGCGTGGGTGGACCATTTCAGTTTGTTATGCAATCATTTCACCCACGCGCACGGGAACAAGCGTCTGCGTAACCAAGTACTAAAATAGAACTTGCTTCTGTTAGAGACGCTGCAAGTCCCCTCCTTGTTGGATATCAGGAAGATACAAACCCACGTGGATGCTTGAAAGACAAACAAGGAGAGATTGATTAAAGATAACTAACTAAAAACTAACTAGGTTTCCCTTTTTACCTGTAGATTAATTGTCGGAGTAGAGAAACACTCAATTTAGTATGACTGTGTAAAAGTCGAACAAAGAACCAGCTAACAAGAGGACCATTTGCAACAGCTAGCTAGCTAAATGTTTATAATTGTTTCAGGTGTGTTTCGACCTGCCCACAAATTAATATAGTATGTTCACAGTTGGTTTTGAAATTGAACCTGCGTGTCATGGTCTGGTGTGAATGGAGAAAATCAACATGCACGTGATGGCGCACGCGGACTCTGCATGTAAGACCCTCCGTGAACCTTATGTGAGGTTGACCAAGCGTTAGGGTTTCACAGTGAGGAGGCAACAAGGCAGAACTGATTGTTCTTGCCCAGAGTGAGGCATTTGATTTGCAAGTGGGTAGCAAGCCGGCAAACTCTACAAATATTTACAAACAAAAATAAACAGGACGACAAACAAAAGGTAAACGTATCGGAATCAAAGATAAGTCTAACAAAAGAAAAGCCAGGCTTATACCCATTACCCAGAATGCATCACAAACCCTACCAATTACCTAATTGACAGTCAACTTCTAAAGGTATACAAAAAACATTCAGGTAATGTATTCCACATGATAAATATCCCCACATTATTATCAATAAATAAATGTGCTTCTCATCAACCGTAAATCGTCAATGTCTAGTTATTCATATAGGCATGTCTTTAGATCAAGTGACGGAGGACATAAGGAAGATCGCCCACACCGAACATGATACAGACGCCATCTTGATGTCATTATACTCCTTATAGTGTTCTCTAATATATGCAAGTAAAAAATGGTGTGATTGGTTTATGACCTATAATGTCAATGTCTATGTATAAAATGGGTAATATTTTCAAAAGTACCAGAGAGCCCACTCTGGAAATCACTGCATTCTCTACCAGAACGTTGATTGGCCCTCTTTGTTGTCACGTAGGTTGATACATTGCTATGTTTTCATTTATAAAGCCCTTTTACAAAAACTCCCACACCCGCTCTCAGGGATGGCTAACTCTGTAAATTACTTCCTGAATTGACTGAATTGAAATGGAATTGACCCCAAACCTGCTTACTAGGTAAACTAGATGAGAGCATTGAAAATATCAGCACAGTCTCTATTTGGAAAAACAAGCTTTGAAATATACTATACATGTTTTGGAGAAGCGAAGCATTTTCATGATTTTCGCTAAACTGTTGTGTTGTCTATTGTTTGAGTTGATCTTATACCTGTGTTGTGTAGTAACACTGGTCTTACTGTATATTGTTTGAGTTGATGTGATACATTTCTTTTGACATATTGCAGACACAACACGACCTAACTCAACCCCAAAAGAAAGTCCCAATCTACCCCCACCACCCACTACCCTCCCTCCCACCCTGGCAGTCCCAGTTCCCGACACGCCCCAAAAAGGTAAAATAAAGAAGAAGAAGAAGAAGCAGAAGAAGAAACAGTTAACTTCTTCAAAAGAGGTCTGGGGGTCTCTAGGGTTGGGTTGGGCACGTTGGTATTTATAGCTGTATGTTTCTGCCAGTTCTGTCCACTGCTTAAAATGGCCACATATAGACTAGCAGGCAAAAGTTTGGACACCTACTCATTCAAGGGATTTTCTTAATTTTTTTACTATTTTCTACATTGTAGAATAATAGTGAAGACATCAAAACTATAAAATAACACATATGGAATCATGTAGTAACCAAAAAAAAAGTGTTAAACAAATCAGAATATATTTTATATTTGAGATTCTTCAAATAGCCACCTTTTGCCTTGATGACAGCTTTGCACGCTCTTGGCATTCTCTCAACCAGCTTCATGAGGTAGTGTATATTGATTTTCATTTCCAAATTGTGTTATCTTCTGTGGACAGAACTGTTGGAAAAATACAGCTATAAATAGTAACGTGCATGCTCTTTCACAAACATAACCGTAGAAACCCTCAGCTTTACCTTGACATTATTTTAAGACCTTAACTGTAACCCCTGTTATACTGCAAGTCTCTCTGACCCTATCCTTGACCTTATGAAATATGTAGCATTTTCTCAGAACACAAACCCATATGCTTGACCTTACTTTAGGTCTAGCTCTCTTCGCGGCAGGTAGCCTAGCGGTTAAGAGCGTTTGGCCAATAACCGAAAGGTCGCTGGTTCGAATCCCTGAGCCGGCTAGGTGAAAAATCTCTCGATGTGCCCTTGAGCAAGGCACTTAACCCTAATTGCTCCTGTAAGAAGCTCTGCATAAGAGCGTCTGCTAAATGCTATCATTGACCTTATTCTAACTCCAACTATAGCTCTGTTCATATATTTAGCATTTTCTCAGAACCACCTCAAGACAAGGCCTGAAGGCCTGTATGATTCAAAGCTGAATTTATTAACCAGTGCCGAAATTAGTTTTTTCCTCAATCAGGCTATCAATGTATTTTATGAGAATGTCACACTAGAAACCAAGAAAATAGCTGAGGTGAGGAAAATGCCTTCTTTCTTGTTGAAAGATGATTTATTGTATTGCTGTGCAAAGGTACAGTAGCTCAGTAATGATGGGTTTGTGTTTTTGACACCTCTGTGTGGTGTGGTGCGGTGTGGTGCGGTGTGGTGCGGTGTGGTGTGGTGTGGTGTGGTGCGGTGTGGTGTGGTGTGGTGTGGTGCGGTGTGAGACTGTTAATGAAGCTTGTTTGGTTTGGTAACACTTTACTTTAAATCTGCAGTGTAATGTATTATGATGCGGTTATAATTAGGGCTGGGAATTGCCAGGGACCTCACGATACGATATTATCACGATACTTAGGTGCCGATACGATATGTATTGCGATTCTCATGATGCTATATGTTTTGCGATTCGATACTGTGATTTTGTTGAGATCCGATGTTCCAAACATATTGGTCACCATATGTCTGCTGCAGAGGGACAAGAGAGAGACATGAGAAAACGGGTTCTGATCAGTCATGGAAATAAAAGTGCTGAAAACTAATTGGCTCCCTGTTTAAAAAGATGGAGAACAAACTATGAAGGAAAAATACTGGAGTTGTGGTGCAGGTACAGCCAACTAGCACAAATATAATATTGTGATATTGTCAAAATGATATGATACGATATATCGTCCAAAATAATATCCCGAAATCTGACTGTATATATTTTGTCCCCATCACTAGCTATAATGCATTATAAGACTTGTGATGAGCATCTATCAGCCTGTTATACTGTTTTATAACCATCTCATAATGATCCTGACTTAATAACAGACAGTTAGAGTACATTTTACATAGAGAGGCATTACATATTGTTAGCCTTATAATAATATATTATAAAGGCTCATACATGCTTATAACAAGTACTAAAGCATTATACCTGCAGGCTGTTTTTGCCAGAGACTGGAGGAGACACCTAGGGGATCTGTCACCATGGAGGTACACTCTCCCCAGAGAGACAGAACACTGAGCTGCAGCAAACTATACATCTCTCTGCTCTTTCTCTGCTCTCTCTCTCTCTCCTGTTCTCTCTCTGCTCTCTCTGTCTCTCTGTCTCTCTATCTGTCTGTCTATTTTATTAATCAACACGGGGAATTGGTTTGCCATGTTGGCCACAAACATAAAAACAAGACTGCTTTTTGCACAGTATATTCTGTCGGTTTACTAGCGATCAAATTCAATCAGCCAATGAAATGTATTTTATAAAGCCCTTTTTACATCAGTAGTTGTCACAAAGTGCTTTACAGATACCCAGTCGAAACCCCAAAGAGCAAGGACTGCAGAAGCACAGTGACTAGCATCAGGGTTGGGGTCAATTCGGAATTTCTGAATTTAATTCAATTCAACCCATGAATTTGAATTTGCCACACCCCACAGGAAGCAGAATTTGAATTGAATTTGAATTAAAGGAATTTGAATTTAATTAAAACCAATTCAAATAAATTCAAACTGGACATGAAACTTGTGAGTCTCATTCCTTTGACAAATATTTTGCCAAAAGCATCTTCCACCTCTAAAGAATACAGATACCATTTCAAATATTAGCTTGATTATAATCAAAGATGTCAAACAGTATTTTGTTTGTATTGTTGTCATGAGATGTTAGATTCCCTTTCATTGTGTTCTGAGTGGTTGATCTAATGCATTCTGGAAAAGGTGATTATCTAATATTTAATAAATTACAATATTTCCAAATCACTATAATTATTATAAACTCATTGAAGGAGAATGAGTTTTAAAAATGAAATGTTTGAAGAACATGTTAAACAGAGTATTGGTAACATGATGTAAAAATAAATGTGCATAATGATGTATGGAATAAATTATACATTAATTGAATGAAATTCTACTTACAGTGCATTTTGAAAGTATTCAGACCCCTTGACTTTTTCCAAATTTTGTTACGTTACAGCCTTATTCTAAAATTGATGAAATTGTTTTTTTCCCTCATCAATCTACACACAATACCCCATAAGGACAAAGCAAAAACAGGTTTTTAGATTTTTTTTTGCAGATTTATTAAAAATAGAAAACTGAAATATCCTATTTACATAAGTATTCAGACCCTTTACTCAGTACTTTGTTGAAGCACCTTTGCCAGCGATTACAGCCTTGAGTCTTCTTGGGTATGACGCTACAAGTGTTGCACACCTGTATTTGGGGGAGTTTCTCCCATTCTTCTCTGCAGATCCTGTCAGGTTGAATGGGGAGCGTGGCTGCACAGCTATTTTCAGGTCTCTTCAGAGATGTTAGATCGGGTTCAAGTCTGGGCTCTGGCTGGACCACTCAAGAACATTCAAAGACTTGTCCCAAAGCCACTCCTGCGTTGTCTTGGCTGTGTGCTTAGGGTTGTTGTCCTGTTGGAAAGTCAACCATCGTCCCATTCTGAGGTCCTGAGTGCTCTGGAGCAGGTTTGCTCTGTACTTTGCTCCGTTCATCTTTCCCTCGATCCTGACTAGTCTCCCAGTCCCTGCCGCTGAAAAACATCCCCACAGCATGATGCTGCCACCACCATGCTTCACCATAGGGATGGGACCAGGTTGTGATGCTTGGCATTCAGGCCAAAGAGTTCAATCTTGGTTTCATCAGACCAGAGAATCTTGTTTCTCAGTTTCTGAGAGTCTTTTAGGTGCCTTTTGGCAAACTCCAAGCGGACTCTCATGTGCATTTTACTGAGGAGTGGCTTCCTTCTGGCCACTCTACCATAAAGGCCTTATTGGTCTTCCTAGAGCCGGGCGGCCAGCTCTAGGAAGAGTCTTGGTGGTTCCAAACTTCTTCCATTTTTTGGTACCCTTCCCCAGATCTCTGCCTCTATACAATCCTGTCTTGGAGCTCTACGGACATTTCCTTCGACCTTTTGGCTTGGTTTTCCCTCTGACATGCACTGTCAACTGTGGGACCTTATATAGACAGGTGTGTGTCTTTCCAAATCATGTCCAATCAATTGAATTTACCACAGGTGGACTCCAATCAAGTTGTAGAAACATCTCAATGTAAACAGGATGCACCTGAGCTCAATGTAGAGTCTGAAAGCAAAGGGTCTGAATACTTATGTAAATAAGGTCTTTCTGTTTTTTATTTTTAATACATTAGCAAACATTTCTAAAAACCTGTTTTTGTTTCGTCATTATTGGGTATTGTGTGTAGGTTGATGAGGAAAAAAATAATGTAATCAATTTTAGGATAAGGCTGTAACATAACAAAATGTGGAAAAAGGAAGGGGGTCTGAATATTCTCCGAATGCGCTGTACTCTAATTCAAATGTAATTCAAATTCTGCTTCCTGTGGGGTGTGGCCAATTCAAGAATTGAATTGGAATTAATACCAATTCGCAACTCAATTCTGAATTGACCCCAACCCTGACTAGCGTTTGACTAAGGGAGCCAGCCAGTCAGCGCTATCGTCAATGAACTAGCAATAGCAGTAATTCATGTATAGGATATTTGGTGATATCCAGGTGCTGATTGATATGCATGATGCCAAGGTCACAGGTTCAAATCGTGAGTCGGTATGAAAGACATAATTTCTCTCATGAGCAAAGCACTCAAAAAACTGTCCATCCCTCATCCAACATAATGTGGATAATTTCAAAAGAGAGCCATTTTAAAAGAGGCATTTGTAATGCAAATAATATATCCTTTATGTAGTAGATTACCAGAGATGGTCCATAATGTTATAGACCTTGTAGTAGGCTAATAGTATTACTGCTATTGGGTAATGGTATTGCTGTCTTGCTGACTGGCTGGCTGCATTGTTGATGTGAGCAGCATTATGACCCAGACACAAGCCCAGAAACGTCATTAGAGGACAAGTACTGCATACAAAATGGCACCCTATTCCCTATTGGGATGCAGATTATGTTTTCAAAGGAGGGAATATGCATGATGACAAGGTCACGGGTTCAAATGTTCAGTTGCTATGACATTCCTATTTATGGAGCCATTTGGGCCTCACTCGGAGTCTAGCAGAGGCGTCCTCAGAGTCGGGGGATGGGGAGGACTATTGCCGGACATTTTAAATGACAATGTCCCAGAAATAGTAGGAATAGAAGATCTAGATCGTATTGAGGTCACTGCCGACTGATACACAGCCAGCCAGTGAATGTTGACGTTTACAGTTACACAATATGCCTGGGAAGTCTCTTCTGGGTGCTTTAATATTAATACTAATTATAATACTAATTATATTAATACTAATTATAAAAATCTAGAGGATTTAATACCAAATACGTTTTTTTCTCCTCTAGAACATTTAGGTAACTGACGATAACACGACGTTATTAAGGCCTAGGTTTTTTCTACTCACTTATTTTTATTTTACTCCGTTTCTAACATCACCATATTATTTACTGTCACCTTTTTCTGATTATGATTGAGTCTACCTTAGCCTTATGATTTAACATTTTCTTTCTCTTTTTTCCAACTGATTCCTTTAATTTATCCTTTCTCATTCACTCACCCTTTCATCCATTCTACACACTTACCCTTTCATCCATCCTACACACTCACCCTTTTCATCCATCCTACACACTCCCTCTTTCATCCATCCTACACACTCACCCTTTTCATCCATTCTACACACTCACCCTTTCATCCATCCTACACACTCACCCTTTCATCCATCCTACACACTCACCCTTTCATCCATCCTACATACTCACCCTTTCATCCATCCTACACACTCACCCTTTCATCCATCCTACACACTCACCCTTTCATCCATCCTACATACTCACCCTTTCATCCATCCTACATACTCACCCTATCATCCATCCTACATACTCACCCTTTCATCCATCCTACACACTCACCCTTTTTCTCTACCCTCCCTGGCTCACTTGGATGGCTACACACTATTCTCCTTTGGATGGCTACACTGCTGTCCTCCTCTCCCGTGGATGACTACACTACTGTCCTCCTCTCCCGTGGATGACTACACTACTGTCCTCCTCTCCCGTGGATGACTACACTACTGTCCTCCTCTCCCGTGGATGACTACACTACTGTCCTCCTCTCCCGTGGATGACTACACTCCTACTCCTACTCCTACTCCACCTCCATAGCTGGCTTTGTGAAGTCTCCCCTGTCTGAGACCAAACTAACAGGCGACACCTTTGAGCTGTACTGTGACGTGGTCGGTAACCCCACCCCAGAGATCCAGTGGTGGCACGCTGAGATCAACTGGGCCGACTCCTTACGCCAGCTCTGGGACGGCGCCCGTAAACGTCGTGAGTCCATCATCAACACAGCACCAACGGTGTGAGCGTTCTGGGCGTGACGCGTCTCGGTCTGGAGGATTCTGGGACGTACGAGTGTCGGGCCAGTAATGATCCGAGGAGAAACGATCTGCACCAAAACCCTGTCACCACCTGGATCGGAGCACAGGCCACCATTACTGTGCTGCAGAGTGAGTGGTAAGAGACAGAGTAGAGTAACCCCGCCCCCCCAGGGTTAGCGGCTTCATTAGCAGCCAGTCCCAATTCACTCCCTACCCCTTCCCAATAGACCCTTTGATGTTTGTACATCTGTGAGGTGTAAGCAACATGGTTGATGCTCCACCACTATCCAAGCCCCCCTTTCAAAACCTCCAGGACCACCACCAGTTCCCTAGTAGAAGCCATCACCGTGTTATATCGTATTATATCATATTATATCCCAGAGAAATAGAAGTACAGTCAATGTAAGTAACCTAATCTATGTTACTTTAACTGTTAGCTCCGAGGGTATTGTCTGCAATAATCACATGCACATAGAATTGAATTCCACTGTTTGCACTGAAACTGTCTGCTTTAGGAAGAAGCCCACTGTGGGAAGCCCACTCAGTACCATTGACTCAAATGTAAATGTCACTCACATGTCTACCTCGGATCAGTCTCTCAGAAAAGCACTAAAAACAAACAAGCAACCCAGAAAAGGACAACAAAATTGCCCATATTAACATATGTAGCCTGAGAAACAAGGTTAATGAAATTGACAACTTATTAACATCAGAAAACAATATTACATATTCTGGCCATCTCTGAAACACACTTAGATCATTCATTTGATGATGCAGTAGTAGCTATACATGGTTATAGAATATACAGGAAAGATAGAAATGCAGATGGAGGAGGAGTTGCCATGTATACTACCGGTCAAAAGTTTTAGAACACCTACACATTCAAGGGTTTTTCTTTATTTTTTAAAACTATTTTCTACACTGTAGAATAAAAGTGAAGACATCAAAACTATGAAATAACACATATGGAATCAAAATATATTTTATATTTGAGATTCTTCAAATAGCCACCCTTTGCCTTGATGACAGCTTTGCACACTCTTGGTATTCTCTCAACCAGCTTCACGAGGTAGTCACCTGGAATGCATTTCAATTAACAGGTGTGCCTTCTTAAAAGTTAATTTGTGGAATTTCTTTCCTTCTTAATGCGTTTGAGTCAGTTGTGTTGTGACAAGGGGGGGGGTATACAGAAGATAGCCCTATTTGGTAAAAGACCAAGTCCATATTATGGCAAGAACAGCTCAAATAAGCATAGAGAAATGACAGTCCATCATTACTTTAAGACATGAAGGTCAGTCAATACGGAACATTTCAAGAACTTTGAAAGTTTCTTCAAGTGCAGTCGCAAAAATCATCAAGCGCTATGATGAAACTGGCTCTCATGAGGACCACCACAGGAATGGAAGACCCAGAGTTACCTCTGCTGCAGAGGATAAGTTCATTAGAGTTACCAGCCTCAGAAATTGCAGCCCAAATAAATGCTTCACAGAGTTCAAGTAACAGACACATCTCAACATCAACTGTTCAGAGGAGACTGTGTGAATCAGGCCTTCATGGTAGAATTGCTGCAAAGAAACCATTACTAAAGGACACCAATAATAAGAAGAGACTTACTTGAGCCAAGAAACACGAGCAATGGACATTTGTCCTTTGGTCTGGAGTCCAAATTGGAGATTTTTGGTTCCAACCGCTGTGTCTTTGTGAGATGCGGTGTGGGTGAATGGATGATCTCTGCATGTGTATTTCCCACCGTAAAGCATGGAGGAGGAGGTGTTATGGTGTGGTGTGCTTTGCTCGTGACACTGTGATTTATTTAGAATTCAAGGAACACTTAACCAGCATGGCTACCACAGCATTCTGCAGCAATACGCCATCCCATCTGGTTTGGGCTTAGTGGGACAATCATTTGTTTTTCAACAGGACAATGACCCAACACACCTCCAGGCTGTGTAAGGGCTATTTTACCAAGAAGGAGAGTGATGGAGTGCTGCATCAGATGACCTGGCCTCCACAATCCCCCGACCTCAACCAGATTGAGATGGTTTGGGATGAGTCGGACCGCAGAGTGAAGGAGAAGTAGCCAACAAGTGCTCAGCATATGTGTGAACTCCTTCAAGACTGTTGGAAAAGCATTCCAGGTGAAGCTGGTTGAGAGAATGCCAAGAGAGTGCAAATCTGTCATCAAGGCAAAGGGTGGCTATTTGAAGAATCTCAAATATAAAATATATTTTGATTTGTTGAAAACACTTTTTTGGTTACTACATAATTTCATATGTGTTATTTTCATAGTTTTGATGTCTTCACTATTATTCTACAATGTAGAAAATAGTAAAAATAAAGAAAAACCCTTGAATGAGTAGGCGTTCTAAGACCTTTGACCGCTAGTGTATGTCCAGAGTCATATTCTTGTTAGGCTGAGATAGGATCTCATGTCAGATGATGTGGAAGTAATACGGCTACATGTTCATCACCTAAAGCTTATTCTCATAGGAAGTTGCTATAGACCACCAGGTGCTAAAAGTCAGTATTTGGACTATACAGTATGTGTGAAATGTTGGATAATGTATGTGAAATCAACAGAGAGGGATATTTTCTGGGTGACCTAAATATTGACTGGTTGTGATCATAATATAATAGCCATATCTAGAAAAACCAAATTTCCAAAGACTGGACCTAAACCTGTGTTTAAACGATCATACAAGAGGTTTTGTAATGATTCCTATGTCGAAGATGTGAAAAATATTTGTAGGTCTGATGTGTGTAATGAGGAACATCCGGACGCTACACTTGAAGCATTTATGAAACTGCTTCTTCCGGTTACTGATAGGCATGGGCCCATCAAGAAACTGACAGTTAGAACTGCCAAATCCCCATGGATAGATTATTAATTGAAAAACTGTATGGCAAAGGGAATAGCAAATAAGTCTGGCAACACAGCAGACTGGCAAACATACAGGACATTGAGAAATCATGTAACTAAACTAAACAAAAAGAAGAAGAAACAAAGATAAATTATATAAAGAATGATAGTAAAAAGCTCTGGAGTACTTACAGTGCTATGAAAAAGTATTTGCCCCCTTTCTAATTTTCTCTACTTTTGCATATTTGTGATACTGAATGTTATCAGATCTTCAACCAAAACCTAATATTAAATAAAGGGAACAAAAGTGGACAAATAACACAACAATTACATATTTATTTCATTTATTTCATAAACAAAGTTATGCAACACCCAATGCCCCTGTGTGAAAAAGTAATTGCCCCCTTACACTCAATAACTGGTTGTGCCACCTTTAGCTGCAATGACTCCAACCAAATGCTTCCTGTAGTTGTTGATCAGTCTCTCACATCGCTGTGGAGGAATTTTGGCCCACACTTCCATGCAGAACTGCTTTAACTCAGTGATGTTTGAGTTTTCAAGCATGAACTGCTCGTTTCAAGTCCTGCCACAACATCTCAATTGGGATTAAGTCTGGACTTTGACTAGGCCATTCCAAAACTTCCAATTTGTTGCTTTTTAGCAATTTTCATGTAGACTTGATTGTGTGTTTTGGATCATTGTCTTGCTGCATGACCCAGCTGCGCTTCAGCTTCTGCTCACAGACGGATGGTCTGACATTCTCCTGTAGAATTCTCTGATACAGAGCAGAATTCATGGTTCCTTCAATTAAGGCAAGTCGTCCAGGTCCTGAGGCAGCAAAGCATCCCCAAACCATCACACCACCACCACCATGCTTGACCTTTGGTATGATGTTCTTACTGTGGAATGCAGAGTTTGGCAAATACTTTTTCATAGCACTGTAAATGAAATTCTAGGCAAGAAAGCAAACTCGGCTCCATCTTTCATTGAGGCAGTTGGCTTGTTCATAATAAAACACTTTTTTGTTGACAAGATTAGCAAACTTAGGTATGACATGCAAACAGCAAATGCTGAACCTTCATATTCATGCATAATGGACCAAATAATGAAAGACAAGCACTGTAGTTTTGAGTTCCACAAAGTGGGTGTGGAAGAGGTGAAATAATTGTTGCTATCTATAAATAAGGGCAAACCACCTGGAACCGACAACCTGGATGGTAAATTGCTGAGGTTGGTAGCGGAGCACATTGTGACTCCTGTTTGCCACATCTTCAATTTAAGCCTAGAAGACGGTGTGTGCCCTCAGACATGGAGGGAGGCAAGGATCATTCTGCTACCCAAGAATAGAAGAGCACCCTTTAACCTCTACGGGATCGGTGTCCCGTATACGGGACGGTTGAGCTAACGTGCACTAATGTGATTAGCATGACTGTTGTAAGTAACAGCAAACTTTCCAGGACATAGACATGTCTTATATGGACAGAACGCTTAAATTCTTGTTAATCTAACTGCACTGTCCAATTTACAGTAGCTATTACAGTGAAAAAATACCATGCTATTGTTTGAGGTGAGGGCACAACAACAAAAAACGTATCACGGCAACTGGTTTGATACATTCACCTCTGAAGGTAAATAATGTACTTACATTCAGTAATATTGCTCTGATTTGTCATCATAAGGGTCCCAGAGATAAAATGTAGCATAGTTTTGTTTGATAAAATCCATTTTTATATTCAAATGTGGGAACTGGGTTCTACAGTTTGAACCCCTGCTGTCTCTGGCTCCACACCCACCCCGCCATCTAGATGTGTGAAAGTTAGTGTATAAGCTAATGATCCATCATGTATGACATTCCTGGGAGTGTGTAAACTTACATTTTGTATTACCATATCATTTTTGTATGTTCTCTATAGTTATGTACTTGAAAATGTATCAATTGACCAATTCGGCACATTTGGGCAGACTTGATACAAAATAGTCCAGTATTGCAATGCTTCACTGGATCAATCTGAAACTTTGCACACACACTGCTGCCATGTAGTGGCCAAAATCTAAATTGCGCCTAAACTGCAATATTATATTGTGGCCTTTCTCTTGCATTTCAAAGATGATACATTCTTTTTTTAATACGCATGTTTGTTTGTTTGTATTATCTTTTACCAGATCTAATGTGTTATATTCGCCCACATTCATTTCACATTTTCAAATGGTATCAAGAATATGCATATCCTTGCTTCAGGTCCTGAGCTACAGGCAGTTAGATTTGGGTATGTCATTATAGGCGAAAATTGAAAAAAAGGTTCCGATCCTTAAGAGGTTAATGGTTCAAACAGCCGACCAATCAGCTTGTTACAAATGCTTTCAGCTTGCTGATATGGAAGGGCACTCAACATGCTCTGCACTGAAACAAATGACAGATTATTGGCTGAAAGAAATTGATAGTAAGAAGATTGTGGGAGCTGTTTTGTTAGACTTCAGTGCAGCTTTTGATCATAACCTATTGCTGAAAAAACTTAGGTGTTATGCATTTGCATCCTCTGCCTTATTATGAATTGAGAGTTACCTATCTAATAGAACACTGAGGGTTTTCGTTAATGGAAGCCTCTCATGCAAATTCAGTTGACTGTGGTGTACCGCAGGGCAGCCGGCTGGGGCCATTATTGTTTTCTGTTTTTACAAATGACCTCCCGCTGACCTTGAATAAAGGCTGTGTGTCTATGTACGCTGACAACTGAACAGTATACACGTCCGCTGCAACAGTAAAATCAATAACTGAGACACTTAACATAGAGCTCCAGTCAGTTTTAGAATGGGTAATTAGCAATAGGTTGGTGCTAATTATCTAAAAAACGAAAAGTATAATATTTGGGACAAATCACTTGCTCAACGCTAAACCTTGTTTAGATCAATTATTGAATAATGTGGCTATTGAGCAAGTTGAGGAGACTAAACTGCTGGGTGTAAACCTAGATAGCAAGCTTTCATGGTCAAAACATATAGACTCAATGGTTGCTAAAATTGGACGAGGTCTGTCCATGATAGGGTGTTGCTCTGCCTTGTTGACATCTCAGTCGACCAGACAGGTCCTACAGGCCCTAGTTTCGTCGCACCTGGACTACTGCCTAGCTGTGTGGTCATGTGTGGCAAAGAAGGACATAGGTCAATTACAGTTGGTCCATAAAAAAGTAGCACGTATCGCACTTAGATGTACATGGAGGGAAAGTGTCCGTAACATGCATGTCAGAACTCTCTGTAACCCCAGGTAACTCAAACTAGCAATAAAACCAGATTCAAAAACCAGATACAATAACACCTTACTGCACAAAGGGGATTATGAAGTGACACAGCCATTTTATATATATTGTATTGTAATTTGCACCTTATTATGTAATAGGCCTAGATATTGTGTGTATGTACTGATATTTAGGATATGTGTGACATTTTAAATGTATGTATTTCAGTCCTTGACTAATAATATTACAGTGAGGGAAAAAAGTATTTGATCCCCTGCTGATTTTGAACGTTTGCCCACTGACAAAGAAATAATCAGTCTATAATTGTCAAGGTGCTGATGTGGATGCGGTGGTGAAGTCAAGCGCAGGACACAGAGG
The DNA here is from genome assembly GCF_964263955.1 of Coregonus lavaretus. Lineage (NCBI taxonomy): Eukaryota > Metazoa > Chordata > Actinopteri > Salmoniformes > Salmonidae > Coregonus > Coregonus lavaretus. The sequence continues at coordinate 6,290,045 of NC_140008.1, forward strand.
AATAAGTCAAGACGACTTTACTAATCACCTCTATAGGTACACACAAATAAACGACCTCAAAAACACAAGAGGCGAAACAAATACGCGAGTGCGTAAAATCACACGAAATGCCAAGGTACCGAACCTATACATACATGACAGGCGGACAATAACACACAAAATACAAACATAACATAGGGGAACTTATAGGTGACATAATCAATACAGAATACGAAACAGGTGCACTAACTAGACATGACAAAACAAACATCGAAAACATCAAACGGTAGTAGCTAGTACTCCGGGATGACGAACGCCGAAGCCTGCCCGAGCAAGGAGGAGGAGCAGCCTCGGCGGCATCCGTGACAATAATTTTAATGGTAGGTTTATTTGAACAGTGAGAGACAGAATAACAACAAACAAATCCAGAAAAACGCATGTCGAAAATGTTATAAATTGATTTGCATTTTAATGAGGGAAATAAGTATTTGACCCCCTCTCAATCAGAAAGATTTCTGGCTCCCAGGTGTCTTTTATACAGGTAACGAGCTGAGATTAGGAGCACACTCTTAAAGGGAGTGCTCCTAATCTCAGCTTGTTACCTGTATAAAAGACACCTGTCCACAGAAGCAATCAATCAATCAGATTCCAAACTCTCCACCATGGCCAAGACCAAAGAGCTTTCCAAGGATGTCAGGGACAAGATTGTAGACCTACACAAGGCTGGAATGGGCTACAAGACCATCGGCAAGCAGCTTGGTGAGAAGGTGACAACAATTGGTGCGATTATTCGCAAATGGAAGAAACACAAAAGAACTGTCAATCTCCCTCGGCCTGGGGCTCCATGCAAGATCTCACCTCGTGGAGTTGCAATGATCATGAGAATGGTGAGGAATCATCCCAGAACTACACAGGAGGATCTTGCAACTGGGACCATAGTCACCAAGAAAACAATTGGTAACACACTACGCCGTGAAGGACTGAAATCCTGCAGCGCCCGCAAGATCCCCCTGCTCAAGAAAGCACATAGACAGGCCCGTCTGAAGTTTGCCAATGAACATCTGAATGATTTAGAGGACAACTGGGTGAAAGTGTTGTGGTCAGATGAGACCAAAACCAAGCTCTTTGGTATGAACTCAACTTGCCGTGTTTGGAGGAGGAGGAATGCTGCCAATGACCCCAAGAACACCATCCCCACCGTCAAACATGGAGGTGGAAACATCATGCTTTGTGGGTGTTTTTCTGTTTTCTCCTTCCCTCAGCCAGGGCATTGAAAATGGGTCGTGGATGGATATTCCAGCATGACAATGACCCAAAACACACGGCCAAGGCAACAAAGGAGTGGCTCAAGAAGAAGCACATTAAGGTCCCGGAGTGGCCTAGCTAGTCTCCAGACCTTAATCCCATAGAAAATCTGTGGAGGGAGCTGACGGTTCGAGTTGCCAAACGTCAGGCTCGAAACCTTAATGACTTGGAGAAGATCTGCAAAGAGGAGTGGAACAAAATCCCTCCTGAGATGTGTGCAAACCTGGTGGCCAACTACAAGAAACGTCTGACCTCTGTGATTGCCAACAAGGGTTTTGCCACCAAGTACTAAGTCATGTTTTGCAGAGGGGTCAAATACTTATTTCCCTCATTAAAATGAAAATCAATTTCTAACATTTTTGACATGAGTTTTTCTGGATTTTTTTGTTGTTATTCTGTCTCTCACTGTTCAAATAAACCTACCATTAAAATTATAGACTGATCATGTCTTTGTCAGTGGGCAAACATACAAAATCAGCTAACCCATCTAACCCACCTAACCCATCTAACCCACCTAACCCATCTAACCCATCTAACCCACCTAACCCATCTAACCCACCTAACCCATCTAACCCACCTATCCCACCTAACCCATCTAACCCACCTAACCCACCTAATCCATCTAACCCACCTAACCCACCTAACCCACTTAACCCATCTAACCCACCTAACCCACCTAATCCATCTAACCCACCTAACCCATCTAACCCATCTAACCCACCTAACCCACCTAATCCATCTAACCCACCTAACCCACCTAATCCATCTAACCCACCTAACCCACCTAACCCACTTAACCCATCTAACCCACCTAACCCACCTAATCCATCTAACCCACCTAACCCATCTAACCCACCTAACCCATCTAACCCACCTAACCCACCTAATCCATCTAACCCACCTAACCCACCTAATCCATCTAACCCATCTAACCCACCTAACCCATCTAACCCACCTAACCCACCTAATCCATCTAACCCACCTAACCCACCTAATCCATCTAACCCATCTAACCCACCTAACCCATCTAACCCATCTAACCCACCTAACCCATCTAACCCATCTAAACCATCTAACCAATCTAACCCATCTAACCCATATTTAATTTTGTCCTTCTGTGTTCTTTCATATTTAATTATTATAAATGTTATGTTTATGCATGTTAGGGTGAAAAGGAGTATCTAAGAGCTAGGCTGAATTGGTTGATGTCATGTCATCAGCTTCAGTATGAGTTGGGAACTATTTTAACATGGGTTTGCACAGTCAGTCATGGATTTACATTTGAGTCATTTAGCAGACACTCTTATCCAGAGATATGTACTGTATCTATACTGAACAAAAATATAAACACAACATGCAACAATTTCAAAGATTTGACTGAGTTATAGTTCATATAAGGAAATCAGTAAATTGAAATAAATGCATTAGGCCCTAATCTATGGATTTCACATGACTGGGAATACAGATATGCATCGGTTGGTCACAGATACAGTGGGGGAAAAAAGTATTTAGTCAGCCACCAATTGTGCAAGTTCTCCCACTTAAAAAGATGAGAGAGGCCTGTAATTTTCATCATAGGTACACGTCAACTATGATAGACAAAATTAGAAAAAATTTCCAGAACACACTGTCGTACACGTTGATCCAGAGCATCCCAAACGTGCTCAATGGGTGACATGTCTGGTGAGTATGCAGGCCATGGAAAAACTGTAACATTTTCAGCTTCCAGGAATTGTGTACAGATCCTTGCGACCATAGGGCCGTGCATTATCATGCTGAAACATGAGGTGATGGCTGCGGATGAATGGCACAACAAGGCCTCAGGATCTTCAAATTGCCTTTGATAAAATGCAATTGTGTTCATCGTCCGTAGCTTATGCCTGCCCGTACCATAACCCCACTGCCACCATGGGGCACTCTGTTCACAACGTTGACATTAGCAAACCGCTCGCCCACACGACGCAATACACGTGTTCTGCGGTTGTGAGGCCGGTTGGACGTACTGCCAAATTCTCTAAAACAACGTTTTATGGTAGAGAGGTGCACCTGTGTAATGATCATGCTGTTTAATCAGGTTCATTATATGCCACATCTGTCAGGTGAATGGATTATCTTGGCAAAGGAGAAATGTTAACTAACAGGGATGTAAACAAATTTGTGGCTAACATTTTTGAGAAATAAGCTGTTTGTGCATATGGACAATTTCTGGGATGTTTTATTTCAGCTCATGAAACATGGAACCATCACTTTACATGTTGCGTTTATATTTTTGTTCAGTATATATTTATATATATGGTTCTGAGTTATGAAGGACATGGAAACCTATCAAACACTAGCCCTAAATTACTACCCAGACCCCAGACCCCTGACCCCTGACCCCTGACCTCTAACCTCTAACCTCTAACCTCTTCTTGGGAATGTCAGCTCTACACGCTTCTGGGCTGAATTACTGGATGCCAAATAGATTTCAAACCAACACTGACTGCTATGTCTGCAAATCATTGGAGGTAGAGGCCAGAGCCATTTATAGACATCCTGTGTATGTGTATGGCTCTGGTATTTGAAAGTACTCATACTGTAAGTGTACGGCCCTGGAATGGGAAAGTACTCATACGTAAGTGTACGGCTCTGGAATGGAAAAGTACTCAAACGTAAGTGTACGGCTCTGGAATGGGAAAGTACTCATACTGTAAGTGTACGGCTCTGGAATAGGAAAGTACTCATACTGTAAGTGTACGGCTCTGGAATGGGAAAGTACTCATACTGTAAGTGTACGGCTCTGGAATAGGAAAGTACTCATACTGTATGTGTACAGCTCTGGAATGGGAAAGTACTCATACTGTATGTGTACAGCTCTGGAATAGGAAAGTACTCATACTGTAAGTGTACATCTCTGGAATGGGAAAGTACTCATACTGTAAGTGTACGGCTCTGGAATGGGAAAGTACTCATACTGTAAGTGTACGGCTCTGGAATAGGAAAGTACTCATACTGTAAGTGTACATCTCTGGAATGGGAAAGTACTCATACTGTAAGTGTACATCTCTGGAATGGGAAAGTACTCATACTGTATGTGTACGGCTCTGGAATGGGAAAGTACTCATACTGTAAGTGTACGGCTCTGGAATAGGAAAGTACTCATACTGACAGTGTACATCAAAATTTATTTTGCTCATTTGTACCCCAGTATCTCTATTTGCACATCATCTCTTGCACATCTATCATTCCAGTGTTAATACTAATTGTAATTATTTTGCACTATAGCCTATTTATTGCCTTACCTCCATAACTTGCTACATTTGCACACACTGTATATATATATTTATTTCTGTTGTATTTTTGACTTTGTTTTGTTTTACCCCATATGTAACTCTGTGTTGTTGTTTTTATCGCACTGCTTTGCTTTATCTTGGCCAGGTCGCAGTTGTAAATGAGAACTTGTTCTCAACTGGTTTACCTGGTTAAATAAAGGTGAAATAAATAGAAAAACATCTCTGGTATGGGAAAGTACTCATACTGTATGTGTACGGCTCTGGAATGGGAAAGTACTCATACTGTAAGTGTACGGCTCTGGAATGAGAAAGTACTCATACTGTAAGTGTACGGCTCTGGAATAGGAAAGTACTCATACTGTAAGTGTACGGCTCTGGTATGGGAATGTACTCATACTGTAAGTGTACGGCTCTGGTATGGGAAAGTACTCATACTGTAAGTGTCTACTACTTATTATGCTTGTTTAAAGTGAACTACAGGGTCATTTAGTAACACAAGCCTGTGTGATGTCTCAATCAGGGCTGGGATCAATTCCATTTCAATTTAGTCAATTCTGGAATTACGCTGAAATTCCAATCCAATTTTCCTCATTGCTTTTCAACTAATTTCAATTAAATACGTTGAAAAATACAAGAGTAAGAAAAAGAAGAATAAGAAACTATTTTAAATGAAATTGACCCCAACTGATTTGAAATGGAACTGACCTTAACCCTGGTGTCTTATTGGTGTTTCAGAGCCTTCCGTCAACTGAAATTTCAATTTTCCTAATTGTTTTTCAAGGAATTGGAATGTCAGTTTACTTCATGAATTTAATGTATTGAAATTGAATTGGATATTGGAAGTTTCTTATTGGTGTTTCAGAGCCTTCCATCAGCTCGTCGGACCACATCACGCTGCCCAGTGATCACCACAGCCTGCCCCTCACCCTGCAGTGCAACTTAACTGCAGCCCAAGGTGCCCACATCGAGAGCTTCTGGATGAAGAATGGGGAGGAGATCGAAGAGACCCGCGGAGAGAGAGCCAACACTGAGTACTAGTAGGTCCCTATCTATAACCCATAACCCTAACCTTAACTCTAACTCTAACCTTAACCTTAACCTTAACCCTAACCCTAACTCTAACCTTAACCCTAACCTTAACTCTAACCTTAACCCTAACCCTAACCTTAACTCTAACCCTAACCCTAACCCTAACCTTAACCCTAACCTTAACCCTAACCTTAACTCTAACCCTAACCTTAACCCTAACCTTAACCCTAACTCTAACCTTAACTCTAACTCTAACCTTAACCCTAACTCTAACCTTAACTCTAACTCTAACCTTAACCCTAACTCTAACCTTAACCCTAACCCTAACCCTAACTCTAACCCTAACCTTAACTCTAACCCTAACCCTAACCTTAACTCTAACCTTAACCCTAACCTTAACTCTAACCTTAACCCTAACCCTAACCTTAACTCTAACCTTAACCCTAACCCTAACCTTAATCCTAACCTTAACTCTAACCTTAACCTTAACCCTAACCTTAACTCTAACCTTAAACCTAACCCTAACCTTAACTCTAACCTTAACTCTAACCTTAACCCTAACCTTAACCTTAACCCTAACCCTAACTCTAACCCTAACCCTAACCCTTACCTTAACTCTAACCTTAATCCTAACCCTAACCCTAACCCTAACCCTTACCTTAACTCTAACCTTAACCCTAACCCTAACCCTTACCTTAACTCTAACCTTAACCTTAACCCTAACCCTAACTCTAACCTTAACCTTAACCCTAACCCTAACCCTTACCTTAACTCTAACCTTAATCCTAACCCTAACCCTAACCCTTACCTTAACTCTAACCTTAACCCTAACCCTAACCCTAACCCTTACCTTAACTCTAACCTTAACCCTAACCCTAACTCTAACCTTAACCTTAACCCTAACCCTAACCCTTACCTTAACTCTAACCTTAATCCTAACCCTAACCCTAACCCTTACCTTAACTCTAACCTTAACCCTAACCCTAACCCTAACCCTTACCTTAACTCTAACCTTAACCCTAACCCTAACTCTAACCTTAACCTTAACCCTAACCCTAACCCTAACCCTTACCTTAACTCTAACCTTAATCCTAACCCTAACCCTAACCCTTACCTTAACTCTAACCTTAACCCTAACCCTAACCCTAACCCTTACCTTAACTCTAACCTTAACCCTAACCCTAACTCTAACCTTAACCTTAACCCTAACCCTAACCCTTACCTTAACTCTAACCTTAATCCTAACCCTAACCCTAACCCTAACCCTTATCTAATCAGAACGGACAAAGACACCCTTCACAACTACCACACCCAGGCAGATAGACAGGACAACCTCACTTGTATAGAGAGACAAGCCATAAAAGAACTTATAAACAACCCTCACATAATATTGAAACCAGCAGATAAGGGATCAAAAACAGTGATCCTAGACAAACATCAATACACATATGAGGCAAACAGACAGTTATCCAACACCAAGTACTATGTACCTATAGAAGACAGCCTACAACCACAGACTCAGACTAAGCTACGCCGAATCATACAAACACTTTATGATAAACGGTACATCAATAAGAAACAACGAGACTTTCTATTTGGACCAGACACCCCACGACCCAGACTGTTTTACCTACTTTGTAAAATTCACAAAGAACCAGACACCTGGACAATTCCCCATGAAGTTCCTCCTGGCAGGCCCATCGTATCAGACTGCAATAGTGAATCGTACAACATAGCTCAATATATTGACCATCATATCAACCCTCTCTCCACTAGACACCCCAGCTACCTCAGAGACACTTACCACTTCCTTGAGAAGATTAAACCCATAGTTGTTCCCTCCCAAACATACATATTCACTATAGACATTGATAGCTTATATACCAACATAAATACAGCAACAGGAATACAGACGGTTAGAAATCTACTCCATGCACACCCAGATAGGAATAGACCAGACAATGAATTACTACAATTATTAGAAATTAGTCTCACACACAACGATTTTATATTCAATGATAGGCACTACTTGCAGGTGGAGGGAACGGCTATGGGGAAGAAATTTGCCCCTGCATATGCAAACATCTACATGGCTGAATGGGAGAGAGAGGCATTGGCCAAGTGCCCACATCAACCCACATTTTATTACAGATTTCTAGACGACATCATAGGAGCCTGGCCTCATGACATCCAACTATTCACTGAATTCATCAGCATTCTCAACAGTCATCACCCGTCCATTAAGGTTAAATACACAATAGATCCATGTGAAGTACATTTCTTGGATACCACAGTATTCTTTAATCAGATAAATCAATCCCAAAAAACATTACTCACTAAAGTTTATTTCAAACCAACAGATACACATGCTCTACTCCATAAACAGAGTTATCATCCCAAACATACATTTAAAGGCATCGTCAAATCCCAAATTATACGGTTCCATAGGATATCCTCCTGTAAAAAGGATCTGGACACAGCAATTCAAACACTATTTCATGCACTTAGACAAAGAGGCTACTCAAAACGATACCTCAGAACCATAAAAACCAGTACCTTGGCGGCCCTCTCTCCCATTCAGCTAACACACCCACAAAACACAAGTCTGTCAATCACTCTTTCTGACCACAACTCTCATTACACAGGTTCTGGAGGCACTTCCAAATCCCCCCCTTCCCCTGACCTTAACCCTGACCCTAACTTTAACCCTTACCCTAACCCGGGTTCGTATCCTGCTCCCGCCCCTGACCCTTACCCTAACCCGGGTTCGTATCCTGTTCCAACTCCTTACCCCACCCCCAACCCTAACCCCAACCCTAACCCCAACCCTAACCCTAACCCTAACCCTACCCCCAACCCTATACCTAACCCTACTCCTAACCCTAACCCTAACCTTAACCCTTACCCTAACCTGGGTTCGTATCCTGTTCCCACCCCTAACCCTACTCCTGACCCTAACCTTAACCCTTACCCTAACCCGGGTTCGTATTCTGTTCCAACTCCTAACCCTACCCCCAACCCTACTCCTAACCCTAACCCTACCCCCAACCCTACTCCTAAACCTAACCCTAACCCTACTCCTAACCCTAAACCTACCCCCAACCCTACTCCTAACCCTAACCCTGACCCTGACCCTAACCTTAACCCTTACCCTAACCCGGGTTCGTATCCTGTTCCCACCCCTAACCCTACTCCTAACCCTAACCCCACCAAAACCCCCCCCTCTCAGAATCACAACCTTCTCTCCTCCTCTGATTCCTCTTCCAATCAGCAGACAATCCTTATCCCCTTAGTCACTACATTCTCACATAGGATCAGACCGCTACATCAGGCATTCAAGCATAATTTTCTCATTACTCAACAGGCATACACACCCTTCCAGCCATATAGAATTATCTCAGCATTCAGAAGGAATAAGAGTCTCAAAGACGTCCTAATCAAAGCAAAATACAGCACTAAGCCCCCACAACCACCCAAACCTCACACGGCCCACTTCAAACCAAGAAAATTCATTTCAAATCCACACAGCAAGACCTCCACTCCAGTTCTAGACTCTATCTCACTCAACACTCCAAATGTCATTTATATAATTACCTGTACATTATGCAAAAAACACTACATCGGGGAAACTCAGTATACAATAGAAACTAGACTTAAACAACATCTATACAACATCAAACGGGCCCATCTACACACAGAACTAGTCACTCATTTCCAGGATCACCCCATCACTTACCTCAATATATCCGGCTTACAGTCATGTTCTGGGTGGACCAGTGGGCGGCGAAAAGCAGTGGAACGTGGGTGGATAAGAGATCTTCAAACAATTACACCCACCGGTCTGAATGAGCGTTTTTAACCAGTTAGATGGGATCAATCGAAAGGGATAGCACTTGTTTACAGGGATCTCAAGGAGGTGAAAGAAGGATGCACTATTTAAACAAAAAATAAAGTTTAAGTGGTTTTGTCTAATATTTAATATTTGCATGCTTATCTTAAATAGTTTTATTCCTTCCTTTTTTAGGTATTTGATTTTGTTTTGACATTTTAGCACTTTATCTCTTAGCACTTTGTCTTCTAGCGCTTATATATGTGGATATAATTGTGTTTGTATATGTATTATTAAAGCATCTATCCCCTGATCCCTTGTATATTTTAATATCTCAGTCCCTTCATGGTCCTAGATAACCACTCAGACTATCATTTAGAAACAATAATAACCTACTTACTTTTGGTAAGTTTGGAGGGGGTAATCTAGATAATTTTAACAGTTGAATGGTTTATAGCATTATATTGGAGGGGCACACAACAATAGGCCTGCGCACCACAAGACAAACCAGTCTCTTTTTAACCCTACCCTAATTCAAAACCTAACCCTTACCTTAACTCTAACCTTAACCCTAACCCTAACCCTAACCCTTACCTTAACTCTAACCTTAACCCTAACCCTAACCCTAACCCTTACCTTAACTCTAACCTTAATCCTAACCCTAACCCTAACCCTAACTCTAACCTTAACCTTAACCCTAACCCTAACCTTAACCCTAACCTTAACCCTAACTCTAACCTTAATCCTAACCTTAACTCTAACCTTAATCCTAACCCTAACCCTAACCCTAACCCTAACCCTAACTCTAACCTTAACTTTCCATATTAGATCTTATTGGGTGTGATATTCAAGGGTTTTCTCTTTCATATAGAGAGGGGTGAGAACAATTTAACTGTAGAACAACAACAGGCTTTAAAAAGGCTGAGACATAATCAAGATATAGTTATTAAACTTGCAGACAAGGGATTTAAAATAGTGATAATGGATCAAACTTCGACACCTCATAGAGGCTAATAGACAATTGAAAAACCCTAAGCATTCTCAGTCTCTACAATTGGAAACTCAAAGTATGAGTGTGTAAAGAGTTGTATATGATTGAGTGTGTAAAGTGTTGTATATGATTGAGTGTGTAAAGTGTTGTATATGATTGAAAGTGTAAAGTGTTGTATATGATTTAGTGTGTAAAGTGTTGTATATGATTGAGTGTGTAAAGTGTTGTATATGATTGAGTGTGTAAAGTGTTGTATATGATTGAGTTGGTAAAGTGTCCTGCATCGGTAGAGCAGATAAACTGACAGAGTTGTATGTGCACTTCCGCACACATGGTAGGGAGTTGAACAATAGCAGGCCTTGAGTCTGGTGGTCCAAGGCCCAGAGGCTGCCCTCAGAATGGCGGTGGATGCAAAGGTTGGGGACCACGGTCCCTAACAGCCTCAATGAGATAGAATAAACGTTTCTCGGACTACGATGGTTTGATATAATGACACTGGGGGAGTTGATGATGGACCCAATACCTTCCATTTTTTAAATGATTTATTAAAACCTATTTGGAGGGGATGGGAGATTGCCTTGCAGGTTTTAGGGGGGGGGGGGGGGGGAGCATAAGGCACTTATCTGTCTTCCTATTTTCTTATTAGATGTAATAAAGCACTTATTGGTTAATAAAGTAGATGGGTTGGACCCTCTTGTCTCTCCCCCAGTGTAGGAACTTAAAAATATTTTTTGATGATTGATTGGGGGCTTGGAGCACCCTTTGCAATCCTCTCCCTGAACTTCTCCCCTCAGACCTATTTAGTATTGTGTTGAGGATCCCCACATGTCACGAGGGAGACAGGGGTTCATTTCTCTGATGGGGAGGATTGAACATATAAGTGTTGATTAACATTGAAAAGATCCTCTCTACTGTGTTGTATTTCTGGGGGTTTCTTGATGTTTGTTTTGTGTAAATCCAGCCTGAAGAAGCCCCGAGGAGAGGATGCAGGGGAGTACATGTGTGTCTACACCTTCAATATGGACCTGCCTGCTAACGCCACCATCGAGATTAAAGGTACGACCTATCTGTAACCCTCTGTTAACATAACATAGTGTTGTATGGGGTTAGCCACACCATCGAGATTAAAGGTACAGTACGACTCCCACCCACCAGTGTTGAATGGTAATGGATATGATTGATCCTAGACTGATGCATCATTCCAAGGCGCTATGATGACCTAATATGACGCCCAAGGCCACATTTATGTGTTATCTTTAAACAGCACTGTCATATAGTCCTGGAAATAGCGCCTTTCATAGAGCCCCCCAGCCTACACAAGTGTCACGATCGTCATGGAGAGACCAAGGCGCAGCGTTGCGGGTGAACATATTATATATTTATTTAATGATCACACGATCAAAACAACAAACGAAAAACGTGACGTCTATGGTTTAAACACAAACCAACACGAACAAGAAACCACAAACACAACGTGAAAGACAGACAGTTAAATATGGCTCCCAATCAGAGACACCCAGCTGACACTCGTTGCCTCTGATTGGGAGTCACTCAGACCAACATAGAAAAATCAAACATAGAATTACACACCCTGGCTCAACATAACATTGTCCCCAGAGCCAGGGCGTGACAGTACCCCCCCCCCCCTAAAGGCGCAGACTCCGACCGCGCCAACTAAATCCCACAGGGGAGGGACCGGGTGGGCACTCCGCCTAGACGGCGGATCCGGCTCCGGACATGACCCAGGCACGGGTTGTGCTGGACTGACGACGCGCACCCCTGGCTTGGTGCGTGGAGGAGGAACGGGCCTTACCAGGCTGACGACGCACACCGTAGGCTTGGTGCGTGGAGCAGGGACAGGCCGGACTGGGCTGACGAAGCACACCACTGACTTGGTGCGGGGAGCAGGAACGGGCCGAGCCGGGCTGACGAAGCGCACCCCTGGCTTGGTGCGGGGAGCAGGAATGGGCCGGACCGGGCTGACGACGCGCACCACTGACTTGGTGCGGGAAGCAGGAATGGGCCGGACCGGGCTGACAACGCGCACCACTGACTTGGTGCGGGGAGCAGGAATGGGCCGGACCGGGCTGACGACGCGCACCACTGACTTGGGGCGGGGAGCAGGAACGGGCCGCGCCGGGCTGACGAAACGCACCACTGACTTGGTGGGAGTGGCAGGAACAGGCCGGACCGTACTGGGAACACACACCACTGGCCCTACTTGAGGATCAGGAACAGGCCGGACCGGACTGGCAACACACGCCAGTACCTCTCGCCGTGCCTCTACAACCTCCTTCCCCCTGGTGGCCAGTGACTCCCGTAACCTGGCGGCCTCCTCTGCCAACCCGCTGGACCGCTCTATCGCGGCCTCCTGCTGCCCCGACGTCGTGAGCCCCCCCCCTAAAAATTTTCTGGGGGTCTCTCCTCCCCGTGGGCCAGGCCTCCATCGTTCTCGCTCCTCTGTCTCCAACTCTCACCATTCAGCTCCTCAATGGGCTTGACCCAGTCGAAGCTCCTCCTCAACTGGTCCCAAGTCCACCCTCTCTGCTCCTCACTAGGCTTGACCCAGTCGAGGCTACCACGGAGATCTGCCAGCGATGGCTCCTGGACACGCTGCTTGGTCTGGTTTAGGTGGTTTCTTCTGTCACGATCGTCATGGAGAGACCAAGGCGCAGCGTTGCGGGTGAACATATTATATATTTATTTAATGATCACACGATCAAAACAACAAACGAAAAACGTGACGTCTATGGTTTAAACACAAACCAACACGAACAAGAAACCACAAACACAACGTGAAAGACAGACAGTTAAATATGGCTCCCAATCAGAGACACCCAGCTGACACTCGTTGCCTCTGATTGGGAGTCACTCAGACCAACATAGAAAAATCAAACATAGAATTACACACCCTGGCTCAACATAACATTGTCCCCAGAGCCAGGGCGTGACAACAAGACCTGGGTTCAAATACTATTTCAGGTATTTCAATTAACTTTTCAATATATTTCCAAAACAAGTGTTCAAATAACCTTTATTTGAAAAAAACAAGTAGTACAATATTGGAATGTATTTGGAAATACACTTGGAAAATATTTGAAAATACTCAAATACACTGACTCAAATACACTCCCATGCAATGAACCCAGGTATTTGAAAATATTATTTGAAAAAAAGTATTTAAAAATACTTACAAATACAATTGGGTCAACTATTTGGTTTTTACAAATAACCATTCAAATACTCAAATAAAAGTACTTGTTTTGGGCTGTGTATTTGAAAATACTCTAAAACACAGAAAAAAGTATTTAAATAACAAATACTAAAATACACATGTATTTGTCCCCAGGTCTGGCCTACACCACCATTGAGTGTTGAATGTTAGACCGTTTATTAGGTACACCTCGTTCACGAAAATGGATCGCTCCTACAAACAGTGAGTCACGTGGCCGTGGCTTGCTACTGTATATAAAGCAGGCAGGCAGGCATCGAGGCATTCAGTTACTGTTCGATTGAACGTTAGAATGGGCGAAAGGAGTGACCTAAGCGACTTTGAGCGTAGTATGATCGTCAGTGCCAGGGGCGCCGGATCCAGTATCTCAGAAATGGCCGCCCTCCTGACACGACAGTGTCTAGGGTTTACTGAGAATGGTGCGACAAACAAAAAACATCCAATCCGCGGCAGTCCTGTGGGCGAAAACAGCTAGTTGATGAGAGAGGTCGAAGAAAAATGGCTAGAATCGTGCAAGCTAACAGGCGGGCCACAAACAGACAGCATCTCGGAACTCGTCGATCCTTGTCACTGATGGTCTATTGCAGCAGACGACCTCACCGAGTTCCTCTCCTATCAGCTAAAAACAAGAAGAAGCGGCTCCAGTGGGCATGTGACTCACCAAGTGAGTGGAAAAACATTGCCTGGTCCGACGAAAGCTGTTGCGTCATGCTGATGGCAGAGTCATGATTTGGCGTGGCTATAACATGTAGTGGGCAGTAATATTTGATACACTACATTATATAAACATCACATGCGACTTGTAATAAGACTAAGCAATTAGCCTACTAAAATGTTTATCTGACTCCATAAAGACAGTTAGCAATATGCAAGAGACGATAGTCGAGTTTACAATAGTAGGCAATGGAGAAATGTCTGAGAACGGAATTCTAAATACAAGAGTATTTCATTACTTAAGTTACAAGGCATTATTCTGAGAGAGGGAGGGAGAGAGAGAGAGAGAGAGACAAAGAAACCAAGGCTTGTGCCATGGTCCATAGCTCATGGGGGAGAGAGAGAAAGAGTGTAGGTATCTCACCACAGCAAGTCTGGAACATAAGATAAATAATCTTTAATCTAAGGCCCTTTTATAAGCATCTGAGTTGTTTGGATTCAGAATCTGAGTTGTTGACCAATAGCATTACTGTAAAGGTAACATCTATAGATCTATACACAGTACAGGAAATGGGCTGGATCGCCCCACATCTATAGATCTATACACAGTACAGGAAATGGGCTGGGTCGCCCCACATCTAAAGATCTATACACAGTACAGGAAATGGACTGGGTTCCCCTACATCTATAGATCTATACACAGTATAGGATTCTTTTATTTTTTTTATTTTATTTAACCTTTATTTAACTAGGCAAGTCAGTTAAGAACAAATTCTTATTTACAATGACGGCCTACACCGCCAAACCTGGACGACACTGGGCCAATTGTGCGCCGCCCTATGGGACTCCCAATCACGGCCGGTTGTGATACAACCTGGAATCGAACCAGGGGGTCTGTAGTGACGCCTCAAGCACTGAGATGCAGTGCCCTAGACCGCTGTGCCACTCGGGAGCCCTACATCTATAGGTCTATATACAGTATGGGAAATGGGCTGGGTCACCCCACATCTATAGGTCTATATACAGTATGGGAAATGGGCTGGGTCACCCCACATCTATAGGTCTATACACAGTACAGGAAATGGGCTGGGTCACCCCACATCTATACGTCTTTATTATGTGATAACATGGTATTAGTACTAAAACGTATCATTGCCTTCCTTTTTTTTTTAAATGTCCTTTGTTCTCATTGGTCGTTTCCCCTCATTCCAGCTGGTCCTGACATCATAGGCCACAAGCGTAGTGACAATAAGAATGAGGGTCAGAAAGCCCTGCTGTACTGTAAGGCCACGGGATACCCTTACCCTATCTGGACCTGGCGCAAACTGGACAACGGGTTCTACATGGTACGTTCTTCTTCTTCTTCTTCTTCTTCTTCTTCTTCTTCTTCTTCTTCTTCTTCTTCTCCTTCTTCTTCTTCTTCTTCTTCTTCTTCCCATGACCATCATTCCTCATGGCACAACCATAATCACATCTCTCTCCCCCTCCCTCTCCCCACAGGACATCAACAACTCCTCCGGTCGTTTCTTCATTAACAACAAAGACAACTACACTGAGCTGAGCATCATCAACCTGGACATCGGCTCCGACCCAGGGGAGTACCAGTGTAACGCCACCAACATATTCGGAACCTCGTCCATCGTGTCTGTGCTGCGGGTCCGGAGCTACCTGGCCTGGCTTTGGCCTCTGCTGGGCGTCCTGGCCGAGGTCATCATCCTGGTCATCATCATCGTGGTCTACGAGAAACGCAAGAAGCCAGACGACATTCAAGATGGTGAGTCGGAGTCAGAGCATATCAGCCATGGCGGCCATTTTGGTTTTCTGGTTTGTGGTTCGTTCTCCTCATTTCAATGTTGTTTTTGTTGTTGTTTGTGGTCTAATATAGTTTGCAGATGGAGGAGAAAAACAATAATCAACGTTATTCAATACTGCAGAATACTTCAGCGAATGAGTTAATACTCAATTCCATAATCATAGTTATCTCTGTATATGGAGGAATCCTTGCCAAACAGCTGTTGACCTAACAACCAGTGATGTAGTGGAGGGTTAACTCAAGTACTCTCAGTTTACCCTTCTATTAACCCACAGTGTTCAGGGTTTACCCTCCTATTTACCCACGGTGTTCAGGGTTTACCTTCCTATTAACCCACAGTGTTCAGGGTTTACCCTCCTATTTACCCACGGTGTTCAGGGTTTACCCTCCTATTAACTCACAGTGTTCAGGATTTACCCTCCTATTTACCCATGGTGTTCAGGGTTTACCTTCCTATTAACTCACAGTGTTCAGGTTTTACCCTCCTATTAACCCACAGTGTTCAGCGTTTACCCTCCTATTAACCCACGGTGTTCAGCGTTTACCCTCCTATTAACCCACGGTGTTCAGCGTTTACCCACCAAATTGTTACCACTACATCCTTGCTAACAACGTCCCAGCAGGCCTAATCAAATTACCCATGAATATTCAATCTGTTAGATTGTCCTGACAAGGTGTGTCCTACAGCAACAGTGGTATGTGTGCGTGTGTGTTGGGTGAAGCTACTCAGACTGAATTATTGAGTGCAAGGTGTAGCCAGTATAGTGTCAGGTAACGACAGAGCAGATGTCTACTGCCCTACAAAGGCTGCCCTACAAAGGCTGCCCTACAAAGGCAAAACGCAGTAACTGCGTAATTTTCTTAAACTGCAAAATCTGACTTCAAAGTATTTTTGGGTCTAGACCGACTGCAATTTCTGATACTCCATGATATATTCTGATCAACTGGCTTGTTCTTGTGTCAGGAAACTAAATACCACATTAATCAGATAATATACCTGGCCATACCTGATTTTTGACCAAATTCATAGTTACTGCCTTTTTGTAGGGCAGTACTGTGAAGGTCACACACACACACACACACACACACACACACACACACACACACACACACACACACACACACACAGTACACCTTAGTGAATATATATTAGCAGTGCTAAAACAAGTTTAGAATATACAATTAGGGTACTACTGTGTAATATCTTCCCCCCTCTTTCCCAAATTGCTTAACCCAACCTATGTTTGGTAAGTGAGAGACTCTGCATGCCTCCTGAGTTTCAATCAGCGTCTAAGCTTATGTCCAAACCATCCATGCTAGCCTGGTCCCAGATTGGTTTGTGCTATGTAGCTTACTTCTGTGGTTGTTGTCATGCCAAACAATGACCATAGGAGTTGGCAAGACAGTACAAACAGATCTGATCCCAGGCTACATCCACACAACATTCTGTACATGCATCTATCCCCAGTGGGCAAGATTTGGCACGTGATGTGAAACGGACATCATTTTCTGGTTTTAAACTGATTTTCTGGTTGAGAGGATGTCATATTACTAGATTACAATCAAACAGTGTCTGTAAAGATGTTTTTGTTTCATGACGGCATCAAGACGTCATCAAGATGTCATATTTTGGTTGTTATCTGGTCATATAACCAGTTTTGCTAACTGGGTTTTCTTTAGAACCTTAAAATAGAATTCATCTTACCTTGCTGCTTAGGCTCCTTCTCAATGGAAGTTCACAGTCAGACAGCTTGTATTAAACAAAAAAAAAAAGTATATCGTGCCAGGGTCACCTTCAAGGTCACCTTCAAGGTCACCTTCAAGTTCACCTTCAGGGTCACCTTCAAGGGCATCTTCAGTTTTCAATGGATTGTATTCCCTATTTTATGCTAGTAGCATAATATACTTTTGTAAGGAGTCAATTAATATAATATAATATATGCCATTAAGCAGAAGCGTTTATCAAAAGCGGCTTACAGTCCTGCGTGCATACATTTTTTGTATGGGTGGCCCCAGCAGGAATTGAACCCATGCTCCTTGGCATTGCAAGCACCATGCTCTACCAACTGAGGCACACAGGACTAACATTGTTTTCTTTGTGCTGGTCAGTTTCGATGCAGTGAGTGAATAGACTTTTGTGCGCAGTTTGTCTGTCTATGCATGTATGTTTTTAACAAAAAGGAATTTAAACTTCTGCTTGAACTTCATAATCACTTTCTCATCTCATGTGGGTTTTGTGGCTCTTTTTGACTGCATTTGGTGTGATTGTGACTGTGAGTGTCCTTCCCTGTGAAGTTTAAAGATGGCTTCCATTCAGTATAGGGCCTATTCACTAATTAACTTCTTCAACTGCCATTCCATCCCATCAGCATGGTTAGTTCATTCACTTATGGAATTTATGGAACTTCATTTAATTCCAATTATGGAATTTAATTTCATCCATTTATGGAACTAGTGGAACTTAATTTAATCCATTTATGGAACTAGTGGAACTAAGGTAAATTCCAAAATGATGGAATTATGTAATACACAAAACTGTCTATGAACATCATTCAACCAAGCCTCCAACCAGACAATGTGTTAGTCATATTACCACTGTAACACATTGCTTCTTTTTTAAGCATACTGTACTTTCTACCACAAACATTTCACCACCAGCATGCACCATTTTCTTCCTGTCATTTTATCAGAATATATTTTCTGATGATAATCTAAAACAAAGGCTTTTTTTGTGTCTTCATTTTCTCCCATGTTTTTATGCATCAGATGACGAACCAGCCGGACCAATGTAAGTGCATCCATGTTACAATCATTTCCTGATTTAGGAGTCTATTTATGGTGCTGTAGTATTTTCGTGTTGTAGCTGTTTCTGTAAACTGCTGTACACCATAGTTGGGCTCAATTCTATTTAAATTCAGAAAGTAAACTGAAATATAATCTTAATTAATTCCTAATTGAACCCTGGTGTAAATTGCCTCTAAGTCATGCATACGTTGTATTCTACAAACCTTTTTTTAATGATAAGTAGACGTAACGTTTTTGACCAATGACCAGCAATCAGGTGTATTATCAGTGTATTGGCTTTGTTTTGATGGTAACCTAACTGGGTCTGTGTGCATCCTATCACAGGAAAACGAACTCCACCAACAACCACAAAGACAAGAACCTTCGTCAGAGGAACACAAACTGAGCAGATTGACGTCTCATTATTAGTGAGTATTTATCCTCTCTGGAGTCAGCGCCAGTAGTTGTCTGGTCAATACCAAGAGAAAGAAATGAGCTGGCAACCATTTTGTTTTCCCAAGTTCATGTTGTTTACTTCATCATGTAGCCAGGCTGCGATAGCAATAACCTGTCAATCACCACAGATAGTCAATCACATGTTGTGCAGGAAATCAGTATTGCAAAAAAAGGTTAGCCTACTTTATCAGTAACTTGTAATCATATATCTTCCTGTCAATGCGACAGACAGACAGACAGACGGTCAGACAGACAGACAGACAGACAGACGGTCAGACAGACAGACGGTCAGACAGACAGACAGACAGACAGACAGACAGACAGACAGACAGACAGACGGTCAGACAGACAGACAGACAGACAGACAGACAGACAGACAGATGTTGTGATGTGTAACTATCAGAGTTGGGGTCCCAACCCATTTCGATAAATCCGCAAAGTAAAGTAAATTGACTGAATTGAAATGGAATTCGTCCCCAACCCTGGTGCCAATACAAACAAAGCAACTTGACTTGCACAATAGAACACACTAATAACATGCTTCCACTTTTTCTTTCCACAGATAATAACATATTCTACATGTATGTATTGACCATATGAAGGTAACCAGGAGAGGGATCCATAGCAGTGTGTTAATAAGAGTGATGATATCTGCCATTAAAGTATGTAGAGGGGGAGGAGGAGCTACGAGGCATGCCTTCTGATTTCATTATCTATCTATCGTGTGATGAGGGTGAAGAATGTGATCAATGAATGTGATCCCATAACATTATGAATGGTTTATGAAGTGTCTATGAAGCATTATAACCATTGTTGCTGCATGCAGTTATTGATTGTTGCTGTTTATTTATTTATGTATTATTTATTCTTATCAGATTCCATTTCTACTAATTCTGAAGTAATGCGTGCAATGTTCTGTTTGGCGCAGACATTACATATTTTTTTGCTCTCTGTCTCAAATGGCACCCTATTCCCTATATAGTACACTACTTTAGACCATGGCCCACAGGGTTCTGGTCAAAAGTAGTGTACTATATAGGGCAGGGGTATTCAATTCTTACCCTACGAGGTCCGGAGCACTGCTTGTTTTCCTGTTCTACCTGATAATTATTTGCACCCACCTGGTATCCCAGGTATAAATCAGTCCCTGATTACAGGGGAATAATGGGAAAAAAATGAATTTGAGGGATACACTTTTAGAATAGAAGGTGCTACCTAGAACCTAAAAGGGTTCTTCGGGTGTCCCCATAGGAGAACCCTTTGAAGAACCCTTTTTGCTTCGAGGTAGAACCCTTTTGGTTCATGGATCCCAAAAGAGTTCTACCTGGAACCAAAAAGGGTTCTCCTATGGGGACATCCAAAGAACCCTTTTGGAACCCATTGTTCTAGGAGTGTGTAGGGAAGAGGGAGCCATTTGGGACGCAGACTTGTTTTTTTTACTTTGGGAGTGGCTTCATGTTGACGATAATCAACTATTTAATCACTATTTATTTGTGTTGACTATGATAATCTAAAGACTTTGCAATGTAAAAGAAAAACACCAGAGATTATAATCTGGTATGACAGTAAATCTGTACAGTTGATCATTCTGCTGCATACTATTTTATAAGTTGGTAACTTGTTTAACATTTCATCAGATTATATCTGTTTTACATTTTAATAAGGGCTTTGCAATGTCCCTGTCTTTTGACTTTGATTGAGAATTCCTATGTTCTGTATGTATGTCTTTATGAAATCACCTTATATAATGATATTTGAAGGATATTCATTCATAAGATGCACTTAAGTGTTGAAAAATAATGGGAATTAAAAAATCTGTATGAATTTCATTCAGTAGCTAAGTAACTGAACTACGCCCAATCCTAACCCTATTGCTAAAGTATGTGTATTGTGTATAGCATGGCTATTATCCTATGCAATAATAATCAATATTGATATTCATATATACAAGTCCCTCTTAGCAGTTTTAGATTTTACTGAGTAAGAAAGCTTTATTAGAGCGTTGATGGATACCGTACTGCTCAGCTGTATGTTGATCTGTAATCACCTTTAGAGCGTTGATGGATACCGTACTGCTCAGCTGTATGTTGATCTGTTATCACCTTTAGAGCGTTGATGGATACCGTACTGCTCAGCTGTATGTTGATCTGTTATCACCTTTAGAGCGTTGATGGATACCGTACTGCTCAGCTGTATGTTGATCTGTTATCACCTTTAGAGCGTTGATGGATACCGTACTGCTCAGCTGTATGTTGATCTGTTATCACCTTTAGAGCGTTGATGGATACCGTACTGCTCAGCTGTATGTTGTATCAGTTGATCTCTATAGATGATAATGATATACATCTATACAGTGCTTTCAGAAAGTATTCACACCCCTTTGACTTATTCCACATTTTGTTGTGTTACAGCCTGAATTCAAAATTGATTAAATATTATACACTTATTGAAAATGAAATACAGAAATATATAATTTACATAAGTATTCACACCCCTGAGTCAATACATGTTAGAATCACCTTTGGCAGCGATTACAGCTGTGAGTCTTTCTGGGTAAGTCTCTAAGAGCTTTGCACACCTGGACTGTACAATATTTGAACATGATTCTTTTTTAAATGATTCAAGCTCTGTCAAGTTGGTTGTTGATCATTGCTAGACAGCCATTTTAAAGTATTGCCATATATTTTCAAGCTGATTTAAGTCAAAACAGTTACTAGGCCACTCAGTAACATTCAATGTCATCTTGGTAAGCAACTCCAGTGAATATTTGGCCTTGTGATTTAGGTTATTGTCCTGCTGAAAAGTGAATTTGTCTCCCAGTGTCTGGTGGAAAGCAGACTGAACCAGGTTTTCCTCTAGGATCTTTGCCTGTGCTTAGCTCCATACCGTTTATTTTTATCCCCAAAAAAACGTCCCAGTCCTTTACGATGACAAAGATTTTCCCCAAACATAACGCTTTGTATTCAGGACATAAAGTTCATTTCTTTGCCACATTTTTCCTTTAGTGCCTCATTGCAAACAGGATGCATGTTTTGGAATATTGTTATTATGTACAGGCTTCCTTCTTTTCACTCTGTCATTTAGGTTAGTTTTGGGGAGTAACTACAATGTTGTTGATTCATCCTCAGTTTTCTCCTATCACAGCCATTAAACTCTGTAATTGTTTTTAAGTCACCATTGGCCTCATGGTGAAATCCCTGAGCGGTTTCCTTCCTCACCAGCAACTGAGTTAGGAAGGGCACCTGTATCTGTGTAGTGACTGGGTGTATTGATACACCATCCAAAGTGTAATTAATAACTTCACCATGCTCAAAGGGAATTCAATGTCTACTTATTTTAATTTTTTTACCATTTACCAATAGGTGCCCTTCTTTGTGAGGCATTGGAAAACCTCCCTGGTCTTTGTGGTTGAAATTGTGTTTGAAATTCACTGCTCGACTGAGGGACCTTGCAGATAATTGTATGTGTGGGGTACAGAGATGAGGTAGTCATTCAAAAATCATGTTAAACTCTATTATTGCACACAGAGTGAGTCCATGCAACTTATGTGACTTGATAAGCAAATATTTACTCCTGACCTTATTTAGGCTTGCTATAACAAAGGGGTTGAATACTTATTGACTCAAGACTTTTCACCTTTTCATTTTTAATTAATTTGTAAACATTTCTAAAAATATCATTCCACTTTGACATTATGGGGTATTGTGTGTAAGCTAGTGACAAATACATCTAAACGTTATCAATTTAAAATTCAGGCTGTAACATAACAAAATGTGTAAAAAGTCCAGGCTTGTGAATACTTTCTGAAGGCTCTGTATAAAGCCTATTACTGTATCTGGGAGGAGACAGTGCAACAACAGGACCTGTCTTATGTATGTCCGGATTGACACTTGGAAAGCAATCACAAAATCAATCCCAAGATCAAGATCAATCCCAAGATTGATCCCAAGATCAAGATCGATCCCAAGATCAAGATCAATCCCAAGATCAAGATCAATCCCAAGTCATTTTTAGGAATGAAAACCTCTAGAATAAATGGTTTGTTTCAGTTGATGACCTGAGTTCCATTTTAACTGGCAATGCAACTTTTGTATTACCTTGGTATTACAGTTTACAGCTGTGTTCAGAAAAATTACAAAGAATCAATCACACAGGCACGCATGCACACACACACATGCGCGCATGTGCTCGCGTATTTGTATACGTACAAACATGCCTTCACAACAGGCATATACACTGAGTATACCAAACATGAAAAACACCTTCCTAATATTCAGCTGCACCCCCCCACTTTTACCCTCAGAACAGCCTCAATTCGTCGGGGCATGGACTCTACAAGGTGTCGAAAGTGTTCCACAGGGATGCTGGCCCATGTTGACTCCAATGCTTCCTACGGTTGTGTCAAGTTAGTTGGATGTCCTTTGGGTGGTGGACCATTCTTGATACACTTGGGAAACTGTTGAGTGTGATAAACCCAGCAGCGTTGCAGTTCTTGACACAATCAAACCGGTGCACCTGGCTCCTACTACCATACCCCGTTCAAAGGCACTTAAATATTTTGTCTTGCCCATTCACCCTCTGAATGGCACACATACACAATCCATGTCTCAATTGTCTCCAGGCTTGAAAATCCTCCTTTAACCTGTCTCCAACCCTTCATCTACACTGATTGAAGTGGATTTAACAAGTGACATCAATAAGGGATCATAGCTTTCACCTGGATTCACCTGGTCAATCTAGCTCTGACTCTACTGATAGCTACGTTATTGAGGAAAAATGTACTTTCTGTGCCTGTGATATGTGGTTGGCCCACCCAGCTATCTTAAGAATGCACTAAGTCGCTCTGGATAAGAGCATCTGCTAAATGACTAAAATGTAAAAAGTAATTTTTTTAAATCTTTGAACATCCAGTCATCTCCTTTAGTGCTTGATGTGTACAACAGCACCATCTAGTGGTCATATGAGGCACCAACAGTACTGTGTGAGTAGTAATCTACAGGTAGTTAGTTACTGGTTGATGTAGGGAAAGAGGCTTCCAGTAAATCAGGCTATAAAGATCATAACCACCTCCCACTGGTTCCTAAGCTAAGTTACCAATTAAGGATGAAGTCAATCAATCACATGTTTTAATAAAGCCCTTTTTACATCAGCAGATGTTACAAAGTGCTTATACAGAAACCCAGCCTAAAACCCCAAACAGCAAACAATGTGTTCACTTTGGTGGAAAATGTTACATGGGTCTGTTGTGTAGCACTTATAACAGCAGGGAAAGGAATTCTTCATGTTTTAGTTTTTCACTATCAGCTTGAATAGTGTTGACTTGCGAATTCCGTGTATTGTTCATGACTCGGATTATGCCTCAACAGTCTACGCTCCGTCTCCTCTCCTTCATCTGCAATGATCTGAAGCCACAGGGTAGGTGAAAGCAACATGGATACCTATTCAGCTGATCTGTCTTCCACCGGTCCAGTTATTTTTCACCTCGGTGGCAGAACATAGACGAGGACAGATAGGCCACTTTAGACGATGGGGATACACATTACATTACTACAGCAGTGTGTGTGTGTGTGTGTATGTGTGTGTGAGTGAGTGAGTGAGTGAGTGAGTGAGTGAGTGAGTGAGTGAGTGAGTGAGTGAGTGAGTGAGTGAGTGAGTGACTGAGTGACTGAGTGAGTGACTGAGTGAGAGTGAGTGAGTGAGTGAGTGAGTGAGTGAGTGAGAGTGAGTGAGAGAGAGAGAGAGAGAGAGAAAGAGAGAAAGAGAGAGAGAGACAGACAGACAGAGAGAGAGAGACACAGAGAGAGAGAGAGAGAGAGACAGAGAGAGAGAGACACAGAGAGAGAGACAGAGAGAGAGAGTGAGAGAGAGAGAGTCTGTCTGAGATTCCGGAATTCCAAATAGAGCAGCAGCTGCTGAAAAAATCCAATGTTTACCCACCAGACATCCAAATGGAGAAAGCTAAGAAAAGTTTCAAAGGTTTGATGATGGGACAGAACCATGAATGCCTGTTTGCAGATCTTACCAGTTGCAAAACAAGAGCAAATTTAATATTTAATACCAAACGAGGGCACATATGGAAAAGGGTTATTTGCAACAATTTCCCTTTCTCAAAAAAGAGAGGCATCAGCCAAGGATGTCAGATCAGCATTTTTGAAGAAGCTGACCAGAGCAACACGTATCAAACAGTAAACTTATATAATAATGGAACTGTATTGATACAAGGCAATGATTCAAGCCTCCAGGCTTTTGAGAATATGTTTGCTACCCTAAAAGCAGAAGCTGAACTAATCTCAGAAACTGAGGAAAAAGTCAAGGAGGGAGATGGAGAAAAGCAGGCCCCAACGGTCTCTGTGACCCAGCAAGAAGCCCTCAGTGTCCCTCTACCTACCTCACCTGCAGCAGACAAAGCCAATGACATGCCTACAACACCAAGAACACCTGCTATGCAACGTTTCCACCACACCCTCTCTCTCGTCGAAGCAGAGGTCATAGAACTCAGAGAGAACAAGCTTCAAAAGGAGGACACTGTCCAGAAACTAAAAGAAGAGTTGAAACAGTTCAGGGAGGAGAGCAGAGCATCTATTGCAAATTTAGAAAGCAGAATGAACAAACTGAGTCAGACAAATGATGACCTCAGAAACCATCTGAGCACAAGAGAGGAGCTAGAGCAAAGAGAGGTATATTGACCCCCTCAACCAGCAGCTAGTCAATATGTCCTCTGCATCTAGAGAACATGTCTACCAGCCTGGTACAACACAAGCAGAACCTGAGACCAGCATGGCCTCCACCACACAGCCTGATGACACTGCACCTGCCTACCAGTCGGCTCTAGACCAGGTCAGCCTACCTGCTTCCCAGTCTGCGCCAGCCCAGGTCAACATTTACGTCATTTAACAGACGCTCTTATCCAGAGCGACTTACATTATTCTTTTCTTTTTTTTTTCATACTGGCCCCCCATGGGAAACGAACCCACAACCCTGGCGTTGCAAACGCCATGCTCTACCAACTGAGCTACCTCCCTGCCGGCCATTCCCTCCCCTACCCTGGACGACGCTGGGCCAATTGTGCGCCGCCCCATTGGTCTCCCGGTTGCGGCCGGCTACAGCAGAGCCTGGATTCAAACCAGGATCTCTAGTGGCACAGCTAGCACTGCGATGCAGTGCCTTAGACCACTGCGCCACTCGGGTGACCTACCAGCCTCTAAGTCTGCTCCAGCCCAGGTCAGCCAACCAGCCACCCAGTCTGCTCCAGCAAAGGTCAGCCAACCAGCCTCCCAGTCTGCTCCAGCCCAGGTCAGAATACCAGTCTCCCAGTCTGCTCCACCCAGACAGTCACCCACAACTGCAATCCTTATTGATTCAAATGGGAAGTTCTTGGTCCAGGAAAGATTATTCCCTAGACCCCAGGTGTATAAGTTCTGGTGTCCTACAACCGACAGTGCAATGCAGCTACTCAGTCAGACCAGGGTTGACACCCCCGACAACATCATCATCCACACTGGCAACTACAGTGAGGGAAAAAAGTATTTGATCCCCTGCTGATTTTGTACGTTTGCCCACTGACAAAGAAATGATCAGTCTATAATTTTAATGGTATGTTTATTTGAACAGTGAGAGACAGAATAACAACCAAAAAATCCAGACAAACGCTTGTCAGAAATGTTATAAATTGATTTGCATTTTAATGAGGGAAATAAGTATTTGACCCCCTCTCAATCAGAAAGATTTCTGGCTCCCAGGTGTCTTTTATACAGGTAACGAGCTGAGATTAGGAGCACACTCTTAAAGGGAGTGCTCCTAATCTCAGCTTGTTACCTGTGTAAAAGACACCTGTCCACAGAAGCAATCAATCAATCAGATTCCAAACTCTCCACCATGGCCAAGACCAAAGAGCTCTCCAATGATGTCAGGGACAAGATTGTAGACCTACACAAGACTGGAATGGGCTACAAGACCATCGCCAAGCAGCTTGGTGAGAAGGTGACAACAGTCGGTGCGATTATTCGCAAATGGAAGAAACACAAAATAACTGTCAATCTCCCTCAGCCTGGGGCTCCATGCAAGATCTCACCTCGTGGAGTTGCAATGATCATGAGAACGGTGAGGAATCAGCCCAGAACTACATGGGAGGATCTTGTCAATGATCTCAAGGCAGCTGGGACCATAGTCACCAAGAAAACAATTGGTAACATACTACGCCGTGAAGGACTGAAATCCTGCAGCGCCCGCAAGGTCCCCCTGCTCAAGAAAGCACATATACATGCCGGTCTGAAGTTTGCCAATGAACATCTGAATGATTCAGAGGAGAACTGGGTGAAAGTGTTGTGGTCAGATGAGACCAAAATCGAGCTCTTTGGCATCAACTCAACTTGCCGTGTTTGGAGGAGGAGGAATGCTGCCTATGACCCCAAGAACACCATCCCCACCGTCAAACATGGAGGTGGAAACATTATGCTTTGGGGGTGTTTTTCTGCTAAGGGGACAGGACAACTTCACCGCATCAAAGGGACGATGGACGGGGCCATGTACCGTCAAATCTTGGGTGAGAACCTCCTTCCTCAGCCAGGGCATTGAAAATGGGTCGTGGATGGGTATTCCAGCATGACAATGACCCAAAACACACGGCCAAGGCAACAAAGGAGTGGCCCAAGAAGAAGCACATTAAGGTCCTGGAGTGGCCTAGCCAGTCTCCAGACCTTAATCCCATAGAAACTCTGTGGAGGGAGCTGAAGGTTCGAGTTGCCAAACGTCAGCCTCGAAACCTTAATGACTTGGAGAAGATCTGCAAAGTGGAGTGGAACAACATCCCTCCTGAGATGTGTGCAAACCTGGTGGCCAACTACAAGAAACGTCTGACCTCTGTGATTGCCAACAAGGGTTTTGCCACCAAGTACTAAGTCATGTTTTGCAGAAGGGTCAAATACTTATTTCCCTCATTAAAATGCAAATAAATTTATAACATTTTTTATATGCGTTCTTCTTGATTTTGTTGTTGTTATTCTGTCTCTCACTGTTCAAATAAACCTACCATTAAAATTATAGACTGATCATGTCTTTGTCAGTGGGCAAACGTACAAAATCAGCAGGGGATCAAATACTTTTTTCCCTCACTGTACCTTCATGCCAAAGGTGAAAATGTATCTGGGGCAGTGAGAAGAGTGGCAGAACGGGCACAGGCTATGTTCCCAACAACCAATATAGTTGTGTCCACCCTCCTACCAAGAAAATACTTCCCAGGAAAGTTGATCGAAAAAATAAATCAAAAGATCACTGTGGACTGTGCCTCACTGCTCAACATCAGAACGGCTCACCATCCCACTCTGACATGTGAACATTTATACGATAATGTACATCTTGATCAGGACAGTATCAGAACCTTTGCCAAGGACCTAAAGGATGCAACACTTGGTAGGGACCCACACACCCATCACCCCAGCAGCAGCAGCCCCCAGCCCCACCTTCTGAAACAACAGTACCCCCACCATCCCCAGGAGAGAAGAGCCAGACACGGCTTATTACAGCACAGCTCTACAAGACCGGGCCCAACACAGCACAGATTTACCAGACCAGACCCGCCTCAGGACAGCTCGACCAGACCCGGCCCGCCTCAGGACAGCACGACCAGACCCGTCCCATCACAACACAGCTCTACTAGACCAGGCCCATCACAACACAGCTCTACTAGACCCGGCCCATCACAACATAGCACTGACCACTACTCTAGGGTCGGGCAGAACACTGTCCTTCAGAGAAGTACACCACATGATACAGTCCACACCATGTATCATTCAGATCATCAGCCTACATATGCTGAGGTAACCTCTGGCAAAACACACCTATCAACAATCAGAGATTGGAGAGGTGCGCCAACTACTGCATCTAATATGCAGACTACTGGGCTAGACAGACCCTTTAATTCACACGCACGCACATGCACGCACACACACACACACACACACACACACACACACACTCGCACACACACACAGGGTTGCAGATTGCATTGCATTGTCCTTATTTTTTGGGCCATTCTTATTAAGTTGTTTACAACTATCCTTTATTTTATTGGCACTGGTATTATAATAATAGTGATGTGTAATGGTGTGTGTGTGTATGTATGTATGTATGTATGTATGTATGTATGTATGTATATGTATATGTATGTACTTTACTCAAACCAGTGAATATCACTTATTATAAATGAGATCATTAACTATCAGCTCTTGGAATATCCAGGGCCTGTACTCTTCACATTTTGGTTATAAAACAACAAATCCAGAATTGATTAAAAACATCAAGGGACAGGACATCATAATCCTACTGGAAACATGGTGTCGTGGAGACATAGATACTCAGTGTCCCTCAGGCTATAGAGAAAGTTTACTACCATCAATCAAACATATAAATGTTAAACGGGGCCGAGACTCAGGTGGAATCATAATTTGGCATAAGCAGGACTTAGCACTGAATGAAATGAAAAAAGGTACTAATCACATTTGGTTAAAACTTAACAAAGGTACAATCTATTGTGACAATGATGTATACATATGTGCAGCTTATGCTCCTCCTTCAGATTCATCATATTATGATGATCAGTTTTTTGACAATCTCCATACAGAAATCATTCAATTTCAGGCAGAAGGTAAAGTGCTTCTTTGTGGAGATTTCAATGCAAGAACAGGTTCTGAGCCTGACTACACTGATGCGGGAGGTAACCACCACATATTTGGACACCCCTCCTTGTACAGTAGCCCTATTATAAATAATAGAAACAGTCCTGACCAAATACTGAACAAAAATGGGAAGGAGTTAGTGCATCTCTGTCGAGCCTTAGGCCTATACATGCTTAATGGTAGAATCAGAGGGGACTCTTTAGGTCAGTTTACTTACTGCTCAGCTCTTGGGACAAGTGTAGTCGATTATGCCATCACTGACATTGACCCCTCCTCCATTAGTGCATTCACTGTCAGACCACAGACACCATTGTCAGATCACAGTCAGATCAACGTGTTTCTGAAGAAATTAACCGGCAGTATTCATTCAAAAAAACTGTTGAATAAACTCTACAACATGAACCAATCGTACAGATGGGCTCAAAATAGTGCAGAGAAATTCATTGAAACATTGAACTCAAATGAAATGATGAACTCTATACAGTTTTTCAATTACTCACAATACCAAAACAATAAAGAAGGTGTCAATTCGGCTACTCAAAACATCAATTGCATTTTCCAAAAAGCAGCATCAAAAGCAAATTTGAGAAAACCAAAGAAATGCAACATCAGAAACAAAAAACAGAATGTTTCTGAAAAATGGTTTGATAACGAATGTAAAACAATTAGAAAACACCTAAGACAAATTTCAAATGAAAAACATAAGCAGCAAAACAACCCAGAGCTAAGCTATGAATACTTTGAAACTCTGAAACAGTATAAACATACACTAAAACGCAAGAAATTGAATTATACCAACAAGACACTTGATGAAATTGAAAGTGCAATTGACCAAAATCAGTTCTGGGACATGTGGAACAATTTAAGCATGACAAAGCCAGAAGAATTAGCCATACAAGATGAAGGAATTTTGAAAACTTATTTTGATAATCTATACAAAAACATCCCACAAAAAGACTTACAACAGAACCAATTAGAAATTCAAGAAAAATTAAACATCCTTGAATCGGTCATTAAAAACAACCAAAATCCATTAGATTACCCAATAACCCAACAAGAACTAAATAAAAAGCACAAATCTATAAAATCAAAGAAGGCTTGTGGTCTAGATAACATAAATGAAATGCTGAAAAACAGCACACATGAGTTGCAAAATGCTGTGCTTAAGTTGTTCAACATAGTTTTAACTTCTGGCTGCTTCCCTCCACAAAAGTGGAGACAAATCAGACCCCAATAATTACAGGGGAATTTGCGTAAACAGCAACTTGGGAAAGGTTTGCTGTAGCATTTTGAATTCAAGAATTCAAACCTTTCTTCAAGAGAAAAATGTGATAAGTAAATGTCAAATTGGCTTTCTCCCTAACCATCGCACTACTGACCATAAATACACCTTACACACACTAATTAATAAACACATCCACCAAAGAAAAGAGGACAAAATCTTTGCTTGCTTTATTGACTTTAAAAAAGCATTTGATTCTATTTGGCATGAAGGGCTATTCTACAAAATTCTCCAAAGTGGGCTTGGTGGTAAGGTGTATGACTTAATAAAATGTATGTACACAGAAAACAAGTGTGCAATAAAAATAAAAAACCAAAGAACATAATTATTTTCACAACGTCGAGGTGTGAGACAAGGCTGCAGTTTGAGTCCAAATCTTTTCAACATTTATATCAAAGAATTAGCAGACATGTTGGACAATTCTCCATACCCAGGACTCACACTATTTGACACAGAGGTAAAATACCTGCTATATGCTGATGACTTGGTACTTCTATCACCAACCAATGAAGGTCTTCAACAGAACCTTAACATTCTAGAGCAATATTGCAATAATTGGGCCCTGGCAGTAAATTTCAAAAAAACTAAAATCATGATTTTCCCCCCAAAAAAAACAGATGTCAGAAACACAAATATAAATTCACCCTGAACAACACCATAATTGAACACACAAAAAATTACACATACCTGTCACACCCTGGCTCTGGGACTCTATATGTTGAGCCAGGGTGTGGATATTCTATAGGTTGTCTTTCTGTGTTGGCCAGAGTGGTTCCCAATCAGAGGCAACGAGTGTCAGCTGTGGCTGGTTGTCTCTGATTGGGAGCCATATTTATAGAGGCTATTTGCCCACAAATGTTGTGGGATCTTGTTTCTAGTCTGTTTGTGTTAGACCGTGAACTGTCACGTTATCGTTTTGTTGTTTTTGATCGTGTCTCTAATAAAGAGTATGTTTGCCTGCAACGCTGTGCCTTGGTCCTCCTCTGTATACGACGATCGTGACAGAAGATCCCACCAAACCAGGACCAAGCAGCGTGTCCAGGAACACACGCAGGAGGTAACGCTGGTGGATGTCCTCCTCGGCTGGGGGCAGATTACGAAGGAGGAGGCCGTCCGGTACCGGAAGACGATGAAGGGGGAGACCCAGGCAGGAGTGGAGAAGCGGCGTCAACCGGGCCGTGGTCGGACAGGCGAGAGGCACACCCAATAATGTTTTAGGGGGGGGCACACGGCATGGGCGACTGGGCAGCAGGAGGCTGCCACAGGGCGAATTGGGAGATTAGGAGAGGAGGCCACCGGGTTTTGGGGGCCAGAAGGCAGGTTGGCGGAGCCTGGATGGAGAGCAGAGCCAACTCCCCGTACTCAGGCATGGCAGCATGAGACTGGGCAGGCTCCGCGGTATGCGGAGCTGCGCACTGTGCCACGAGTGGTCCGGCATAGTCCGGTACGTCCTGTGCGAGCACCCCGCACGTGTTGTGCGAAGGTGGGCATGCAGCCAGGACGGAGTGTGCCGGCTCAGCGCTCGTGGCCTCCAGTGCCTCTCCTCGGTCCCGGATATCCTGCGCCAGTGTCACGTGCTGTTATGCCAGTACGGGTACACAGCCCTGTACGTCCTGTGCTGATGCCTCACACAGAGTGTGTGAAGGTAGGCATTCAGCCAGGACGGGTTGTGGCAGCTCTTCACTCCAGGTCTCCTATCCGTCTCCACAGCCCGGTCCGGCCTGTCCCTGCTCCACGCACCAAGCCTACGGTGTGCGTCGCCAGCCCGGTCCGGCCTGTCCCTGCTCCACGCACCAAGCCTACGGTGTGCGTCGCCAGCCCGGTCCGGCCTGTCCCTGCTCCACGCACCAAGCCTACGGTGTGCGTCGCCAGCCCGGTCCGGCCTGTCCCTGCTCCTCGCACCAAGCCAGGGGTGCGCATCGTCAGCCCGGTCCGGCCCGTTACTACTCCACGCACCAAGCCAGGGGTGCGCATTGTCAGCCCGGTCCGGCCCATTCCTACTCCACGCACCAAGCCAGGGGTGCGCATCGTCAGCCCGGTCCGGCCCGTTCCTACTCCACGCACCAAGTCAGGGGTGCGCATCGTCAGCCCGGTCCGGCCCGTTCCTACTCCACGCACCAAGCCAGGGGTGCGCATCGTCAGCCCGGTCCGGCCCGTTCCTACTCCACGCACCAAGCCAGGGGTGCGAGTCGTCAGCCCGGTCCGGCCCGTTCCGGCTCCACGCACCAAGCCAGGGGTGCGCGTCGTCAGTCCAGCACAACCCGTGCCTGGGTCACCGGTGCCTGGTAAGGTACCGGTCAGCTGCTCCACACCGGAGCCAAAGCGGTCCGCTTCTACGATGTCCGGTCCAGCTCCAGCCAGCGGGGCCAGACCGGACCAGGGGCGCCACGGGGGGATGGTGGAAGGGTGGTGGTCAAGCCCGGAGCCGGAACCGCCTCCGAGGAGGAATGCCCACCCAGCCCTCCCCTGGTGTGTGTACGTTAGCCTTTAGGGGTGGGTACTGTCACACCCTGGCTCTGGGACTCTATATGTTGAGCCAGGGTGTGGATATTCTATAGGTTGTCTTTCTGTGTTGTTCAGAGTGGTTCCCAATCAGAGGCAACGAGTGTCAGCTGTGGCTGGTTGTCTCTGATTGGGAGCCATATTTATAGAGGCTATTTGCCCACAAATGTTGTGGGATCTTGTTTCTAGTCTGTTTGTGTTAGACCGTGAACTGTCACGTTATCGTTTTGTTGTTTTTGATCGTGTCTCTAATAAAGAGTATGTTTGCCTGCAACGCTGCGCCTTGGTCCTCCTCTGTATACGACGATCGTGACAATACCTTGGTCTGACCATATCTGCATCGGGAAACTTTAATATGGCAGTGAATGCACTCAAAGAAAAAGCCCGCAGAGCATTGTATGCAATAAAAATGAAATTATTCAAAATCAACATCCCAATTAGAATTTGGACCAAAATATTTGACAGTGTAATCCTACCAATAGCTCTTTACGGAAGTGAGGTTTGGGGGCCACTCAATAAACTGGACTTTAAAATATGGGACAAACATCCAATTGAAGCCCTACATGCAGAATTCTGTCGGAAAATTCTACAAGTCCAGAGAAATACACAAACTAATGCATGTAGGGCAGAATTGGGCCGCTTTCCAGTAGTAATGAAAATACAGAAAAGATCAGTAACATTTTGGCTACATCTAAATTCAAGTCCAAATTCAAGTCTGCAATTTAAAGCACTTCAAAACAAGAGCTGAGCCCAGAAACGAGCCCTCTCAGTCAGCTGGTGTTGGACCTAACCAACCAAGCTGACACCAGCACTGCTTCAAAAGAAAGAATTCCAATGAACAAAATCATGAACCAATCAAAGGACTCATATTTACAACATTGGAAAAACAAAACAAAATCCCAAAGCCGACTAAATTGCTATCTGACCCTAAACAGAGAATATGAATTGGCTGATTATCTCTACTCTGTCAGAGATACGAAGCAGAGACAGATCCTTACCAAGTACAGGCTGAGTGACCATCAATTGGCAATAGAAACCGGCAGACATAAAAAGACATGGCTACCCAAAAAGGAGCGTGTATGTAGTCACTGCACGACAGGGGAGGTAGAAACAGAGATGCACTTTCTCCTTTACTGTGATAAATATTCCTCACAAAGAGATTATATACCATTTTATTGTTGTTATTTATTTATTATTATTTACTACCATTTTTTATTATTATTTGTTATTCTTTATTATTTTATTACAATGTATATTGTATACATTGTTGCTTTGACAATATTGACGCAATGTTTTTCATGCCAATAAAGCAGCATGAATTGAATTGAATTGAGAGAGAGAGACAGAGACAGAGAGAGAGAGAGAGAGAGAGAGAGAGAGAGAGAGAGAGAGAGAGAGAGAGAGAGAGACAGAGAGAGAAAGAGAGAGAGAGAGAGAGACAGAGAGAGAGAGAGAGAGAGAGAGAGAGACTGTGCTCCACTTTCATTTCTACAATATCAGGCTCAAGATCCCTTGCTGTGACCCAAATAGCACCCTATTCACTATATAGCCTTATGGGTCCTGGTCTAAAGCAGTGCACTTTATATATATTTACTTCATAGTGAATATAGGGTGTCATTTGGGATTCAACCTCTGTTTTTTTAGGGGATAAATCCTGATATCTTCAATCCAGACCAAATGGCAGCAGTACAACTGAAGGGGACACTGTTGTCCCATATAGGGAGTCAGCTATCTGGCAGAACCATTTATATCATATAGGGAGTCAGCTATCTGGCAGAACCATTTATATCATATAGGGAGTCAACTATCTGGCAGAACCATTTATATCATATAGGGAGTCAGCTATCTGGCAGAACCATTTATATCATATAGGGAGTCAACTATCTGGCAGAACCATTTATATCATATAGGGAGTCAGCTATCTGGCAGAACCATTTATATCATATAGGGAGTCAGCTATCTGGCAGAACCATTTATATCATATAGGGAGTCAACTATCTGGCAGAACCATTTATATCATATAGGGAGTCAACTATCTGGCAGAACCATTTATATCATATAGGGAGTCAACTATCTGGCAGAACCATTTATATCATATAGGGAGTCAACTATCTGGCAGAACCATTTATATCATATAGGGAGTCAGCTATCTGGCAGAACCATTTATATCATATAGGGAGTCAGCTATCTGGCAGAACCATTTATATCATATAGGGAGTCAGCTATCTGGCAGAACCATTTATATCATATAGGGAGTCAGCTATCTGGCAGAACCATTTATATCATATAGGGAGTCAACTATCTGGCAGAACCATTTATATCATATAGGGAGTCAACTATCTGGCAGAACCATTTATATCATATAGGGAGTCAGCTATCTGGCAGAACCATTTATATCATATAGGGAGTCAGCTATCTGGCAGAACCATTTATATCATATAGGGAGTCAGCTATCTGGCAGAACCATTTATATCATATAGGGAGTCAACTATCTGGCAGAACCATTTATATCATATAGGGAGTCAACTATCTGGCAGAACCATTTATATCATATAGGGAGTCAACTATCTGGCAGAACCATTTATATCATATAGGGAGTCAGCTATCTGGCAGAACCATTTATATCATATAGGGAGTCAGCTATCTGGCAGAACCATTTATATCATATAGGGAGTCAGCTATCTGGCAGAACCATTTATATCATATAGGGAGTCAGCTATCTGGCAGAACCATTTATATCATATAGGGTGTCAACTATCTGGCAGAACCATTTATATCATATAGGGTGTCAGCTATCTGGCAGAACCTAACAACATCTGGACTG
The DNA here is from genome assembly GCF_964263955.1 of Coregonus lavaretus. Taxonomy (NCBI): domain Eukaryota; kingdom Metazoa; phylum Chordata; class Actinopteri; order Salmoniformes; family Salmonidae; genus Coregonus; species Coregonus lavaretus. The sequence continues at coordinate 6,326,670 of NC_140008.1, forward strand.
AAGTTGTCACACAGTGGTTGGTACATCACATATGTAATAATGGACACACACACACACACACACACACACACACACACAGACAATACAATGTCTCTACCCCCCCCACCCCCCCCCCTACGGTGCACAACTAAATGTGGAATAAGTTAAGGGGTGTGAATACAATGCATTCAGAAAGTATTCAGACCCCTTCCCTTTTTCCACATTTTGTTAATGTGGCCGTGAAAGGGCTGACTGTAGAGGAGGAGGCCGCTATTTTAGAGGTCCTCCAAGACCTGCGGATCTGCAGTTTAAGAGAGGAGGCCACCACATTACGGGGGCTGATAGCGCGAATAGAGCAGGAGAGCTCTCTTCAAGAGGAGGCGCTGCAGGAGGCCCGTAGGGAGAAGAAAGTGGTGGATGCACGGAGAGAGGAGCTGGTCAGGCAACAAAAGGAGCGTGTGTTCATTGAGGAACCAAGGTATGCGGAGATACGCACTGTGTCGCCAGTGCGCATTCACAGCCCAGTGCGTCCTGTGCCAGCGCCCCGCACGTGCCGTGCGAAAGTGGGCATCCAGCCAGGACGGGTTGTGCCAGCTGTACACTCCAGACCTCCAGTACGCCTCCACGGTCCAGTATATCCTGCTCCGGTTCTACGCACTGTGTCACCAGTGCGCCTCCCCAGCCTGGTACGCCCCGTACCTGCTCCTCGCAACAAACCAGTGGTGCGCGTATCCAGTCCGGTACGGCCCGTACCTGCTCCCCGCACCAAACCAGTGGTGCGTGTCGCCAGCCCGGCACGGCCCGTGCCTGCTCCTCGCACCAAACCAGTGGTGCGTGTCTCCAGTCCGGCCCGACCCGTGCCTGCTCCTCGCACCAGACCAGTGGTGCGTGTTCCCAGTCCAGCTCCGTTCAGCGGCTCCACTCCGGAGCCAGAGCAGTCCGCTCCACCGGTGCCTAGTCCAGCTCCGGTCAGCGGCTCCACTCCGGAGCCAGAGCAGTCCGCTCCACCGGTGCCAAGTCCAGCTCCGGTCAGCGGCTCCACTCCGGAGCCAGAGTAGTCCGCTCCACCGGGGTCCAGTTCAGCTCCGGTCAGCGGCTCCACTCCAGGCCTAGACGTCAGCCCCTCTCCAGGGTCGGGTCCTCCCACACCAGGGTCCAGACAGGGTTTGGTGCATCGCGGGAGGATTGCCGATCCAGGCCCAGACATCAGCCCCTCTATAGGTTCGGGGCCTCCCACACCAGGGTCCAGACAGGGCTTGGTGCATCGTGGGAGGAATGAGAGGGGAAGCATCGCGCCGAGGTCCAGACCAGACCAGGGGCGCAACGGGGAGGCAGAGAGGGAGAGGTCGTCACGCCCGGAGCCGGAGCCGCCTCCGAAGACTGAATGCCCACCCGGACCCTCCCCTAATGAGTCAGGTTGGTGCGGCCGGAGTACGCACCTTTGGGGGGGGGGGGGGGGGGGGGTACTGTCACGCCCTGGCCTTGAGAGGCCGGTTGTCTTTAGTTGGCTTGGTCAGGGTGTGAATTTCTATGTGTTGATCTAGTTTTGTATTTCTATGTTGGCCGGGTGTGGTTCCCAATCAGAGGCAGCTGTCTATCGTTGTCTCTGATTGGGGATCATACTTAGGCAGCCATGTTGCCTACCTTAGTTGTGGGATCTTGTTTGTGTTCCTGTTAGGCTTGTTGTGTGTATAGCCCATAGGACTTCACGTTTTCGTTGTTTTGTTATTTTGTCAAGTGTTTATTCGTCTTAATAAACATGTACGCATACCACGCTGCACCTTGTTCTGACCTGTCTCTCAACGACCGTGACACATAACAAAATGTGGAAAAATTCAAGGGGTCTGAATACTTTCCGAATGCACCATTAGGAATGCACTCTTTGTCTGCAATGAGATCATCAGGGATAACACCACCACAGCCTCTTCAGTGTTCTCAGGTTCAGCCCCAAATGGCACCCTATTCCCTATATAGTGCACTACTTTTGACCAGACCAAATGGCACCCTATTCCCTATATAGTATACAGTGCCATTTGGGAGACAGACATTGTAGTTCTGAATGACCAGCAGGGTTGGGGTCAGTTCCATTTAAATTCAGTGAATTCAGGAAGTAAACTGAAATTCCAATTCCAATTGTTCTCTATCTTCCTGTATAGATAGACTGAATTGAATGGAAATGACCCCAAACCTTCTGACCATTTTATAGTTGTCATCTGCATACAGCCATATAACTTTTCCAAGGATCTCAAACCAATGAAAGTGCAGTGTGGAAAGTAACAATTGCTTGAATAATACATGGTCAATATTGCTTAACTGATCAATTAGAGGCCTACAGACAATGGGCTGATTAGTGTGTGGGTAGCCTATAGTTTATAATTTACAACAACAAAGATTCTGTCATCAGCTACCGCAGGGACTTTATAAATCATATCCTCCATAATCCTGACTGGACTGGGATGCTGAGTGCACCTGCCTTCCCGTCTATCCTCGTGCAGCGCTCCTATGGCAACGCGATAAATTAGCCCCATTAATATCCACGTTATTAGAGAGCACTAAATGGATGGATCAGTGATGTCAGCACACACGTCAGCCAGCGGTCTTTGAATGCAAGCTGGTGAGGACTGACTGACTGCGTGGAAGGCAGCGTGTCATCATTTTCCTATTGACAGCTAAGCTAGCCAGGGATATAATATTTTGGGAGGAGGAGAATCAGGAGAGAGATCATGCTTTGTCATTGAGGATCTCAGTTTAGCCACCAGCCAGCATCCTCCCTCACTGTCTCCGGCTGGCACGTCCGACGCTCAGAGCAGTCAGCATGCAGGCAGCATCAGCACCCCGATCTGTTGTCATCATCTAGGCTACACTCTGATTCAGCAATACCTGGATACCTGGACGTCATTCATCGATTTACTGGTCATGCACCCTAATATGACCGTCGCACCGAAGCGGTACAAACTGTTGCTACCGGGAGAGCAGGCAGCAGCACGTTTCAAGTGTCAAGTAAGATTCGACCTGTTCCTGTCCTGCTGCAGATCGCCGTCACTGCTTTTGGAATCCTGAGCCGTTTGAGTTTATTCAATATATGTTTTGTTATCATCACAGCTTATATATTCTTGTTTCTTTTTCAAACGCGTTTTTCTCGTAGCCCAGGCTAGTGAGCGTCTGTCTTATCCTTTCTTCAATAGGCCTACCCATAATGGATATGTTTCATTCTTCCATGCGCAAAAGGCTGTACAGCTTGCCGCAAAACATTGTCCAAAGAGGCTCTGTCTCTGTGATGATTGACGAGGGAGGAGAATACGGTGGTGGCGACAAGGACACAAAGAAGAAAAGTACCAGTATCAGGCTGAAGCCTCTTCTCCTTCCTGGACCTCCATCCCCCGCCAGCAGCTGCAAGAGAAACGGGGACAGGGACCCCAAGAGCGGAGCTCCCAGAGACTTGGAAACGGACGTTGCCGGTAAGACCAACTTAAACGGGGACTGTCGCCTTTTTAAAGGTAGCCTCTCTTCCATCACTGGTCGGCACACTCTTGGGTCAGATCCAGCGGAGCAGCGGAGGCTGATCCCCGAGATAGACGCCAGCGCTAACGAGGAGAGTTACCCCGGAGGAGAGACTGGTTCGGGGGCCGAGCAGGGCGCGCAGGGTGCCGTTGGTCGCAGTGCTGGCACACACCGCCAATCGTCCGTCTTCGATCAGTCCACTTTAATCAAGTTAGAAGGCACCGAATCGATCATGCCAGACGAAGCAGAGCAGTTGTATCGGGCAGGCTTCATGCACAGGCAGTTCGGAGCGATGCTTCAACCAGGAGTCAACAAGTTCTCTCTGAGAATGTTGGGGAGCGAGAGGGCGGTGGAGCACGAGAGAGAACGCGTGAAGTCTGCAGGATTCTGGATCATTCATCCATACAGTGATTTTAGGTAATTGTTCAGAAAATCTGTATCAATCATTGTTGATCAATTTCGATTGATCTATTGGTTAATTGATTGAGTGTCTGGTTAGATTAGGCCTCTCAGAGGTTACATATCCTATCCAATACATTATTATGATAAAAGTATATACTGTCTGACTAAGTGTAAGCTCAGTTTGGCTAAGAAAATACATGTTTGTGGTGTTATCAAAGTCCAAATCTACTGTTTGAATATCCTAGATCATATTAGCTGATAGGGTGAAACCAATATAAAGCAAAACTCTTAGTGGTTTAATTGTTCCCTACCCCTCTGACTTATACCCTACCCCTCTGACTTATTCCCTACCCCTCTGACTTATTCCCTACCCCTCTGACTTATTCCCTACCCCTCTGACTTATTCCCTACCCCTCTGACTTATTCCCTACCCCTCTGACTTATTCCCTACACCTCTGACTTATTCCCTACCCCTCTGACTTATTGGGTCTTGACTGGGTTGGACGTTGGTCTAAAGTAAAGGTCAAAGATACATACCAGTTAAATTTAAATACAGTATTTAGATTTGACTGCTGGCATGCATATTTATTTTGCATTTCCAGTCATATTCATATCCCACTAATACTGCTGCAACTGATCTTTTAGGCTCAGCTTTTTTCTGGCTCAATAAGGATATGTCATTTGGCCACAAAATGTGTAGGCCAGTGTGTATGTGTGTGTGTGTGTGTGTGTGTGTATGTGTGTGCGTGCGCACGATTGTGCATACTTGTGTGTGCAGAGAAAGAGAGATCCTGTCCCACAACTGTTTATTTCATATCTTCCCAAAAAATTTATGGAAACAAATAATCAAACAAACAAACAACACCAACAACACCACCAACAACACCAACAACACCACCAACAACACCAACAACACCAACAACAACACCACCAACAACACCAACAACACCAACAACAACACCACCAACAACACCACCAACAACAACACCAACAACAGCAACAACACCAACAACACTACCAACAACACCAACAACACCAACAACAACAACAACACCAACAACACCACCAACAACACCAACAACACCAACAACAACAGCACCAACACCACCAACAACACCAACAGCAACACCAACACCACCAACAACACCACCAACAACACCACCAACAACACCAACAACACCAACAACAACAACACCAACAACACCACCAACAACACCAACAACACCAACAACACCAACAACACCAACAACAACACCACCAACACCACCAACAACACCACCAACAACACCAACACCAACAACACCACCAACAACAACACCAACAACACCACCGACAATAACAGTACCACCACCACCAACAACAACACCAACACCACCAACAACACCAACAACACCACCAACAACAACACCACCAACAACACCCACAACACCAACAACACAACCAACAACACCAACAGCAACACCATCAACACCACCAACAACACCAACAACAATACCAACAACACCACCAACAACACCAACAACAACACCAACAACACCAACAACAACAACAACACCATCAACACCACCAACAACAACACCATCAACATCACCAACAACACCAACAACACCACCAACAACAACACCAACAACAACACCAACAACACCAACAACACATGCACTATTTGCTAGGGGGAACAACAAATGACAGATTATACAGATTTTACAGAGGCCTTAATGATGTACAGGTATTGACTGTTTTTACAGCTGTCTTTTTGGAAGAATGTAGAACAGTCTTAATGTGCTGCTAGAACTCCTTGCAGAAAATAAGGAAGTGTGGTTTTTTATTAGTGAATTTACATTTCTGAATATGACATTTTGCCATTAGCACCATTACATTTACTTTTCTTGATCCTTATTATAATAAAGGAAACCGAGCAGCACATTCTCCCATAACAAACAAAAGTCAACAAGAATATTATCAATTATAAATCTACAAATATCTTGCCATAATCTCTTTTCATGTAGACACTGCCAAAATAAATGCAAAACAGTTTCTGGATGCTCAACACAAGAAGTGCAGTTAACGTTAATGTATTTTTGGAGTTTCTTCAGGTAATGATTTGCGGTAATACTTATGGATCATTCTGAAAGAGACCTCTTTGACCTTGTTAACAAGCAGGCATTTGTGTGGTAATAACCGAACCTTTTTCCAACAGATATTATTGGCAAAGGTATTCCAGTAAATTGTGACATAAGGAATAGATACAACATCCCTTTGAAATAAAGCACCTATATATCTGTTATTCTTCTGAGGGGGCAAGGAGAAACACATTTTTCCTACTGGAGAGTCAACTGGATTAAGCGAGGGTATCTCAAGAAGTTGAGGTCTGGTTACACCTTGAAACAGCATGACAGTTCCAGAAGGACTAGCATCAAAGACTATGGAGAACTATCTAGGTGTAACAAACATTCTGCATTCAAAAGTTGACTCACCAGTAGGATATGATTATCAAACCAGTTCTTAAAAAACATAGACTTGTTTCTATACAGAATATCCTTATTGTTCCAAACTAAATGCCTACGTGGGGAAAATATTATGTTTATATATTAATGACCATGCTATGACCATTGTGTAGGAATCTTATCAATGTTATACTTACAAAGCTAAATCAAATTGAATCCACCAAAACAGGAGAAGACATAATGAGTGATGAAATTCCAAACTGAAGCTGGATTCTTTAAGGAACACAGAAACAAGCCAGTTCGTTCCAGAACACAGAATCAAGTCAGTTCGTTCCAGAACACAGAATCAAGCCAGTTCGTTTCAGAACACAGAAACAAGCCAGTTCGTTCCAGAACACAGAAACAAGCCAGTTCGTTTCAGAACACAGAAACAAGCCAGTTCGTTCCAGAACACAGAAACAAGTCAGTTCGTTCCATCATTCCATCTTAACATCACGCAACATGTTTTTTGTATGATTTCAACCTTGAGTTCCCTCTCTCTCTGCTCTCCCATGTTCCCTCTCTCTCTGCTTTCACATGTCCCCTCTCTCTCTGCTCTCACATGTCCCCTCTCTCTCTGCTCTCCCATGTTCCCTCTCTCTCTGCTCTCCCATGTTCCCTCTCTCTCTGCTCTCCCATGTTCCCTCTCTCTCTGCTCTCCCATGTTCCCTCTCTCTCTGCTCTCCCATGTTCCCTCTTTCTCTGCTCTCCCATGTTCCCTCTCTCTCTGCTCTCCCATGTTCCCTCTCTCTCTGCTCTCCCATGTTCCCTCTCTCTCTGCTCTCCCATGTTCCCTCTCTCTGCTCTCACATCAGGACATTTCCACTGGCCTGTAGTATCCTCTCCTTCTATCCTGATGTGAGCCACAGTGGGGTTTTTCCACTCATCTGAATTACACTTTTTTTTATCATTTAGTGAGGCCATGGGATTAGAGAGAGAGAGTGCAGCAGGCCGGCCGCTAGAGTTAGGTCGGGGCTTTTTGAAATGGGGTAATCAAAATAGGTTAACATGACCGTTCAAAATATTAGAAGCACACATCAGGCGGGATTATGACAACACAATTAGTCTAATGGGAGGGAGTTTGGGGGGGGGGGGGGGGGGGGGGTAGGTAGGGTGGAGAGAGGGGGAGTGGGGCCCTAACCACTCACAACTCAACTGTAGAGTGATTGAAATGACGGGTGAGTGAGAGTGTGAGTGGGAAATCAGGACAGGACGCACTTGTAACTACACAGTCATCATACCAGCTGTCCGTGCAGCTCAGAAGTGTGTTTAGGCTGTGACATAATGATATGCGTTGTTTTGGGGTTAAAGTAAAACCTTACCACTGCTGTCTCGGGATGGAAGGGTAGTTAGGGGGTTAAAGTAAAACCTTACCACTGCTGTCTCGGGATGGAAGGGTAGTTAGGGGGTTCAAGTAAAACCTTACCACTGCTGTCTCGGGATGGAAGGGTAGTTAGGGGGTTCAAGTAAAACCTTACCACTGCTGTCTCTGGATGGAAGGGTAGTTAGGGGGTTCAAGTAAAACCTTACCACTGCTGACTCGGGATGGAAGGGTAGTTAGGGGGTTAAAGTAAAACCTTACCACTGCTGTCTCAGGATGGAAGTGTAGTTAGGGGGTTAAAGTAAAACCTTACCACCGCTGTCTCAGGAAGGAGTTAGTTAGTGACATCATGATGATGAAGCTAGTGCAGAAGTTGCTTTTGTAAATATAACTGTGAGTGATGATTTAGGTCTCAGCCTCTGTTTCATTTGAACATATCTAGGCTAACTGATTGATTTCTGGCATGAACCTTCCACACACATCTGGCTGGGTCAAACCACACAGATGGACAGCAGAACCAGATAATCTGGCTATGTCAATCCACACAGATCAATCAATCAATCAAATGTATTTATAAAGCCCTTTTTACATCAGCAGTTGTCACAAAGTGCTTATACAGAAACCAGCCTAAAACCCCGGAGAGCAAGTAATGCGGATGCGGATGTAGAAGCACGGTGGCTAGGAAAAACTCCCTAGAAGGCAGAGAGAGAGAGAGAGAGAGAGAGAGAGAGAGAGAGAGAGAGCGAGAGCGAGAGCGAGAGAGAGAGAGAGAGACAGAGAGACAGAGAGAGAGAGAGAGAGAGAGAGAGAGAGACAGAGAGACAGAGAGAGAGAGAGAGAGAGAGAGAGAGAGAGAGAGAGTGAGCCGAGCCAAGCTGTACTGATCTGGCCTGGTTACACATCCACCATAGTTGCTGGATCTGTGCCGAAAAGGACGATGTGAAAATAACATATCTGAGCCATGATCGAGCCATGGTTGCACGCTCTGAACTGTAAACATTGCTGAGTTTGTTGCTGATCAGCCTATAAGCTTCCTTTCTATAGGTGGGTCCTGCAACTAGGCAACCAGACTAAATGCATGTTAATGTGGGCTGTGGAGCTTAGATCCCTCTCTGTCTCTGTTCTGTCTGCTCTGTCAACTAGTAGAGAACATTGCAGATAAGTATCCAGCACAGTTATGATCCCTTTCTGTTCTGATTGATCTAAGCTTCTTTTCCGTCATTTTAAACCACTTTTTTTTTCACTTTGCCCGGAACTCTTCTCTCGGCCTCTCCTGTGCTCTCTGACCTCTCTCCACCTGACCCACATAACAATCCACCCCCGGGACCAAAAGAGAGAGAGAGAGAGAGACGTACCTATAATACTGCCATTCCACCTGTTTGCCCTATTTTCTGAAAGCATCAGATAAATATGTTGTGGGTTCGGTTCCCGTGTGGGCCACAATGTTTTGGGTTCGATTCCCGTGTGGGCCACAAGGTTTTGGGTTCGATTCCCGTGTGGGCTACATATTACTGAATACTGTATGGGTTGACAGTTCTGTGAGTTGCTTTGGATAAAGGTGTCTGCTGACTGACCATAATGTTATTATTACAGTATTAGTATTTGCTGACAGCATCAGATAAGGAAGGTGGATGTGGAGTGTCCAACGGGGTAGTGGTTCTAGGTGGGCAGCAGGGGTCAATTCCATTTAAATTCAGTCATATAGGAAGTATTCCAACACCATCTCCATGCGTTTCAATTAGGATTTAGAATTAGAATTAGAATGTTCGGTTTACTTCCTGAATTGGACTGAATTTGAATATAATTTACGCTTAACTCTGCTACCAACCTAGAACCCCTGTCTCTGGTGAAATGGCCGCCAGCCCTGGTTGTCAGTGAAGTGGTGGATGGGTTAGAGACTAGGGAGAGGAGGGTCAGCTGATGCTGTGCTGATGTGACCTTATGTGTCGTGGGCAGTAAAGTACTGTCCGTTTTTGGGGCCGGCCGACCAGCTGTTCGTCCCTGTCCTGTAACAGTGGCAGGCAGAGAGCAGTCAGCAACAGTAGAATGACGTGTGCAGCAGAGCCAGAGCAGAGAGGTTAAAGGGGAAATCCGGGATTTCAACCTCGATTTTTTGACTTTCAAATTAATTAATACTAAATAGCCATTGATTGTTGAAGAATATAACTTATAAATGCCTCATGAGCTTATTTTAACTGTCTTACGCCATCAGAACCCATATTATAAGCTTGTTTTACTTAATTGTTTGTAAACACTGTATAGCTTCAAAACATGGTTGAAAAACTATAATTTTGATCTGATGTATGGTCAGTCCATGCATCCATAGCTTTGACTGTCTATGAATTTGAGAGTGAGCCCAATCACTCAGCTGTTTACTAAAAGAAGTGGCGGGGCCGGGGTGGCCAGTCTGTTGTTTTTCCAATCCCAGATTGCCCCATTAATGCTAACGACTCTAACATCTGGCTGGTGAGGGCGGACTCCTGGAGATGACATGGATTCCCGAGAGATAACGCAGGGATTTATCCACCAGAGAGGGGAAAGAGCAATTAGGACCAGTGTGTCACAGCACTGCAGAGATAGAGAGGGCAGAGAGGGCAGAGAGGGGGAGGGGGGGGGGGGGGGGAGAGAGAGGGGAATATGAACAGAGAGGGGGATAGAGGGATATGAACAGAGAGAGAGGGAAATGAACAGAGAGAGAGGGTAATGAACAGAGAGAGAGGGTAATGAACAGAGAGAGAGGGTAATGAACAGAGAGAGAGGGAAATGAACAGAGAGAGGGAAATGAACAGAGAGAGAGGGAAATGAACAGAGAGAGAGGGAAATGAACAGAGAGAGAAAGAGAGAGAGCAATAGACAGATTAGCAGAGAGAGAGAGGGATGGAGAGAGAGAGAGAGAGAGAGAGAGAGAGAGAGAGAGAGAGAGAGAGATGGCAGATGAGCAGCTAGCTAGCAGGATGCAAATGCTTTGTTTAGCAGAGAAACAACAGAGAGATGATTATAACAAATGTTCCCCTCACTTCCCCTTCCTGCCTGACCGCCCTACCCTGCCATCAAGGTGTTGTACTTTTAGGTGGGCTGTTCTGTTCTCTTGTCCTGTCAGTGATTACAAATGTGATTCTCCTCAGTTGTGCTGTACCCTGTCTTCTTCTCTACCACTATGTATTTATTTATTGTATTTGTATTTGTATTTATTAGGGATCCCCATTAGTTCCTGCCACGGAAGCAGCTACTCTTCCTGGGGTTTACTGTGGATCCCAATTAGTTCCTGCCAAGGCAGCAGCTACTCTTCCTGGGGTTCAAACACATTAAGGCACATCACACAAAAAAACTAAAACAGTACATCATACATCATTACACCACCACATATCTACAACAAAAAATGTAAAATATAACAATATTACAATGTACGTGTGTGTAGAGTGTGTGTGCTAACATGTGTGTGTGTGTGTGCCTATGTGTGTGTCTCTTCACAATCCCCGTGTCAGGTCGTGTTGTAGGTGTGGTGTAGGAATCAAACGCAGGAAGCAGACTGAATTCCAAAAAGCTGTATTCCTGCCCAAACACAGGCAACAGGACAAAATAAGCCTGACAGCAAAATACGCACGAAGGCGAAAAGACAATGCGCACAAACAGGTGCGTCAGGATGAAATAAGTGCACACACAAGTGCAACGAACGCTCCAGCAAACAGTGGAGAAAATAACGCTCAACCGAGCAATACACAGACTGACGGTAACAATCACACACAACACAAGACAAACACAACGAGAAACTTATAGGACACTAATTACTACAAAACAGAAACAGGTGTAGAAACAAACAGACAAAAGCAAACGAACATGAAACATCAATCGGTGGCAGCTAGAATTCCGGAGACGACGAACGCCGAAGCCTGCCCGAACAAGGGAGAGAGGCAGCCTCGGCCGAAACCGTGACAGTACCCCCCCCTTGACGCGCGGCTCCAGACGCGCGCCGACTCCGGCCTTGGGGACGACCCGGAGGCCGCGGCGCAGGGCGCGTCGGATACCCCCGATGGAATTCCGTCAGGAGCGACGGGTCCAAGATGTCTCTCCTCGGCACCCAGCACCGCTCCTCCGGACCGTACCCCTCCCACTCCACTAGATACTGAAGACCCCCTCTCCGACGTCTAGAATCCAAGATGGATCTCACGGTGTACGCCGGTACCCCCTCGATGTCCAACGGGGGCGGGGGGGTCTCCAAGATCTCATGTTCTTGGAGTGGGCCTGCTACCACCGGCCTGAGAAGGGACACATGGAACGAGGGGTTAATACACTTATACTCAACTGGTAACTGTAATCTATAACATACCTCGTTCAACCTTCTCAGGACTTTAAATGGCCCTACAAACCGCCGACCCAGCTTCCGACAGGGCAGGCGGAGGGGCAGGTTTCTGGCAGAGAGCCAGACTCGATCTCCAGGTGCGTACACTGGCCCCTCACTGCGGTGTAGGTCGGCGCTCGTCTTCTGTCGACGTATGGCACGCTGCAGATGGACGTGTGCAGCGTCCCACGTCTCCTCCGAGCGCCGCACCCACTCATCCACAGCGGGGCCTCGATCTGGCTCTCATGCCATGGTGCCAGAACCGGCTGGTACCCCAAAACACACTGAAAAGGGGTTAGTTGGGTGGAGGAGTGGCGGAGAGAGTTCTGTGCCATCTCGGCCCAGGGCACATATCTCGCCCACTCCTCCGGCCGATCCCGGCAGTACGTTCTGAGAAACCTACCCACATCCTGGTTAACGCGTTCCACCTGCCCATTACTCTGTCACGGTTCAGACAGACGACCAGAGGACCACAATTGCGTCACACCAGAAAGTTTATTAAACTTAAGGGAAAAGGGAAGTAGGGAGTGAATGAAGGCTCCAGGGGTAACAGGGATCCCGTCCAATGCGCTGGGTCTGTGCCCCCCCCAGTGGCAGCGATGCGTCCTATGAAGCCGGTGGTGGGTGGTCCAGAAGTCCTGGGGGGGGGAGACACAGACACAACAGGGCGGAATGAAACCAGGCAGCAGTACAGTTCAAGGGAAATCCAAAATACGTAGTAGCAAGGCAGAAGGCTGGTCAGAGTTACCGGGATTGAAGAGTAGTCAGGAGTCGTAATGGCAGAAGCAGGTCTGGATCTCCTGAGGCAGAAGAGTATCCAAAAAACAGGCAGGTCCGGGGTCACAAAACCAGGGTGAGCCAGAAGCGCGAGCAAACAGGTTCCGGGTGTGAGCTTTGCAGACGATCTGACACCGGAGAGCTGAAAGACAGGGCCTTAAATACTGGGAGAGGTAGTGGGTAATGCAGCGCAGCTGGCAGAGTAATTAGAGCAGAGCAGAGCAGGGACAGGTGGAGCTAGTTAGGCTGAGTAGAGAGAGTGGTGAGCAGAGTGGAAGAAAATTAAGGTGGTAACCCGGTGGAGTGAGAGGCCCATGACAGAACCCCCCCCCCAAGGGACGGCCCCAGAAGTCCCAAGAGCAACACCACGCCGGGCGGGAGGAGGGGAGCCGGAGGAGGGCTAGAACTCCTCCGAACGGTCCGAGTGAACGTCCTCATCCTCGGAGGAAGCCGGAGGGCCGTGGTCGGGAGATGGGACAGGTCCCGAGACAGGATCAGGCACAGGACAGGAAGCCGAGCGGGCCGGACGGTTAGGGACCCCTCTGGGGCGGCCCCTACGGATTGCAGGTTGATCAGGATGCCGTTGGTGGAAAGCGGTGATGAGAGTCCTATCCACAATCCGACTAGCTGGCACCCAGGTCCTCTCCTCAGGTCCATAGCCCTCCCAGTCAATGAGGTACTGGAGACCCCTACCCCTCCGTCTGGACCGAAGCAGGCGGCGGACGGTGTAAACCAGACCACCATCGACGAGCCGTGGAGGAGGAGGACCAGGCGCAGCAGGGACCAGCGGACTCTCATGGATGGGCTTAATCTTAGACACATGGAAAGTGGGGTGCACCCTCAGGGAATTAGGCAGTTGGAGCCGGACAGCAGTTGGGCTAATCACTCTTATGATAGGGAATGGGCCAATGAACCGAGGTGCCAGCTTCTGCGACTCCACCCTGAGTGGCAGGTTCTTCGATGACAACCACACCCTTTGACCAACATGGTAGGTGGGAGCAGGAATTCTCCGACGGTTGGCCCCGGTAGTGTAGCTGGCAACGGATCTGAGGAGTGTGGCTCGGGCTTGTGACCAGGTGCGGCGACATCGACGGGCAAAAGCAAGTGCAGATGGGCAAGTAACCTCCTCTTCCTGGCTGGCAAATAGAGGAGGCTGGTATCCATAAACACATTGGAAAGGGGACATACCGATGGCAGAGCAGGTCAAAGAATTGTGTGCGTACTCCACCCATGTCAATTGCTGCGACCAGGAGTGGGGGTTGCGTGAAGTCATGCATCGCAGTGCCTTCTCGAGCTCCTGATTAGCCCGCTCTGACTGCCCATTGGATTGGGGATGGAATCCGGAAGTCAGACTGACTGTGGCTCCCAGCAGGTGACAGAACTCCTTCCAAAAAGCGGAGGAGAATTGTGGACCACGGTCAGAAACTACATCCTTTGGCAGTCCGTGGATCCGGAAGACGTGTTCCAGGACCACCTGGGCGGTCTCCTTGGCGGTTGGGAGCTTGGGGAGGGGAATGAAGTGTGCCATCTTGCTGAAACGGTCAACGATGGTGAGAATGACGGTCATGCCACTTGAAGGGGGCAGCCCCGTGACAAAGTCAAGGGCGATGTGAGACCAGGGACGTCTGGGCACAGGCAGGGGCTGCAGCAATCCGGCTGGGGGCTGGCAGGACGACTTGTGTTGGTTGCAGATGGGGCAGGCTTGGACGAATTCCCGTACATCCTTCCTCAGAGAGGGCCACCAGAACCTCTGGGCGAGCAGGTTGTAAGTGCGGGTGGAGCCAGGGTGACAAGCTAGGCGGGAGTCATGTCCCCACTGAACGACCTGGGACCTCAGGTCTTCGGGGACAAAAAGGCGGTCAGCTGGGCAAGTGCTGGGACCTGGCTGGTTACGGAGAGCCTCCAGCACCTGTTCCTCAACAGCCCAGGTCAGAGCTGCAACGATGCAGGGACTTGGCAGAATCGACACAGGGTCCTTGGAGGGGGTGTCATCCTTCTGGAATTGACGGGAGAGGGCGTCTGGCTTGGTGTTGCGTGATCCAGGCCGGTATGACAGAGTGAAATTAAACCTGGTGAAGAACAGGGCCCAGCGGGACTGCCTGGAGTTCAACCGTTTGGCCGTGCGGATGTACTCCAAGTTCTTATGATCGGTCCAAACGAGAAATGGAATGGTGGACCCCTCCAGCCAGTGACGCCACTCCTCCAAGGCAAGCTTCACAGCCAGCAGCTCACGGTTCCCTATGTCGTAATTGCACTCAGAGGGGGACAACCGACGTGAGAAAAAGGCACAGGGATGGAGCTTCCTATCCTCCGCAGCCCACTGAGAAATCACAGCACCAACTCCCACATCCGAGGCGTCCACCTCCACAATGAATTGCCGGTCCACATCAGGCATCTGGAGGATGGGAGCGGAGGTGAACCTCACCTTGAGGGTACTGAAGGCTTTGTCGGCTGCTGGGGTCCAGGTGAAGGGTTGCTTGGTGCTGGTTAGAGCAGTGAGAGGGGCAGCAACGGTACTGTAGTTCCGGATAAACTTCCTATAGAAGTTAGCAAACCCCAGAAACTGTTGCAGCTTCTTTCTGTTCTCCGGAACAGGCCATGAAGTGACTGCTGATACTTTGGCAGGATCCATTTGGATACTTCCCTCTGCCACTATGTACCCCAGGAAGGCCACTGTCTTGACGTGAAACTCACATTTCTCTGCCTTGGCGTAGAGGGAATTCTCCAGAAGACGATGAAGGACTTGCTGGACATGGCGGGTGTGTTCAGACAGGTTTCTGGAGTAGATTAAGATGTCATCCAGGTAAACGAAGACAAACTTGTTTAACATGTCCCGCAGTACATCATTCACTAGAGCCTGGAACACAGCAGGAGCATTGGTGAGGCCAAAGGGCATAACCAGATACTCGTAGTGGCCTGTTGGTGTATTGAATGCGGTTTTCCATTCATCTCCCTCCCGGATCCGCACTAGGTGGTAAGCGTTTCTGAGATCCAACTTGGTAAAAACAGTGGCTCCCTGGAGCAACTCAAAAGCAGAGGTGAGCAGAGGCAGAGGGTAACGGTTTTTCACTGTGATGTCGTTGAGTCCCCTGTAGTCGATGCAGGGGCGAAGAGATCCGTCCTTCTTCCCCACAAAGAAGAAGCCAGCACCAGCAGGAGATGAAGATGAACGGATTAATCCTGCGGACAGAGAGCCATTGATGTAGTCCTCCATGGACTTTCTTTCAGGAGCAGACAACGAATAAAGACGACCCTTTGGAGGAGCTGTTCCAGGGAGGAGGTCGATGGCACAGTCGTACGGTCGGTGAGGGGGCAGAGATGTGGCTCTTGCTTTGTTAAACACCTCTCTGAGACCATGGTAGCATTCTGGGACATTGGAGAGGTCAGGAGCGGAGTTAGTAGGTACTGGCCGAGGGGGTAGTGCGGCAGCAAGCAGGCAGGTTCGGTGGCAGTCCTCTCCCCACTCCCTGATCACCCCGGTCACCCAGTCGAGCTGAGGGTTGTGCCGGCGGAGCCATGGGTAACCCAGGATGAGGGGTTGGCCTGGAGAGGGGAGCAGGTGAAACTGGATAGTTTCTTGATGGTTTCCGGACAGACCCATCGAGACCGGGGCCGTGACATGAGTGACCGATCCGAGTAAGTGTCCGTCCAGTGCCCGGGCAGGAATAGGAGGTGTCAAACGGAGGTTCTCCAGTCCCAGTTGGCGTGCCAGCTTGATGTCCATTATGTTGGCTTCGGCGCCAGAATCCACCAGAGCAGCCAGGGTGTGAGTTGAGTCAGAGAGGCGGAGGTGAACTTGCAGCAGGGGTTTGTGGTCGGAGGACTGGATGGTCATTGAACTCAACCGGACTCCCCCTATGCCCGGTGAGCTTCGGCCCTTTAAAGGGCAGGTTACCACACGATGTCCCTCACCTCCACAATAGAGGCAGAGGTTTGAGGTGAAGCGGCGCTGGCGCTCTGCAGGAGTGAGGGAGGCTCGCCCAATCTCCATAGGTTCAGACTGATCAAGCTGACCTGGGTGAGTGGCAGTAGATGACAGGAGCCCAGTCGGATCTCTCCGAATGCCGGTAGTAGGTGGACCTTGGCGCCCCCTCTCACGACGACGGGTCTGTATCCTTCTGTCGATCCTGACAGTCAGTGCGATGGCTTCATCAAGAGTGGAAGGCAGTTCATGGGAGACCAACTCGTCCTTGATATAGTCAGCCAAACTATGGAAGAACGCGTCCACCAACGATGGTGTGTTCCAAGAACTTCGTCTAGCCAGGGTTCGGAAGTCGATGGAATGGTCTGCGACTGTACGTCTGCCTTGTCGAATACTGAACAGTTCACGAGACGCCTCTGCGGTGGGTGAATCCAGGTCAAACACCTTCAGCATCTCCTCAGCAAACAGGTCGAAGGTTGCACATGCGGGGGTTTGACGTTCGAACTCTGCTGTTCCCCAGAGTCGAGCTCGGCCCGTCAGGTGAGTGATGGCATACCCAACTTTAGCCCCCTCCGTGGCGAAGGTCCTTGGCTGCAAGGAGAACTGAAGTCGGCAGCTAGTCAGGAATGGCCGGACCTGGGTTGAATCGCCGTTGAACCGCTCGGGGTTTCCAATCTTGGGTTCCGGAGCAGCGGCTGCAATGACCGGGGCAGGTAACTCGGGGGCTGGGCTGGTGGGCAGACTGGCTGGGGTAAGGTTGGTGAGGAGTTGAATGATCATGGCGAGTTGTTGTTGCTGCTGCTGGAACTGCTGCTCATGCTCATCGGTTTCCATGTCGGGGAAAGTGTGCGCTGAGTCCATAATGGTCAGATCGTACTGTCACGGTTCAGACAGACGACCAGAGGACCACAATTGCGTCACACCAGAAAGTTTATTAAACTTAAGGGAAAAGGGAAGTAGGGAGTGAATGAAGGCTCCAGGGGTAACAGGGATCCCGTCCAATGCGCTGGGTCTGTGCCCCCCCCAGTGGCAGCGATGCGTCCTATGAAGCCGGTGGTGGGTGGTCCAGAAGTCCTGGGGGGGGGAGACACAGACACAACAGGGCGGAATGAAACCAGGCAGCAGTACAGTTCAAGGGAAATCCAAAATACGTAGTAGCAAGGCAGAAGGCTGGTCAGAGTTACCGGGATTGAAGAGTAGTCAGGAGTCGTAATGGCAGAAGCAGGTCTGGATCTCCTGAGGCAGAAGAGTATCCAAAAAACAGGCAGGTCCGGGGTCACAAAACCAGGGTGAGCCAGAAGCGCGAGCAAACAGGTTCCGGGTGTGAGCTTTGCAGACGATCTGACACCGGAGAGCTGAAAGACAGGGCCTTAAATACTGGGAGAGGTAGTGGGTAATGCAGCGCAGCTGGCAGAGTAATTAGAGCAGAGCAGAGCAGGGACAGGTGGAGCTAGTTAGGCTGAGTAGAGAGAGTGGTGAGCAGAGTGGAAGAAAATTAAGGTGGTAACCCGGTGGAGTGAGAGGCCCATGACATACTCTCCGGGTGGTAACCCGAGGTGAGGCTCACCGAGACCCCCAACCGCTCCATAAAAGCTCTCCAGACTCTGGAGGTGAATTGGGGACCTCGGTCAGCCACAATGTCCTCGGGCACCCCGTAGTGCCGGAACACATGGGTGAATATAGCTTCGGCGGTCTGCAGGGCAGTAGGAAGACCCGGCATGGGGAGCAAACGACAGGCCTTAGAGAACCGGTCCACAACGACCAGGATGGTAGTATTCCCTTGAGAGAGGGGAAGGTCAGTTATAAAATCCACCGAGAGGTGGGACCATGGTCGTTGTGGAACGGGCAGGGGCAGTAACTTACCCCTAGGCAGATGTCTAGGCGCCTTACACTGGGCGCACACCGAGCAGGAGGAAACATAAACCCTCACATCCCTGGCCAACGTGGGCCACCAATATTTGGCACTAAGACAGTGCACTGTCCGGCCGATACCCGGGTGTCCAGAGGAGGGTGACGTGTGAGCCCAATAGATCAATCGATCCCGACACTCGAGCGGAACATACTTCCGACCCTCCGGGCATTGTGGTGGACTAGGGTCGGTGCGTAATGCCCGCTCGAGCTCAGAATCGAGCTCCCACACCACCGGTGCCACTAGACACGACTCCGGCAGTATGGGAGTGGGCTCCACGAACCTCTCCTCCCCGTCATACAGCCGAGACAGCGCATCTGCCTTCCCGTTTTGTGACCCAGGGATGTAGGTGATCTTAAAAGAGAAACGGGTCAAAAACATACTCCATCTAGCCTGCCGAGGGTTCAGCCTCCTCGCTGCCCGGATGTACTCCAGGTTACGGTGGTCCGTCAAAATGAGGAAAGGGTGTTGAGCCCCCTCAAGCCAGTGCCTCCACACCTTAAGGGCCTGTACCACAGCTAACAGCTCCCTGTCCCCTATGTCATAATTTCGCTCCGCCGGGCTGAGCTTCTTGGAATAGAAGGCACAGGGGCGGAGTTTAGGTGGCGCGCCTGACCGTTGTGAAAGCACGGCGCCAATACCGGCCTCAGACGCGTCCACCTCTACCTGAAATGGTAAAGAGGGATCCGGATGCGCCAGCACCGGAGCCGAGGTAAACAGGTCCTTCAGCCTCCCAAACGCCCTGTCCGCCTCGACTGACCACTGCAGACGCACCGGACCCCCCTTCAAGAGAGACGTGATGGGAGCTGCCACTTGCCCAAAACCCCGGATAAACCTCCGGTAGTAATTCGCAAACCCCAAAAACTGCTGCACCTCTTTCACAGTGGTTGGTGTTTGCCAATTACGCACGGCCGACGCTCGGTCTACCTCCATCTTCACCCCTGACGCTGACAACTGATACCCCAAAAAGGAGATAGACTCCTGGAAAAACAGACACTTCTCTGCCTTCACATACAGGTCGTGCTCCACCAGCCTCCGCAACACTCTGCGCACCAGGGCCACATGCTCGACACGGGTAGGTGAGTACACGAGAATGTCATCTATGTACACAACGACTCCCTGTCCCTGCATGTCCCTGAAGATCTCATCCACAAATGATTGGAAAACCGACGGAGCATTCATCAACCCGTATGGCATGACTAGATACTCGTAATGGCCCGAGGTGGTACTAAAGGCTGTTTTCCATTCATCATCCTTCTTGATGCGCACCAAGTTGTACGCGCTCCTGAGATCTAATTTCGTGAAGAAACGCGCCCCATGCAACGACTCAGTCATGGTCGCAATCAGCGGGAGTGGATAACTATACTTCACCGTAATCTGATTGAGACCACGGTAATCGATGCACGGACGCAAACCACCATCCTTCTTCTTCACGAAAAAGAAACTCGAGGACGCGGGGGAAGTGGACGGCCGTATGTATCCTTGTCTCAGCGATTCGTCTATGTAAATCTCCATAGTTTTCTTCTCCTCCTGAGACAGAGGATACACATGACTCCGTGGGAGCGCAGCTCCTGCCTGAAGGTTTATCGCACAATCCCCCTGCCTATGGGGTGGCAACCGCGTCGCCCTCGCCTTACTAAACGCGATAGCCAAATCCCCATACTCAGGTGGAATGTGCAATGCGGGCACCTGGTTTGGACTCTCCACCGAGGTAGCCCCTACGGAAACGCCCAAACATCTACCCACACACTGAGCAGACCACTCCATCAGAGCCCTCTCCTGCCACGAAATCACTGGGTTATGGGTACTCAACCAGGGCATGCCCAGCACCACCGGATACGCAGGAGAGTCAATCAGGAACAGCTGGATCATCTCCTGATGATCCCCCTGCGCACACATCCTAAGTGGCGCCGTGACCTCCCTGATCAAGCCCGTACCCAATCAATAAAATTCCCAGCTGCGCCTGAATCTACCAGCGCCTTATGCTGGGCATGAGGTGCTACCTGTGGAAAACATACAGGCATACAGAAATGGGCAACAGAGAGCTCTGGGTGAGTGGGGCGCCTACTCACCTGGAAGGAATCCCCAGTGCGGGACCTGTCGTCATCTCCCCTAGGAGGCCATCCCCAGCACCTAGCCGCGGTGTGTCCTCCCCGACCACAGTTGGTGCAGTGGATGGACCCCCTAGTCTGCCGACTCCTGCTGATTCCATACTTTGTGGTGTGTGATTCTGTCAGGTCGTGTTGTAGGTGTGGTGTAGGAATCAAACGCAGGAAGCAGACTGAATTCCAAAAAGCTGTATTCCTGCCCAAACACAGGCAACAGGACAAAATAAGCCTGACAGCAAAATACGCACGAAGGCGAAAAGACAATGCGCACAAACAGGTGCGTCAGGATGAAATAAGTGCACACACAAGTGCAACGAACGCTCCAGCAAACCTTGGAGAAAATAACGCTCAACCGAGCAATACACAGACTGACGGTAACAATCACACACAACACAAGACAAACACAACGAGAAACTTATAGGACACTAATTACTACAAAACAGAAACAGGTGTAGAAACAAACAGACAAAAGCAAACGAACATGAAACATCAATCGGTGGCAGCTAGAATTCCGGAGACGACGAACGCCGAAGCCTGCCCGAACAAGGGAGAGAGGCAGCCTCGGCCGAAACCGTGACACCCCGTTGTTCCACAAGGTGTATTTGTATCAGTTTTTTTTATCTAATCTTACTGCTGGCATGAGTTACTTGATGTGGAATAGAGTTCCATGTAGTCATGGCTCTATGTAGTACTGTGCGCCTCCCATAGTTTGTTCTGGACTTGGGGACTGTGAAGAGACCTCTGGTGGCATGTATTGTGGGGTATGCATGGGTGTCTGAGCTGTGTGCTAGTCGTTTGAACAGACAGCTCGGTGCTTTCAACATGTCAATACCTCTCACAAATACAAGTAGTGATGAAGTCAATTTCTCCTCTACTTTGAACCAGGAGAGATTGACATGCGTCATTGATTTTAGCTCTCTGTGTACATTTAAGGACCAGCCGTGCTGCTCTGTTCTGGGCCAACTTTGTGGGACATGACCATATAACTGGGCAGGAGTCCAGGGGTGATAAAACTAGGATCAGACCATATAACTGGGCAGGAGTCCAGGGGTGATAAAACTAGGACCAGACCATATAACTGGGCAGGAGTCCAGGGGTGATAAAACTAGGACCAGACCATATAACTGGGCAGGAGTCCAGGGGTGATAAAACTAGGACCAGACCATATAACTGGGCAGGAGTCCAGGGGTGATAAAACTAGGACCAGACCATATAACTGGGCAGGAGACCAGGGGTGATAAAACTAGGACCAGACCATATAACTGGCAGGAGTCCAGGGGTGATAAAACTAGGACCAGACCATATAACTGGCAGGAGACCAGGGGTGATAAAACTAGGACCAGACCATATAACTGGGCAGTAGTCCAGGGGTGATAAAACTAGGACCAGACCATATAACTGGGCAGTAGTCCAGGGGTGATAAAACTAGGACCAGACCATATAACTGGGCAGTAGTCCAGGGGTGATAAAACTAGGACCAGACCATATAACTGGGCAGTAGTCCAGGGGTGATAAAACTAGGACCAGTCCATATAACTGGGCAGGACTCCAGGGCTGATAAAACTAGGACCAGACCATATAACTAGGCAGGAGTCCAGGGGTGATAAAACTAGGACCAGACCATATAACTGGGCAGGAGTCCAGGGGTGATAAAACTAGGACCAGACCATATAACTGGGCAGGAGTCCAGGGGTGATAAAACTAGGACCAGACCATATAACTGGGCAGGAGTCCAGGGCTGATAAAACTAGGACCAGACCATATAACTGGGCAGTAGTCCAGGGGTGATAAAACTAGGACCAGACCATATAACTGGGCAGGAGACCAGGGGTGATAAAACTAGGACCAGACCATATAACTGGGCAGGAGTCCAGGGGTGATAAAACTAGGACCAGACCATATAACTGGGCAGGAGTCCAGGGGTGATAAAACTAGGACCAGACCATATAACTGGGCAGGAGTCCAGGGCTGATAAAACTAGGACCAGACCATATAACTGGGCAGTAGTCCAGGGGTGATAAAACTAGGACCAGACCATATAACTGGGCAGTAGTCCAGGGGTGATAAAACTAGGACCAGACCATATAACTGGGCAGGAGACCAGGGGTGATAAAACTAGGACCAGACCATATAACTGGGCAGGAGTCCAGGGGTGATACAACTAGGGCCTGTAGGAGAAAGAAAGCAGTGCAGCATTTTATCACGGACAGACCTCTCCCCATCCGCTCCCCATCTTAGCTACCGTTGCATCAATATGTTTTTGACCGTGACAGTTTACAATCAGGGTTACACCAAACAGTTTAGTCTCCTCAACTTGCTCAATTTCCACATTATTCATTACAAGATTTAGTTGAGGTTCTGGGTTTAGTCACTGATTTGTCCCAAATACAACGCTTTTAGTTTTTGAAATATTTAGGACTAATTTATTACTTGCCACTCATTTTAAAACTGACTGCAGCTCATTGTTTTATGTGTTGCAGTCATTTCACTCGCTGTAGTGGCTGACATGTATAGTGTTGAGTCATCAGCGTACATAGACACACAGGCTTTACTCAGTGCCAGTGGCAGTGTCATTAGTAAAGATTGAAAAAGGGGGCTAAACAGCTGCCCTGGGGAATACCGGATCAGGCTGGATCCATTAGAGATCACCCTCTGTGTTCTGTTAGACAGGTATCTCTCGATCCACGATATAGCAGGGGATGTAAAGCCATAACACATACGTTTTTCCAGCAGCAGTTTATGATCGATAATGTCAAAAGATGCTCTGAAGTCTAACATAACAGCTCCCACAAGATTCTAATTATCCATTTCTTTCAGCCAATCATCAGTCATTTGTGTAAGTTCTGTGCTTGTTGAATGTCCTTCCCTATAAGCGTGCTGAAAGTCTGTTGTCAATTTGTTTACTGTGAAATAGCATTGTATCTGGTCAAACACCATTTTCCCCAGAAGTTTACTAAGGGTTGGTAGCAGGCTGATTGGTCGACTGTTTGAGCCAGTAAAGAATAGAGTTCCTTGTAAAGAATGTGGAATAGTGCTTTGCTATTCTTGGGTAGCGGAATTACTTTTACTTCCCTCCAGGCCTGAGGGCACACACTTTCCTGTAGGCTTAAATTGAAGAGATGGCAAATAGGAGTGGCAACATCGTCCTCTATCATCCTCAGTCATTTTCCTTCCAATTTGTCAGACCCTGGTGGCTTGTCATTGTTGATAGACAACAATAATTTGTTCACCTCTTCCACACTCACTTTACAGAATTCAAAATGACAATGCTTGTCTTTCATAATTTGGTCAGTTATGAATGGATGTGTATGTTCAGAATTTGTTGTTGGCATGACATGCCTAAATTTGCTAATCTTGCCAATGAATAAAAAAATTAAAGTAGTTGGCAATATCAGTGGGTTTTGTGATGAATGAGCCATCTGATTCAATGAGGATGGGGCTGAGTTCGCCTTTTTGCCCAAAATGTCATTTAAGGTGCTCCAAAGCTTTTTGCTATCATTCTTTATGTCATTTATCTTAGTTTCATAGTACAGTTTCTTCTTTTTGTTTAGTTTAGTCACATGATTTCTCAATTTTACGTACGTTTGACAATCGGTTGTGCAGCCAGACTTATTTGCCATTCCTTTTGCCTCATCCCTCTCAACCATACAGTTTCTAATTTCCTCATCAATCCACTGGGATTTAACCGTTTTTACCATCATTTTCTTTATGGGTGCATGCTTATGTCACGATCGTTTATGGAAGATACGGACCAAGGCGCAGCGGGATAAGCGTACATTTTATTAAGTACTTAACTCTACACAAAACAACAAACAAACAAACAATACGTGAAGTCCTAGGTTACACAAAACAAACCTTTACGGAACAAGATCCCACACCGACTAGTGCCAAACAGGCTGCCTAAGTATGGTCCCCAATCAGAGAAAACAAGATACAGCTGCCTCTGATTGGGAACCACCCTGGCCAACATAGAAATAGACATATACAACATAGATCTAAACTGCAGCTCTTTGTTTTACACATCAATATAGAAAATATACCACAGAAACTACACACCCTGGCTCAACATTTCAGAGTCCCCAGAGCCAGGGCGTGACAGCTTATTAGTAACTGAAATAAGCAATTTCATAAATGTGTCAAGTGCGGCGTCTGGTTGCTCCTCATTACACACCACAGACCAGCAAATATTCTTTACATCAACAACATGGAATCACTACAAGACTTATTGTATGACCTCTCAAAGGCCCAGCCTTTGGACCGATGGTTTTCCTAGATATGGCTACTATATTGTGATCACTACATCCTATGGGTGTGGATACAGCTTTAGAGCAGATTTCTGCAGCATTAGTAAAGATGTGATCAATACATGTTGATGATTTCATTCCTGTGCTGTTTGTAAATACCCTGGTAGGTTGTAGGCTGGTTTCCTGAAACTCAGGTTGCAGGCACTGGTTACAGTTTGAAGCTTTTTCTTGAGTGGACAGCTTGATGAAAGCCAGTCGATATTTAGGTCACCCAGAAAATATATTTCTCTGTTGATATCACATACATTATCAAGAATTTCACACATATTATCCATATACTGACTGTTAGCACTTGGTGGTCTATAGCAGCTTCCCACCAGAATGGGCTTTAGGTGAGGCAGGTTAACCTGTAGCCATATTACATTTTGAATGCGTAGCAGGACAGGAAAATCATCAAATTTACGCATATATCAAGAAAACATCCCTGGTCATCCCTACTGCCTCTGATCTGGCGGACTCACTAAACACATGCTTTGTTTGTAAATTATGTCTGAATGTTGGAGTGTGCCCCTGGCTATCCGTAAATAGAAAATTTTAAAAAAGACAATTGTTTGCTTTATTTAAGGAATTTGAAATGAATTATACTTTTACTTTTGATACTTAAGTATATTTTTTGCAATTACATTTACTTTTGATACTTAAGTATATTTCAAACCAAATACTTTTAGACTTTTACTCAAGTAGTATTTTACTGGGTGACTTTCACTTTTACTTGAGTCATTTTCTATTAAGGTATCTTTACTTTTACTCAAGTATGACAGTTGGGTGCTTTTTCCACCGCTGGATTTCATGGGGGCGGCAGGTAGCTTAGTGGTTAAGAGCGTTGTGCCAGTAACCGAAAGGTCGCTGGTTCTAATCCCCGAACCGACTAGGTGAAAAATCTGTCGATGTGCCCTTGAGCAAGGCACTTAACCCTAATTGCTCCTGTAAGTCGCTCTGGATAAGAGCGTCTGCTAAATGACTAAAATGTAAAATGTAATGAACCTTGATTCTTAGACTACGTATGTTAATGTGAGCTATTTTTAGCGCTTTTCTGGGTTCCTTGATTGTATTTATTGCTTTACTGGGAGGCTTATCAGAGGTAGACATGACAGTGCTATTTATATTTGAGCTGATAGTGCAGGGTGAACTGCTCACATGGGGAACCTCATTTGTAAGAGATGCACAAATCTGATTAGAGACTGGTGATTTAAACTGGTGGTGACTGTAGAAAGATGTTTGGTGTAGATCTATTTCAATTATTTGCAGATTTACTACCTACAGTGAGGGAAACAAGTATTTGATCCCCTGCTGATTTTGTACGTTTGCCCACTGACAAAGACATGATCAGTCTATAATTTTAATGGTAGGTTTATTTGAACAGTGAGAGACAGAATAACAACAAAGAAATCCAGAAAAACGCATGTCAAAAATGTTATAAATTGATTTGCATTTTAATGAGGGAAATAAGTATTTGACCCCTCTGCAAAACATGACTTAGTACTTGGTGGCAAAACCCTTGTTGGCAATCACAGAGGTCAGACGTTTCTTGTAGTTGGCCACCAGGTTTGCACACATCTCAGGAGGGATTTTGTCCCACTCCTCTTTGCAGATCTTCTCCAAGTCATTAAGGTTTCGAGGCTGACGTTTGGCAACTCGAACCTTCAGCTCCCTCCACAGATTTTCTATGGGATTAAGGTCTGGAGACTAGCTAGGCCACTCCAGGACCTTAATGTGCTTCTTCTTGAGCCACTCCTTTGTTGCCTTGGCTGTGTGTTTTGGGTTATTGTCATGCTGGAATACCCATCCACGACCCATTTTCAATGCCTTGGTTGAGGGAAGGAGGTTCTCACCCAAGATTTGACGGTACAGGGCCCCGTCCATCGTCCCTTTGATGCGGTGAAGTTGTCCTGTCCCCTTAGCAGAAAAACACCCCCAAAGCATAATGTTTCCACCTCCATGTTTGACGGTGGGGATGGTGTTCTTGGGGTCATAGGCAGCATTCCTCCTCCTCCAAACACGGCAAGTTGAGTTGATGCCAAAGAGCTCGATTTTGGTCTCATCTGACCACAACACTTTCACCCAGTTCTCCTCTGAATCATTCAGATGTTCATTGGCAAACTTCAGACCGGCATGTACATGTCCTTTCTTGAGCAGGGGGACCTTGCGGGCGCTGCAGGATTTCAGTTCTTCACGGCGTAGTGTGTTACCAATTGTTTTCTTGGTGACTATGGTCCCAGCTGCCTTGAGATCATTGACAAGATCCTCCCATGTAGTTCTGGGCTGATTCCTCACCGTTCTCATGATCATTGCAACTCCACGAGGTGAGATCTTGCATGGAGCCCCAGGCCGAGGGAGATTGACAGTTCTTTTGTGTTTCTTCCATTTGCGAATAATCGCACCAACTGTTGTCACCTTTTCACCAAGCTGCTTGGCGATGGTCTTGTATCCCATTCCAGCCTTGTGTAGGTCTACAATCTTGTCCCTGACATCCTTGGAGAGCTCTTTGGTCTTGGCCATGGTGGAGAGTTTGGAATCTGATTGATTGTTTGCTTCTGTGGACAGGTGTCTTTTATACAGGTAACAAACTGAGATTAAGAGTGTGCTCCTAATCTCAGCTCGTTACTTGTATAAAAGACACATGAGAGCCAGAAATCTTTCTGATTGAGAGGGGGTCAAATACTTATTTCCATCATTAAAATGCAAATCAATTAATAACATTTTTGACATGCATTTTTCCTGATTTTTTTGTTGTTATTCTGTCTCTCACTGTTTAAATAAACCTACCATTAAAATTATAGACTGATCATTTATTTGTCAGTGGGCAAACGTACAACATCAGCAGGGGATCAAATACTTTTTTCCCTCACTGTATTATACAGTCTAGCATAGATTTTGTGGGAGTCTTCCCTTGCAGGCTTTCTAACCTCCTGGTTAGGGATTCCTGTATTTATCCAAGGTTGTTATAGTTACGATGCTGAACCTAGTAATTATCTTCAGGGATTCAGCACCATTGAAGTGGATAGCGACGGAATCAGCATTCTGAAGTTCAGCACCATGTGACAGTGGATAGCGACCGTCTGGTACAGCGAGTCTGATGGTCGCTGTCCATTGTAATGTGGTGCTGAATTTTGGAATTCTGATTCCATTGCTGTCCACTTCAGTAGAGCTGAATCTCCAATCACCGCTATTAAAGCTTATGTTAGCCCCATCGGTTATTAGAATCGAATTTTATAAAATGTATGAACTAATGAATTAATCATATTTTCATGACGAGTGATCATCAGCATTTGAAAGTGAGATCCTATTTAGAAGATATATTCTGCTCTTACGCTGTAGTACAATCTATAGGGAGGTGGAAGCTGAACTTGGCTAATGCATGCATCCTCAAAGCACAGGTTCAGAATGCTGACCCTGCCCCTCTCTCTCTCTCTCTCTCTCTCTCTCTCTCTCTCTCTCTCTCTCTCTCTCTCTCTCTCTCTCTCTCTCTCTCTCTCTCTCTCTCTCTCTCTCTCTCTCTCTCTCTCTCTCTCTCTCTCTCTCTCTCTCTCTCTCTCTCTCTCTCTCTCTCTCACTCTCTCTCTGATCCATACTGGGCTGAGGGTGTATCAATCTCAGGTTAATTACAACACAAGAATGGACTGGAATACACAACACACACACCACACACACACACAAATACACACACACCTTTGTGTTTTGGGACACATGTTCCAGCCTGAATACATACATTTTAAAGGAGAGGTGTTCTTATGCATTCTAATGAACTTAGCAGCTCTTACGTGGACTCATTTTGGGGTAGAACATGATCCAATATAACAAAATAATAGAATAGAATAGTATTAAACTTACCCATTTTTTACAACATTTTGTTGGCATGTAGAGATTGTTTAGACTCTCTCTCTGATTCATCATGTTCCTCCCTGTCCTCTCCCAGGTTCTAAGATATCTGTAGTTCCTCCCTGTCCTCTCTTAGGTTCTAAGATATATGTAGTTCCTCCCTGTCCTCTCTTAGGTTCTAAGATATCTGTAGTTCCTCCCTGTCCTCTCCCAGGTTCTAAACTCTCTGTGGTTCCTCCCTGTTCCTCTCTCTAGGTTCTACTGTTAACGCTCTCTGTTCTCTCTAGGTTCTACTGGGACCTGATAATGCTGTTCCTCATGGTGGGGAACCTCATTATCATCCCTGTGGGCATCACCTTCTTCAAGGATGAGCACACTCCCCCCTGGATCGTCTTCAACGTCATCTCAGACACCTTGTTCCTCATCGACCTGGTCCTCAACTTCCGGACGGGCATCGTCAAGGAGGACAACACAGAGATCATCCTGGACCCACAGAAAATCAAGATCAAGTATCTGAAGAGCTGGTTCGTGGTGGACTTCATCTCATCCATACCAGTAGATTACATCTTCCTCATCGTGGAGACCAGGATCGACTCAGACTTCTACAAGACGGCCCGGGCGCTGAGGATCGTGCGCTTTACAAAAATCTTGAGTTTGTTGAGACTGCTCCGGCTGTCCAGGCTCATCAGATATATACACCAGTGGGAAGAGGTGAGAGAGACTTGGAGTAGGTAGGAGGAGGTAGGAGGTAGGGAGGTAGGGGGGTAGGGAGGTAGGGTGTAGGGGGGAAGGGGGGTAGGGGTAGGGAGGTAGGGATTTAGGGGGTAGGGGGTAGGGAGGTAGGAGGTAGGGAGGTAGGAGGTAGGGAGGTAGGGAAGTAGGAGGTAGGGAGGTAAGGAGTTGGGGGTAAGGAGGTAGGGAGGTAGGGAAGTAGGAGGTAAGGAGTTAGGGAGGTAGGGAGGTAGGAGGTAGGGAGGTAGGAGGTAGGGAGGTAGGAGGTAGGGAATTAGGAGGTAGAGGGTAGGGAGGTAGGAGGTAGGGAGGTCGGAGGTAGGGAGGAAGGAGGTAGGAGGTAGAGAGGTAGGAGGTAGGGAGGTGGGAGGTAGAGGGTAGGGAGGTTGGGAGGTAGGAGGTAGGGAGGTAGGAGGTAGGAGGTAGGGAGGAAGGAGGTAGGAGGTAGGGAGGTAGGAGGTAGGAGGTAGGGAGGTAGGAGGTAGGGAGGTAGTAGGTAGGGTGTAAGTAGGAGGAGAAGATCCTTAATTTGTTGATCTGCTAAAGCTCCCCAGGCTCATCAGATATATAAACCAGTGGAAGGACGTACAGTAGGGAGCAGGGTAACATATATAAACCAGTGGAAGGACGTACAGTAGGGAGCAGGGTAACATATATAAACCAGTGGAAGGACGTACAGTAGGGAGCAGGGTAACATATATAAACCAGTGGAAGGACGTACAGTAGGGAGCAGGGTAACATATATAAACCAGTGGAAGGACGTACAGTAGGGAGCAGGGTAACATATATAAACCAGTGGAAGGACGTACAGTAGGGAGCAGGGTAACATATATAAACCAGTGGAAGGACGTACAGTAGGGAGCAGGGTAACATATATAAACCAGTGGAAGGACGTACAGTAGGGAGCAGGGTAACATATATAAACCAGTGGAAGGATGTACAGTAGGGAGCAGGGTAACATATATAAACCAGTGGAAGGACGTACAGTAGGGAGCAGGGTAACATATATAAACCAGTGGAAGGACGTACAGTAGGGAGCAGGGTTGTGGTGACCCGGTCAATTCAAAAAGTAAATGTCAATTTTCTTGGAATTGAGAGAGAGAGAATTTCCTTTCGTAAGAGGATGAAAGACTCATAGTGTCTTTCCCTTCTAGGGAGGTTTGGGAAGCACCAGGAGGTAGGGCTTGGGGAGCACCAGGAGGTAGGGCTTGGGGAGCACCAGGAGGTAAGGCTTGGGGAGCACCAGGAGGTAAGGCTTGGGGAGCACCAGGAGGTAGGGCTTGGGGAGCACCAGGAGGTAAGACATGGGGAGCACCAGGAGGTAGGGCTTGGGGAGCACCAGGAGGTAAGGCTTGGGGAGCACCAGGAGGTAAGACATGGGGAGCACCAGGAGGTAGGGCTTGGGGAGCACCAGGAGGTAAGGCTTGGGGAGCACCAGGAGGTAAGGCATGGGGAGCACCAGGAGGTAAGGCATGGGGAGCACCAGGAGGTAAGGCTTGGGGAGCACCAGGAGGTAGGGCTTGGGGACAGGATTGGGATCAATTACATTTCAACTCAGTCAACTCTGGAAGTAAACTGACATTCCAAATTTGAGTTTACTAATTGAATGGACTGAATTGAAATGGAATTGACCCCAACCCTGGACAGAAGACAGTGATCTGCTCTCTCATTCATTGTAGATGATGAACCCCAGTCATAGTAACCACTTAACCATATACCTACTCTCGTTTCAATGTGCTGCTTTACAATTTCAATTATTTGATATGACATATTACTGGTTCAGATATGACATATTACTGGTTCAGATATGATATATTACTGGTTCAGATATTACATATTACTGGTTCAGATATGACATATTACTGGTTCAGATATTATATATTACTGGTTAAGATATGACATATTACTGGTTCAGATATGACATATTACTGGTTCAGATATGAAGTATATAATACTAGTTTAGATTCTCTGTGTGTTGCATTTGCATAAAGTTCTGATATCAGTAATTGAGGTGTAATTGACAAAGCATCCCGTAACTCCATCCCATACTCAATTAGACGTATACTTAGATCCAATCATCATGTGTACACACACACACGCGCGCATGCACACACGCGCGCACGCACGCACGCACACACACACACACACACACACACACACACACACACACACACACGCACGCACGCACACACACGCACACACACACACACTGAAAAGAGCCACCACACATATTGTTGAAATGACATAACAATGCATATTGTCACTTTACTTTGCTGGCTGCAGAGAATAGACTAGCAGTGTTCTCAGTGGGATCTTTTACCACTGTAAAGAGAATAGACTAGCAGTGTTCTCAGTGGGATCTTTTACCACTGTAAAGAGAATAGACTAGCAGTGTTCTCAGTGGGATCTTTTACCACTGTAAAGAGAATAGACTAGCAGTGTTCTCAGTGGGATCTTTTACCACTGTAAAGAGAATAGACTAGCAGTGTTCTCAGTGGGATCTTTTACCACTGTAAAGAGAATAGACTAGCAGTGTTCTCAGTGGGATCTTTTACCACTGTAAAGAGAATAGACTAGCAGTGTTCTCAGTGGGATCTTTTACCACTGTAAAGAGAATAGACTAGCAGTGTTCTCAGTGGGATCTTTTACCACTGTAAAGAGAATATAATCCCTCCCCCCCCCCACACCCCCTCAGGACCATTAGTACACAGTGACGATAGTCCCAGATGATTACGTAAAACTAAATATCCATTATAATAGTGTTGCTGTGCTGCCTGGTCTGGCGGTCTAATGGTGGGCAGATTAACAACAATGTGATGTGGCCTATGGGTAGAGGGACTCAAATCAAACCATATTTGATTTGTCACATGCTTGGTAAACAACAGGTGTAGACTTACAGTGAAATGCTTACTTACGGGCCCTTCTCAACAGCGCAGAGAGATGTTTTTGGGGAGAAATAATAGACAAGTAATAACAGCAGGAATACATACACAATGAGTAACCATAGCTTGATATACAGTCGTGGTCAAACGTTTTGAGAATGACACAAGTATTGGTCTTCACAAAGTTCGCTGCTTCAGTGTTATGACATAGTTTTGTCAGATGTTACTATGGTATACTGAAGTATAATTACAAGCATTCCATGAGCGTCAAATACTTTTATTGACAATTACATTACGTTTATGCAAAGAGTCAATATTTGCAGTGTTGACCCGTCTTTTTCAAGACCTCTGCAATCCGCCCTGGCATGCTGTCAATTAACTTCTGGGCCACATCCTGACTGATGGCAGCCCATTCTTCCATAATCAATGCTTGGAGTTTGTCAGAATTTGTGAGTTTTTGTTTGTCCACCCGCCTCTTGAGGTTCGACCACAAGTTCTCAATGGGATTAAGGTCTGGGGAGTTTCCTGGCCATGGACCCAAAAT
Source organism: Coregonus lavaretus (assembly GCF_964263955.1). Lineage (NCBI taxonomy): Eukaryota > Metazoa > Chordata > Actinopteri > Salmoniformes > Salmonidae > Coregonus > Coregonus lavaretus. The sequence goes on from NC_140008.1 coordinate 6,359,692, forward strand.
GTCAATGTTTTGTTCCCCGAGCCACTTAGTTATCACTTTTGCCTTATGGCAAGGTGCTCCATCATGCTGGAAAGGCATTGGTCGTCACCAAACTGTTCATGGATGGTTGGGAGAATTTGCTCTCGGAGGATGTGTTGGTACCATTCTTTATTCATGGCTGTGTTCTTAGGCAAAATTGTGAGTGAGTCCACTCCCTTGGCTGAGAAGCAACCCCACACATGAATGGTCTCAGAATGCTTTACTGTTGGCATGACACAGGACTGATGGTAGCGCTCACCTTGTCTTCTCTGGACAAGGTGTTTTCCGGATGCCCCATACCATCGGAAAGAGGATTCATCAGAGAAAATGACTTTACCCCAGTCCTCAGCAGTCCAATTCCTGTACCTTTTGCAGAATATCAGTCTGTCCCTGATGTTTTTCCTGGGGAGAAGTGGCTTCTTTGCTGCCCTTCTTGACACCAGGCCATCCTCCAAAAGTCTTCGCCTCACTGTGCATGCAGATGCACTCACACCTGCCTGCTGCCATTCCTGAGCAAGCTCTGCACTGGTGGTACCCCGATCCCGCAGCTGAATCAACTTTAGGACACGGTCCTGGCGCTTGCTGGACTTTCTTGGGCGCCCTGAAGCCTTCTTCACAACAATTGAACCTCTCTCCTTGAAGTTCTTGATGATCCGATAAATGGTTGATTTAGGTGCAATCTTACTAGCAGCAATATCCTTGCCTGTGAAGCCCTTTTTGTGCAAAGCAATGATGACGGCACGTGTTTCCTTGCAGGTAACCATGGTTAATAGAGGAAGAACAATGATTTCAAGCACCACCCTCCTTTTAAAGCTTCCAGTCTGTTATTCTAACTCAATCAGTATGACAGAGTGATCACCAGCCTTGTCCTCGTCAACACTCTCACCTGTGTTAACGAGATATTCACTGACATGATGGCAACTGGTCCTTTTGTGGCAGGGCTGAAATGCAGTGGAAATATTTTTCTGGGATTAAGTTCATTTTCATGGCAAAGAGAGAGAGAGAGAAATTCTGGAGTATATGCAAATTGCCATCATCAAAACTGAGGCAGTACTTACTGCACCCACTACTGACCCACTACTGTACCCACTACTGTACCCACTACTGACCCACTACTGTACCCACTACTGAACCACTACTGTACCCACTTACTGCACCCACTACTGTACCCACTACTGACCCACTACTGTACCCACTACTGATCCACTACTGTACCCACTACTGCACCCACTACTGTACCCACTACTGACCCACTACTGTACCCACTACTGTGCCCACTACTGACACACTTACTGCACCCACTACTGACCCACTACTGTACCCACTACTGTACCCACTACTGACCCACTACTGTACCCACTACTGTGCCCACTACTGACACACTTACTGCACCCACTACTGACCCACTACTGTACCCACTACTGTACCCACTACTGACCCACTACTGTACCCACTACTGAACCACTACTGTACCCACTTACTGCACCCACTACTGACCCACTACTGTACCCACTACTGTACCCACTACTGACCCACTACTGTACCCACTACTGAACCACTACTGTACCCACTTACTGCACCCACTACTGTACCCACTACTGACCCACTACTGTACCCACTACTGATCCACTACTGTACCCACTTACTGCACCCACTACTGTACCCACTACTGCACCCACTACTGTACCCACTACTGTACCCACTACTGACCCACTACTGCACCCACTACTGTACCCACTACTGACCCACTACTGCACCCACTACTGCACCCACTACTGTACCCACTACTGCACCTACTTACTGCACCTACTGCACCCACGTATTGCATCCACTACTGACTCACTACTGTACCCACTACTGACCCACTACTGTCCCCACTACTGTACCCACTACTGCACCCACTACTGTACCCACTACTGCACCCACTACTGCACCCACTACTGTACCCACTACTGCACCCACTACTGTACCCACTACTGTACCCACTACTGCACCCACTACTGTACCCACTACTGACCCACTACTGTACCCACTACTGTGCCCACTACTGACCCACTACTGTACCCACTACTGTGCCCACTACTGACACACTTACTGCACCCACTACTGACCCACTACTGTACCCACTACTGTACCCACTACTGACCCACTACTGTACCCACTACTGACCCACTACTGTACCCACTACTGATCCACTACTGTACCCACTTACTGCACCCACTACTGTACCCACTACTGCACCCACTACTGTACCCACTACTGTACCCACTACTGACCCACTACTGCACCCACTACTGTACCCACTACTGACCCACTACTGCACCCACTACGGCACCCACTACTGTACCCACTACTGCACCTACTTACTGCACCTACTGCACCCACGTATTGCATCCACTACTGACTCACTACTGTACCCACTACTGACCCACTACTGTCCCCACTACTGTACCCACTACTGCACCCACTACTGTACCCACTACTGCACCCACTACTGCACCCACTACTGTACCCACTACTGCACCCACTACTGTACCCACTACGGCACCCACTACTGCATCCACTACTGCACCCACTACTGCACCCACTACTGTACCCACTTACTGCACCCACTACTGTACCACTACTGAACCACTACTGCACCCACTTACTGTACCCACTACTGTTCCCACTACTGACCCACTACTGCACCCACTACTGTACCCACTACTGCACCCACTACTGTACCCACTACTGTACCCACTTACTGACCCACTACTGCACCCACTTACTGTACCCACTACTGACCCACTACTGCACCCACTACTGTACCCACTACTGCACCCACTACTGTACCCACTACTGCACCCACTACTGCACCCACTACTGTACCCACTACTGTACCCACTACTGTACCCACTACTGCACCCACTTACTGCACCCACTACTGTACCCACTACTGCATCCACTACTGCACCCACTACTGCACCCACTACTAATCCCACTACTAATCCCACTACTGTACCCACTACTGCACCCACTACTAATCTCGCTACTGTACCCACTACTGTACCCACTACTGCACCCACTACTAATCCCACTACTGTACCCACTACTGCACCCACTACTAATCCCACTACTGTACCCACTACTGCACCCACTACTAATCCCACTACTAATCCCATTACTAATCCCACTACTATCTGATTACATTGGAGGCAGCAGCACAATTGTCAAATTGAAATTGTGCATTTGTTTAGTGTTAAGTAGTGTTTACACTGGCAAAATAGTACAGTACATGTCTAGTTACTTAATTAGCTGCAGGTCCTGTTAATGTTTGTTAATCCACATTGCGTGGGGTACAATTACGTTTTTCTCATTCTAATTTCCTAGATTTTCCATATGACCTATGACCTGGCCAGTGCCATGGTGAGGATCGTGAACCTGATTGCTATGATGCTGCTGCTGTGTCACTGGGATGGATGTCTGCAGTTCCTGGTTCCCATGCTGCAGGAGTTCCCTTCTGACTGCTGGGTCACCAGGAACAAGATGGTGGTGAGTACACACACACACACACACACACACACACACACACACACACAAACACACACGCACACGCACACAGAGAGACACCAGTTCAAATGTCCAGTGTTCCATAAATCCAGTGTTCCATAAGTCCAGTGTTCCAAATGTCCAGTGTTCCAGAAGTCCAGTGTTCCAAATGTCCAGTGTTCCATAAGTCCAGTGTTCGAAATGTCCAGTGTTCCAGAAGTCCAGTGTTCCAAATGTCCAGTGTTCCAGAAGTCCAGTGTTCCAAATGTCCAGTGTTCCAGAAGTCCAGTGTTCCAAATGTCCAGTGTTCCAGAAGTCCAGTGTTCCAAAAATTCCAGTATTCCGGAAGTCCAGTGTTCCAAACGTCCAGTGTTCCTAAAGTCCAATGTTCCTAAAGTCCAATGTTCCTAAAGTCCAATGTTCCAAACGTCCAATGTTCCAAACGTCCAGTGTTCCTAAAGTCCAATGTTCCTAAAGTCCAATGTTCCTAAAGTCCAATGTTCCAAACGTCCAGTGTTCCTAAAGTCCAATGTTCCTAAAGTCCAATGTTCCAAACGTCCAGTGTTCCTAAAGTCCAATGTTCCTAAAGTCCAATGTTCCTAAAGTCCAAACGTCCAATCTTCCTAAAGTCCAATGTTCCAAACGTCCAATGTTCCTAAAGTCCAATGTTCCTAAAGTCCAATGTTCCAAACGTCCAATGTTCCTAAAGTCCAATGTTCCAAACGTCCAATGTTCCTAAAGGTTAATGTTCCTAAAGTCCAGTGTTCCAAACGTCCAGTGTTCCAGAAGTGCAGGGTTCCAGAAGTGCAGGGTTCCAGAAGTGCAGGGTTCCAGAAGTCCAATGTTTCAACAGTAATATTTACTTATTTAGGCCTTTTGCTCCTCCTGGAACATAGGCAATCGGCAACATCTTCTCTTCTCTTCTCTTCTCTTCTCTTCTCTTCTCTTCTCTTCTCTTCTCTTCTCTTCTCTTCTCTTCTCTTATCTTCTCTTCTCTTCTCTTCTCTTCTCTTCTCTTCTCTTCTCTTCTCTTCTCTTCTCTTCTCTCACTCTTCTTCTCATCTCCCATTCCCCTTCTCTCCTCTCCCTCCTACAGAATGACACGTGGGGCCAGCAGTATTCCTACGCCCTGTTCAAGGCTATGAGCCACATGCTGTGTATCGGTTACGGTATGTACCCTCCTGTCGGCCTGGTGGACGTGTGGCTCACCATCCTCAGCATGATCGTGGGCGCCACCTGCTACGCCATGTTCGTAGGCCATGCAACCGCTCTCATTCAGTCACTGGACTCGTCCCGACGGCAGTACCAGGAGAAGGTGAGTGATTTAAGATCTGCTATCTCTGTTAGATCAGATAATTTTCCAAATTGTAGTGTATTCAATGTTTAAAAAGGCTTCTAAAGTTGGTATTTTCCACTGAAAAATGTCAGACTTGATTTGCCCTTACGAAAAACGTATCAACCCCTACAAAGATGTCCATGAATTATAATACACATAATAATTCACATTTTCTGTTGAGGCAGGAATATTTTCATACTCTGAGAAGCAGAGTTAAATTAAAATGCATCTGTACTGGACTCCGAGTCCAAAGGTCTGTCCAGGGTTGTAAACGGAAATTCAAATTCAAATTTTCCTCATTGCTTTCCTCAGAGGGCAATATGGAGCTACTATCAAATTAATTACACCAATCCAATCCTCTCAGATCTATACTGTAACACTCTGGCTCCACGGACCTTTATTCTTGAGCCAGGGTTGTTCATGTTCATTTGTTTTGGGTGTATTTCTATGTTGGGGTGTCTAGGTTGTGGTATTTCTATGTTGGGTGTTTGTATTCATTGACTCCCAATCGGAGGTAACGAGTGTCAGCTGTTCGGCTCGTTATCTCTGATTGGGAGCCATATTTAGGCTGTATGTTGTCCTGTGGGGTTTGTGGGTTTTTGTTTCCGTGTTGCTGCTGTCTGTATCAGTAGTGGAACTTCACGTATCGTTCTTTGTTGTTTTCTCGTGTTGCACTTTAAGTAAATAAAGTCATCATGTTTCTCGGAACACGCGCTGCGCTTTGGTCTCATCATTCACACGATCGTGACAGAAAAACCCACCATACCAGGACCAAGCAGCGTGTCCAGGAGCCGAGGGTCTGGACATGGGAGGAGTTATTGGACGGAGAGGATCCTTGGGCACAACCGGAGGAATATCACCGCCCTCGGGAAGAGCTGGAGGCAGCCAAAGCCGAGAGGAGGTGGTACGAGGAGGCAGCGCGAAGGCGAGGCTGGAAGCCCGTGGACGTGAGGCAACCCCAAAAAGTTTTTGGGGGGGGGCACATGGCTTGGGCGGCTGGGCAGCAGGAAGCTGCCACAGGGAGTATAGGTGAGAGGGCTAACGGAGTACGGGAGCCATTGGCGAGAAGAGGCAGGGATGTGTGTGTGGCACGGCGTGAAGGACTGAGGTGTGTTGCCAGTCCGGTCCGGCCCGTTCCTGATCCTCGGTTGAGGCCAGTGGTGTGTGTTCCCGGTATGGACCGGCCTGTTCCTACTCCACGCACCAGGGATACGGTGCGCTTCGCCAGCCCGGCCCGGCCTGTTCCGGCCACTCGCACCAGGGATACGGTGTGCGTCGCCAGCTCAGCCCTGCCTGTTCCTACTCCACGCACCAGGGATACGGTGTGCGTCGCCAGCTCAGCCCTGCCTGTTCCTACTCCACGCACCAGGGATACGGTGCGCTTCGCCAGCCCGGCCCGGCCTGTTCCGGCCACTCGCACCAGGGATACGGTGCGCGTCGCCAGCCCAGCCCGGCCTGTTCCTGCTCTCCGCACTAGGCGTGAGGTGAGTCCCCAGGGTCCAGCATGCCCTGTTCCGGCTCCCCGCACTAGGCGTTATGGGAGTCCCCAGGGTCCAGCATGCCCTGTTCCGACTCCCCGCACTAGCCCTGAGATGCGTGTCCTCAGCCCGGTACCTCCAGTTCCGGCACCACGCATCAGGCCTACGGTGCGTCCCCAGGGCCAAGCATGCCCTGTTGCTTCTCCCCGCACTAGCCCTGTGATGCGTGTCCTCAGCCCGGTACCTCCAGTTCCGGCACCACGCAACAGGCCTACGGTGCGCCTCAGAGGGCCTGAACGGTCCGTCTGCCCAACGGGGCCTGAACTGTCCGTCTGCCCAACGCCGTCTGAACTGCCCGTCTGCCCAACGCCGTCTGAACTGCCCGTCTGCCCAACGGCGCCTGAACTGCCTGTCGGCCCAACGCCGTCTGAACTGTCCGTCTGCCCAACGCCGTCTGAACTACCCGTCTGTACAGAGCCTACAAGGCCGCCCGTCTGCCATGAGCCTTCAGAGCCGTCCGCCAGATCGGAGCCGCTAGAGCTCTCCGCCAGACAGGATCAGCCAGAGCCTTCCGCCAGACAGGATCAGCCAGAGCCTTCCGCCAGACAGGATCAGCCAGAGCCTTCCGCCAGACAGGATCAGCCAGAGCCTTCCGCCAGACAGGAGCAGCCAGAGCCTTCCGTCAGACCGGAGCAGCCAGAGCCTTCCGTCAGACCGGATCAGCCAGAGCCTTCCGCCAGACCGGATCAGCCAGAGCCTTCCGCCAGACAGGATCAGCCAGAGCCTTCGGCCAGACAGGATCTGCCAGATCCGTCGGCCAGCCATGAGCAGCCTGATCCGTCGGCCAGCCATGAGCAGCCAGATCCGTCGGCCAGCCATGAGCCGTTCAGCCAGGATCCGCCTGAGCCAGCCAGCCAGGATCCGCCATTCAGTCCGGAGCTGCCCCTCAGTCCGGTGCTGCCACTTAGTCAGGTACTGTTCCTTAGCCTGGTGCTGGTCCTTATCCCGGTGCTGGTCCTTAGCCCGGTGCTGCCCCTTAGCCCGGTGCTGCCCCTTAGCCCGGTGCTGCCCCTTATCCCGGTGCTGGTCCGTAGTCCGGTGTTGCCCCTTAGTCCGGTGCCGCCCCTTAACCCAGTGGGGTGTAGTGGGGGGGTGGTAATGTGTAGGAGGCTAAGTAAGTGGGTAATGACTATGGTGGGGTGGGGACCACGACCTGGGCCAGAGCCGCCACCTGGACAGACGCCCACCCAGACCCTCCCCTAGACTGTTTGCTGGTGCGCCCGGAGGTCGCACCTTTAGGGGGGGGTAATGTAACACTCTGGCTCCACGGACCTTTATTCTTGAGCCAGGGTTGTTCATGTTCATTTGTTTTGGGTGTATTTCTATGTTGGGGTGTCTAGGTTGTGGTATTTCTATGTTGGGTGTTTGTATTCATTGACTCCCAATCGGAGGTAACGAGTGTCAGCTGTTCGGCTCGTTATCTCTGATTGGGAGCCATATTTAGGCTGTATGTTGTCCTGTGGGGTTTGTGGGTTTTTGTTTCCGTGTTGCTGCTGTCTGTATCAGTAGTGGAACTTCACGTATCGTTCTTTGTTGTTTTCTCGTGTTGCACTTTAAGTAAATAAAGTCATCATGTTTCTCGGAACACGCGCTGCGCTTTGGTCTCATCATTCACACGATCGTGACATATACAAGTGCCTAGGTGTAGGAGCTATGGGTTGATTTGGGATTGGCCATACGGTATGTGCAGAGAGAAGGGCTTTTCAGACAGGTGTTGGTTGCTCTGGAAAGATTCAGTGGGTGCACAGCACAGCACACAGCCTGCAGTCAGGAAATGGTCCATAACATAAGGTCTATAAAAATAGAAATAGGGAAAGAGTGCACGCTGAAAAAGTCATAAAAGTTCAAGAAGATGAATTATGAAGCTTGCATTCCAAGAAATTCTATTAAAAGTTTAACTTCAAGAGGAATGGACCTCCTAGGGATCAGAAGAGAGAGAGAGAGAGAGAGAGAGAGAGAGAGAGAGAGAGAGAGAGAGAGAGAGAGAGAGAGAGAGAGAGAGAGAGAGAGAGAGAGAGAGAGAGAGAGAGAGAGAGAGAGAGAGAGAGAGAGAGAGAGAGAGAGGAAAGGATGATGAGGAGGAAACATCTTCCGTCGTCCACTTCTACTGTTGCATTATCTGCAGCTACATCTTCTACTCTCCATAGGAAATGAATGGTGTGTTGCATTATCTCCAGCTACAATGTCTACTCTCCATAGGAAATTAATGGTGTGTTGCATTATCTGAAGTGACATCTTCTACTCTCCATAGGAAATTAATGATTTGTTGCATTATCTGCAGTGACATCTTCTACTCTCCACAGGAAATGAATGGTGTGTTGCATTATCTGCAGCTACATCTTCTACTCTCCACAGGAAATGAATGGTGTGTTGCATTATCTCCAGCTACATCTTCTACTCTCCACAGGAAATGAATGGTGTGTTGCATTATCTGCAGCTACATCTTCTACTCTCCACAGGAAATGAATGGTGTGTTGCATTATCTGCAGCTACATCTTCTACTCTCCACAGGAAATGAATGGTGTGTTGCATTATCTGCAGCTACATCTTCTACTCTCCACAGGAAATGAATGGTGTGTTGCATTATCTCCAGCTACATCTTCTACTCTCCACAGGAAATGAATGGTGTGTTGCATTATCTCCAGCTACATCTTCTACTCTCCATGGGAAATAAATGGTGTGTTGCATTATCTCCAGCTACATCTTCGACTCTCCACAGGAAATGAATAGTGTGTTGCATTAGCTCCAGCTACATCTTCTACTCTCCACAGGAAATGAATGGTGTGTTGCATTATCTGCAGCTACATCTTCTACTCTCCACAGGAAATGAATGGTGTGTTGCATTATCTCCAGCTACATCTTCTACTCTCCACAGGAAATGAATGGTGTGTTGCATTATCTCCAGCTACATCTTCTACTCTCCACAGGAAATGAATGGTGTGTTGCATTATCTCCAGCTACATCTTCTACTCTCCACAGGAAATGAATGGTGTGTTGCATTATCTCCAGCTACATCTTCTACTCTCCACAGGAAATGAATGGTGTGTTGCATTATCTGCAGCTAGAGGACATACTCTCACTCTCTACATAGCTTCACCGTCTGATAGGATGGACCTCGAGGGCCCTGTCCCGAATGGGACTCTATTCCCCATACAGTCCTATGGGCCCTAGTCAAAAGTAGTGCACTATGTAGGGAATAGGGTGCCATTTGGGACACAATCAAGGACAACCTTATTAATGTGATGACCTACCTGCTGACTGCTAACAACCTTATTAATGTGATGACCTACCTGCTGACTGCTAACAACCTTATGAATGTGATGACCTACCTGCTGACTGCTAACAACCTTATTAATGTGATGACCTACCTGCTGACCGCTAACAACCTTATTAATGTGATGACCTACCTGCTGACTGCTCACAACCTTATTAATGTGATGACCTACCTGCTGACTGCTAACAACCTTATGAATGTGATGACCTACCTGCTGACTGCTAACAACCTTATGAATGTGATGACCTACCTGCTGACTGCTAACAACCTTATGAATGTGATGACCTACCTGCTGACTGCTAACAACCTTATTAATGTGATGACCTACCTGCTGACTGCTAACAACCTTATTAATGTGATGACCTACCTGATGACCGCTAACAACCTTATGAATGTGATGACCTACCTGATGACCGCTAACAACCTTATGAATGTGATGACCTACCTGCTGACCGCTAACAACCTTATGAATGTGATGACCTACCTGCTGACTGCTCATAGCCTTATGAATGTGATGACCTACCTGCTGACTGCTAACAACCTTATTAATGTGATGACCTACCTGCTGACTGCTAACAACCTTATTAATGTGATGACCTACCTGCTGACTGCTAACAACCTTATTAATGTGATGACCTACCTGCTGACTGCTAACAACCTTATTAATGTGATGACCTACCTGCTGACTGCTAACAACCTTATTAATGTGATGACCTACCTGCTGACTGCTAACAACCTTATTAATGTGATGACCTACCTGCTGACTGCTAACAACCTTATTAATGTGATTAACCGGGGGAGATTATTTCTGCAGCGAGGGCAGTTTGTGGAGAGCACCATTCCACTCCTTGGTATTCAGAATTCTCTCATGTAGCTTTGAGGAGGATTATGAGGACAGTTAACTGTCAACCTATGAGAGCAATGATAAACTGCTACTGCCTGGTTCACTGAAACGCTCAGTAAAATGCACTCTCAGGCTCAATACTCAAAGTGTCATTTAATAGATAATTATTACACTAAAATTATTCAAACATCAATTGTTCATATTCCTGATGAGATTGAGACGGAAACATATGTAATCTGTGGAGCCTCAGGTTCACCTGTGTGCTGGAGGCTATTGTCATGACATACAGTAATTCTCCATGTACCTGGGAATACTATATCTGTGCTGTACCAATGGTACATTTATCACCTGTTTTAACATAATCTGACAACTGTTTGATTGATTGAATTTATTTGATGATTAAAAGCAGTAGGCTGATCCAGCCAGAGACACACGTAGTTATGTTCTTCCTATTTCCATTGTGGTCCTCAAAAAACAACCTCCATCGTCTTAGTCTTCTACAGTATAAGCAAGTAGAGTAGTACATGTCTTTCAATCAATCAATTAATCAATCAATCAAGCAACTAATCCATTTTCTTTGTATTCTACAGTATAAACAGGTGGAGCAGTACATGTCTTTCAATCAATCAATCAATCAATCAATCAACGAATCAATTATATTTGTATTCTACAGTACAAACAGGTGGAGCAGTACATGTATTTCAATCAATCAATTAATCAATCAATCAACTAATCAATTATCTTTGTATTCTACAGTATAAGCAGGTGGAGCAGTACATGTCTTTCAATCAATCAATCAATCAATCAACTAATCAATTATCTTTGTCTTCTACAGTATAAGCAGGTGGAGCAGTACATGTCTTTCAATCAATCAATCAATCAATCAACTACTCAATTATCTTTGTCTTCTACAGTATAAGCAGGTGGAGCAGTACATGTCTTTCAATCAATCAATCAATCAATCAACTAATCAATTATCTTTGTCTTCTACAGTATAAGCAGGTGGAGAAGTACATGTCTTTCAATCAGTCAATCATTCAATCAATCAATCAACTAATCAATTATATTTGTATTCTACAGTATAAGCAGGTGGAGCGGTACATGTCTTTCAATCAATCAATCAATCAATCAACTAATCAATTATCTTTGTCTTCTACAGTATAAGCAGGTGGAGCAGTAAATGTCTTTCAATCAATCAATCAATCAACTAATCAATTATCTTTGTATTCTACAGTATAAGCAGGTGGAGCAGTACATGTCCTTCCACAAGCTTCCTGCCGGCATGCGGCAGAGGGTCCATGACTACTACGAACATCGCTACCAGGGCAAGATGTTTGACGAGGAGAGCATTCTGGGGGAGCTGAACGAACCGCTCAGAGAGGTCAGTGTGTGTGTGGGTGTATGTTGGTGGTGTGTGATTGTCTCTGTGTGATCTCCATGTGACATCAGACCCATTGTCATGATAATAATAATGACTCTCCCTGGTTCTGGTTCTGGTTCTGGTTCTGGTTCTGGTTCTGGTTCTGGCTGAATCAGGTTTTAATCTCCATCATCTCAGTGACCGCTCCCCCAAATGGCACAATATTCCCTTTATAGTGCACTACTTCTGAACAGGGCCCACAGGGAATCGGGTGCCATTTCTGATGCCGACCCATGACTGCAGTTATTTATCATCCTAATGATGGCAGGCCTGGAACTGAACTGATAGCGATGCCTTCATCTCATTAGCTAGTAGATACCAAAAAAATGCTGACTTTGTTGAGGGGAGATTTCTGTTCAATATTCTGGGTAGCAACCATTATGTGATTACTTATCTGTAGCCTGTAGACTACTCTAAGGCTGTCCCAAATGGCACCCCATTCCCTATTTAGTGCACTACTTTTGACCAGGGCCCATAGGGCACTATGTAGGGAATAGGGTGCCAAATCGTAGTGAACTAGTAATCGGTATTGTACATACACCTGACGGTAACTCCGATTGGACAATCGGGCCAGAATCGGGCTATATTTGTTGGGCAGGTTTGCTCATGTGTAGGGCAGTGTAGGCTGCTGAGGGGAGGACGACGGCTTATAATAATGGCTGGAACGGAGTCAATGGAATGGCATCGAACACACGGAAACCACGTGTCTGATATATTTGATACCATTCTGCCTATTCCGCTCCAGCCATTACCACGAGCCCACCCTCCCCAATTAAGGTGTCACCAACCTCCTGTGGTGCAGCCCTAGTAAATAAATAATCATGGCAACCGAGGAAGCACAACGATGCACATAGGATGAACACAGCATCTGTGCGTGCGGACTACTGATGTCCTGTTCAGTTTTAGGGAAGATGAGGATGGCCAGAGGTCAACTCTGATAGCTTGCTACTGCTATCATTTATTTAAATAAAAACAATATGTTTTGTTGCCCATGATAAAAAAAGTATGAACTCACTACAGTAAGTCGCTCTGGATAAGAGCGTCTGCCAAATGACTAAAATGTAAAATGTAAATGAAGCTTTTTATTAGAGTTATTGACCTAACAATAAGCAAGATTTCAGTAACTTACATAACTTGCATTGCATTGAAGTGGCAGCCGCGGCACAAGCAATCGGAGATGGACAGCGCATGGGTGCTGAAAGTAGGCTAATTCGAGAAGGCCTAATTCATTTAACCAGTCATAATTTTCATTCGACGTTACTAACAACAAGAGGGCTTTGTGTTGGAACCTAAGAGGTAGGCCTACCTGTTTGACAGGTTACATTATAGTCTACTATCCATAGATTTTGTCTGCAAATTCCTTCAGTCACCATGTACTCTTTAAATATCTCTGTGTCAGTGAAGGGCTTGGTGTGTTAAAACCAGGAATCTAATTGAGGGGGTATGTGAGGGTATGCCATACCTTCAGTGCCATTGTTGTGATGAACTTGTGGGGTAGTTGAAGAGAACCTTTATACACTGAACTAAAATTTAAATGCAACATGTAAAGTGTTGGTCCCATGTTTCATGAGCTGAAATAAAAGATCCCCGAGATTTTCCATATGGACAAAAAGCTTATTTCTCTCAAATTTGATTACATCCTTGTTAGTGAGCATTTCTCCTTTGCCAATATAATCCATCCACCTGACAGGTGTGGCATATCAAGAAGCTGATTAAACAGGAAGATCATTACACAGGTGCACCTTGTGCTGAGGACAATAAAAGGCCACTCTAAAATGTGCAGTTTTGTCACACAACACAATGCCACAGATGTCTCAAGTTTTGAGGGAGCGTGCAATATACATGCTGACTGCAGGAATGTCCACCAGAGCTGTTGCCAGATATTTTAATGTTAATTTCTCTACCATAAGCCACCTTCAACGTCATTTTAGAGAATTTGGCAGCACATCCAACTGGTATCACAACCGCAGACTACGTGTAACCACGCCAGCCCAGGACCTCCACATCCGGATTCTGCACCTGTGGGATCATCTGAGACAAGCCACCCGGACAGCTGATGAAAATGTGGGTCTGCACAACCAAATAATTTCTACAAGCTGTCAGAAACTGTCTCAGGGAAGCTCATCTGCGTGCTTGTCATCCTCACCTGGGTCTTGGCCTGACTGCAGTTCAAATCAAATCAAATCAAACTTTATTTGTCACATGCGCCAAATACAACAGACCTTACCATGAAATGCTTACTTACAAGCCCTTAACCAACAATGCAGTTCAAGACAGAGTTAAGAAAATATTTACCAAATAAAATAAAGTACAAAATAAAATAAAAAGTAACACATTATAATAACAACAACGAGGCTATATACAGGGGGTACCGGTACCGAGTCAATGTGCGGGGGTACAGGTTAGTCAAGGTAATTTGTACATGTAGGTAGGAGAAACTGACTTCAGTGGGAAAACGCTCACCATCGATGGCCACTGGCACGCTGGAGAAGTGTGCTTTTCACGGATGAATCCCGGTTTCAACTGTACTGGGCAGATGGCATACGTGTATGGCGTCGTTTGGGTGAGCGGTTTGCTGATGTCAACGTTGTGAACAGAGTGCCCCATGGTGGCGGTGGGGTTATGGTACGGGCAGGCATAAGCTACGGACAACGAACACAATTGTATTTTATCGATGGCAACAGAGATACCATGGCAAGATCCTGAGGCCCATTGTCGTGCCATTCATCCGCCGCCATCACCTCATGTTTCAGCATGATAATGCACGGCCCCATGTCGCAAGGATCTGTACACAATTCCTGGAAGCTGAAAATATCCCAGTTCTTCCATGGCCTGCATACTCACCAGACATGTTACCCATTGAGCCTATTTGGGATGCTCTGGATCGACGTGTTCGACAGCATGTTCCAGTTCCCGCCAATATCCAGCAACTTCGCACAGTCATTGAAGAGGAGTGGGACAACATTCAACAGGCCACAATCAACAGCCTGATCAACTCTATGCGAAAGAGTTGTGTCGTGCTGCATGAGGCAAATGGTGGTTACACCAGATACTGACTGGTTATCTGATCCACGCCCCTGCTTTTTTTAAAAGGTATCTGTGACCAACAGATGCATATCTGTATTCCCAGTCATGTGAAATCCATAGATTAGGGCCTAATTTATTTCCTTATACAGTTGAAGTCGGAAGTTTACATACACCTTAGCCAAATACAATGCTACCAAATACATTTAAACTCAGTTTTTCACAATTCCTGACATTTAATCCTAGTAAACATTCCCTGTCTTAGGTCAGTTAGGATCACCACTTTATTTTAAGATTGTGAAATGTCAGAATAAAAGTAGAGAGAATGATTCATTTCAGCTTTTATGTATTTCATCACATTCCCAGTGGGTCAGAAGTTTACATACACTCAATTAGTATTTGGTAGCATTGCCTTTAAATTGTTTAACTTGGGTCAAATGTTTCGGGTAGCCTTCCACAAGCTTCCCACAATAAGTAGGGTGAATTTTGGCCCATTCCTCCTGACAGAGCTGGTGTTTTTTTTTTTTTTTTTTTTTTTTTTTTTTTTTTTGTTTATTTTTTTTTTCGGGGGGAAGAGCTGGTGTTACTGAATCAGGTTTGTAGGCCTCCTTGCTCGCACACGCTTTTTCAGTTCTGCCCACGCATTTTCTATAGGGTTGAGGTCAGGGCTTTGTGATGGCCACTCCAATACCTTGACTTTGTTGTCCTTAAGCCATTTTGCCACAACTTTGGAAGTATGCTTGGGGTCATTGTCCATTTGGAAGACCCATTTGTGACCAAGCTTTAACTTCCTGACTGATGTCTTGAGATGTTGCTTCAATATATCCACATAATATTCCTTCCTCATGATGCCATCTATTTTGTGAAGTGCACCAGTCCCTCCTGCAGCAAAGCACCCCCACAGCATGATGCTGCCACCCCTGTGCTTCACGATGGTGTTCTTCGGCTTGCAAGCATCCCCCTTTTTCCTCCAAACATAACAATGGTCATTATGGCCAAACAGTTCTATTTTTGTTTCATCAGACCAGAGGACATTTCTCAAAAAAGTACGATCTTTGTCCCCATGTGCAGTTGCAAACCGTAGTCTGGCTTTTTTATGGCGGTTTTGGAGAAGTGGCTTCTTCCGTGCTGAGCGGCCTTTCAGGTTATGTCGATATAGGACTCGTTTTACTGTGGATATAGATACTTTTGTACCTGTTTCCTCCAGCATCTTCACAAGGTCCTTTGCTGTTGTTCTGGGATTGATTTGGACTTTTCGCACCAAAGTACGTTCATCTCTAGGAGACAGAACGCGTCTCCTTCCTGAGCGGTATGACGGCTGCGTGGTCCCATGGTGTTTATACTTGCATACTATTGTTTGTACAGATGAACGTGGTACCTTCAGGCGTTTGAAAATTGCTCCCAATGATGAACCAGACTTGTGGTCTACACATTTTTTTCTGAGGTCTTGGCTGATTTCTTTTGATTTCCCCATGATGTCAAGCAAAGAGGCACTGAGTTTGAAGGTAGGCCTTGAAATACATCCACAGGTACACCTCCAATTGACTCAAATTATGTCAATTAGCCTATCAGAAGCTTCTAAAGCCATGACATAATTTTCTGGAATTTTCCAAGCTGTTAAAAGGCACAGTCAACTTAGTGTGTGTAAACTTCTGACCCACTGGAATTGTGATACAGTGGATAAGTAAAATAATCTGTCTGTAAACAATTGTTGGAAAAATTACTTGTGTCATGCAGAAAGTAGATGTCCTAACCGACTTGCCAAAACTATAGTTTGTTAACAAGAAATTTGTGGAGTGGTTGAAAAACGAGTTTTAATGTCTCCAACCTAAGTGTATGTAAACTTCCGACTTCAACTGTATGTACTGTACTGTAACTCAGTAAAATCTTTGAAATTGTTACATGTTACGTTTATATTTTTGTTCAGTGTAGTTCTGAGTAGCTGCTCTGAGCACTGCTCACACTTGGCGATAATGGCCGATTTAAGGCTGAATATATTCAACATAAAAATTATCGGGACGCCGTAAGTGCCCGTGGAGTGCCCGGGAGCCAGTGAGAGCCAGTGAGAGCCAGTGAGAGCCAGTGAGAGCCAGTGAGAGCCATGAACTGCAAATCGGGTATGTGCTTACACTTTACTGGCTGCGGCGTTACATTTTACGCCGGGTTTGCTCTGATTTCCTACGATTTGGGAAAAATGCAACGTGAGCTGATCGAGAGCCTGTAGATTGGGCTAAAAATGTGTCTGTTCGGTTGAGGTTTTGCTGCAGATAAGGGACATACTGTAAACAATGATTGAATTGTAATGTAGCCTAATACATGTCTAAATGTCGCCACACTTGATGTTCATCACAAGATCATCGTTATCGGAATGCTATGAACGTGGGATGTTTTTGTGTTTTATGTTGAAGATCTGATACAAAATTATCATTAAATGATCTACATAAATAAACCTGTGTTCATTATGTCTCTTAGAAGTTTCATATGAGCCCTAACCTTGTCCCCAAGCTAGTATGCACAGCCCTAACCTCGTCCCCAGGCTAGTATGCACAGCCTTGACCTCGTCCCCAGGCTATTATGCACAGCCTTGACCTCATCCCCAGGCTAGTATGCACAGCCCTAACCTCATCCCCAGGCTATTATGCACAGCCCTAACCTCGTCCCCAGGCTATTATACACAGCCTTGACCTCGTCCCCAGGCTATTATGCACAGCCCTAACCTCGTCCCCAGGCTATTATGCACAGCCTTGACCTCATCCCCAGGCTAGTATGCACAGCCCTGACCTCGTCCCCAGGCTATTATGCACAGCCCTGACCTCGTCCCCAGGCTAGTATGCACAGCCCTAACCTCGTCCCCAGGCTATTATGCACAGCCTTGACCTCATCCCCAGGCTATTATGCACAGCCCTGACCCCATCCCCAGGCTATTATGCACAGCCCTGACCTCATCCCCAGGCTAGTATGCACAGCCTTGACCTCATCCCCAGGCTAGTATGCACAGCCTTGACCTCATCCCCAGGCTATTATGCACAGCCCTGACCTCGTCCCCAGGCTATTATGCACAGCCCTGACCTCATCCCCAGGCTAGTATGCACAGCCCTGACCTCATCCCCAGGCTATTATGCACAGCCCTGACCTCGTCCCCAGGCTATTATGCACAGCCCTAACCTCGTCCCCAGGCTAGTATGCACAGCCTTGACCTCATCCCCAGGCTATTGTGCACAGCCTTGACCTCGTCCCCAGGCTATTATGCACAGCCCTGACCTCGTCCCCAGGCTATTATGCACAGCCCTAACCTCGTCCCCAGGCTAGTATGCACAGCCTTGACCTCATCCCCAGGCTATTATGCACAGCCCTAACCTCGTCCCCAGGCTATTATGCACAGCCTTGACCTCGTCCCCAGGCTATTATGCACAGCCCTGACCTCATCCCCAGGCTATTATGCACAGCCCTGACCTCGTCCCCAAGCTATTATGCACAGCCTTGACCTCATCCCCAGGCTATTATGCACAGCCCTAACCTCGTCCCCAGGCTAGTATACACAGCCTTGACCTCATCCCCAGGCTATTATGCACAGCCTTGACCTCGTCCCCAGGCTATTATGCACAGCCCTGACCTCGTCCCCAGGCTATTATGCACAGCCCTAACCTCGTCCCCAGGCTAGTATGCACAGCCTTGACCTCATCCCCAGGCTATTATGCACAGCCCTAACCTCGTCCCCAGGCTATTATGCACAGCCTTGACCTCGTCCCCAGGCTATTATGCACAGCCCTGACCTCATCCCCAGGCTATTATGCACAGCCCTGACCTCGTCCCCAGGCTATTATGCACAGCCTTGACCTCATCCCCAGGCTAGTATGCACAGCCCTGACCTCATCCCCAGGCTATTATGCACAGCCCTGACCTCGTCCCCAGGCTATTATGCACAGCCTTGACCTCATCCCCAGGCTATTATGCACAGCCCTAACCTCGTCCCCAGGCTATTATGCACAGCCTTGACCTCGTCCCCAGGCTATTATGCACAGCCCTAACCTCGTCCCCAGGCTATTATGCACAGCCCTAACCTCGTCCCCAGGCTATTATGCACAGCCTTGACCTCATCCCCAGGCTAGTATGCACAGCCCTGACCTCATCCCCAGGCTATTATGCACAGCCCTGACCTCGTCCCCAGGCTATTATGCACAGCCCTAACCTCGTCCCCAGGCTAGTATGCACAGCCTTGACCTCATCCCCAGGCTATTGTGCACAGCCTTGACCTCGTCCCCAGGCTATTATGCACAGCCCTGACCTCGTCCCCAGGCTATTATGCACAGCCCTAACCTCGTCCCCAGGCTAGTATGCACAGCCTTGACCTCATCCCCAGGCTATTATGCACAGCCCTAACCTCGTCCCCAGGCTATTATGCACAGCCTTGACCTCGTCCCCAGGCTATTATGCACAGCCCTGACCTCATCCCCAGGCTATTATGCACAGCCCTGACCTCGTCCCCAAGCTATTATGCACAGCCTTGACCTCATCCCCAGGCTATTATGCACAGCCCTAACCTCGTCCCCAGGCTAGTATACACAGCCTTGACCTCATCCCCAGGCTATTATGCACAGCCTTGACCTCGTCCCCAGGCTATTATGCACAGCCCTGACCTCGTCCCCAGGCTATTATGCACAGCCCTAACCTCGTCCCCAGGCTAGTATGCACAGCCTTGACCTCATCCCCAGGCTATTATGCACAGCCCTAACCTCGTCCCCAGGCTATTATGCACAGCCTTGACCTCGTCCCCAGGCTATTATGCACAGCCCTGACCTCATCCCCAGGCTATTATGCACAGCCCTGACCTCGTCCCCAGGCTATTGTGCACAGCCTTGACCTCGTCGCCAGGCTATTATGCACAGCCCTGACCTCGTCCCCAGGCTATTATGCACAGCCCTGACCTCGTCCCCAGGCTATTATGCACAGCCTTGACCTCATCCCCAGGCTATTATGCACAGCCTTAACCTCGTCCCCAGGCTATTATGCACAGCCTTGACCTCGTCCCCAGGCTATTATGCACAGCCCTAACCTCGTCCCCAGGCTATTATGCACAGCCTTGACCTCGTCCCCAGGCTATTATGCACAGCCCTGACCTCGTCCCCAGGCTATTATGCACAGCCTTGATCTCGTCCCCAGGCTATTATGCACAGCCCTGACCTCGTCCCCAGGCTATTATGCACAGCCTTGACCTCGTCCCCAGGCTATTATGCACAGCCCTAACCTCGTCCCCAGGCTATTATGCACAGCCTTGACCTCATCCCCAGGCTATTATGCACAGCCCTAACCTCGTCCCCAGGCTATTATGCACAGCCTTGACCTCGTCCCCAGGCTATTATGCACAGCCCTGACCTCGTCCCCAGGCTATTATGCACAGCCTTGATCTCGTCCCCAGGCTATTATGCACAGCCCTGACCTCGTCCCCAGGCTATTATGCACACCGTATATAAGCCTGGTACATCAACGATTCAAAGTTTGCCTTAGTTGGAGTGACCATCGAATTCTATGGCAGTGACCTTACTGAGTAACGTGTTTGTCATCATTTAATTTAAGTGAATCACACGACTGCAAAACATGCCTCTGTGCTTGTGGTGTGCTAGTTTACGGGGGCGGGTTAGGGAGGAAGGTGTTGTGGGAGATGATTGGTTGGTAGATTAAGCTGATTAAGCCAATGCCTATGCACCAGGAGTTTCTCCTGGTCTGTCTGTATTGGCTAACGAAGGCCAAGTTTGACGCATTGGTCCACCAGACTCTTCAAGCATTTGAGCGGAAGTTTCTGAGAACAGGATTATGGGCTTGTTCGACATTGCAGTTGACGGTGCAAATCACCTTGCATCATAAATAACAACTCATTATTATTTGTAGATCATCAGTCAGTCACAATTTACCCATGATACATTGCAGTTTTGATCCTCTCAAACACAGCCTTTATGAGACCCTACTGAATGCATGTCATGATACCACTAAGTACCTTGCTGGAACCTTATTCTATTTTGAAGATTTGTTTTTACTTGATTTTTCCCTTTAGGGCACAAATTAGTGTTCATGTACTTACAATATTGTTTTATTAGTTTTTCTATTATATTACATATTTTCTGTCTTTGCAGGAGATTGTCAACTTCAACTGTCGTAAGCTGGTTGCTTCGATGCCTCTGTTCGCCAACGCCGACCCCAACTTTGTGACGTCAGTGCTGACCAAGCTGCGCTTTGAGGTGTTCCAGCCCACGGATAATGTGGTTATGGAGGGCACCGTCGGCAGAAAGATGTACTTCATCCAACACGGGGTGGTCTGCGTCATCACCAAGGGCACCAAGGAGACCAAGCTGTCTGACGGGTCCTACTTTGGAGGTAGGAAGAATGTCAAAGGTCACAGAGCCTCTGTTACAATATCCACACTGACAAACTACTAACAATGAAACAATCAGTGATGCAGTGGTAAGACAGTAGGTGGGTAAATACTGATCGCCGTTGGTGGTGAGTAAAGTAAGGAACCCTATACAAAAGGTGGGTGAACGCGCAATCCAAATATATATATTTTTTGTAAACTTCGTTTATGTGCGTTTAACCTCCACTATACCACTGGAAACAGTGTATTGTAAATACGTTGCTTTGGGATGGTAAGTATTTGAAGTTTGAAGTTTATTTGCCATGTGTAATGAATACATTTGGAAATCTTACTCATTCGAAATCTCACAATAAAAACCCATGAACTCCGTGAACATGGAGTTTATTCTCCTGTAATAATTAATTGATTCATTCGATTAATATGACTGTGTGTAACACACTGCTGCAATAAATTCTCCAAAAAGCTTGGGATTGAGTTGGAGTTTAACTTGTGACCATAGTCCTTTTGTAGTGGGGTTTCCCATTGTTACCACTATGTGAATTATACCGTAAGGAATAATTATTACAAAAATTCATGCAAACAGAAATGTGTTAGGCCTGTGTCACTGAAATCTTTTCACTTGTCATGTTTGCATGACATGAAAAAATAAATTAAATACCTAAATTGAACTAAAGGAGGCCAGAGAGATAAAAAAAATTCACTATTTTATTTCCCTGATCTGGCTGGCTGTAGCAGGACAGATGAGGTCAGAACAAAACTCTAAGCTCTAAAATTGCATTAAGTGCTCCATCTGTGGAGTTAGTACAGAAAACACTGCTCTTTTTGTGTTTTATCGACTTATGTTGATATTATCATTTTTATGACTCTCTCTCCTCTGGTACATGACAGTACATAGAATGAATTCCAAAAATACAGTCATTGAGATGAAAAACATACCTTTCATAATGAGAATATCAGCCATTTTGTAACATTTTGTTTTGGGAAAAAATATTAATAATGTATTCTGTGTACCCCTTTTACATGGGACAAGTGCTTCTCTCTTCAATATCCTCAATATAATTATGGGAAAATATATTTAACATACGTGGAGGACTTAACAAAAGCCAAGTGGTCGGTTGACAATCTATTCCATAACTGATGTATTCTTCCATTCCCTGCAGAGATCTGCCTGCTGACTCGAGGCAGAAGAACGGCCAGTGTTCGTGCGGAGACGTACTGCCGTCTGTACTCTCTGTCTGTGGACAACTTCAACGAGGTCCTGGAGGAGTACCCCATGATGAGACGGGCCTTCGAGACCGTGGCTCTGGACCGGCTGGACCGCATAGGTGACAACTACAGTACAGTGGAAAGAGGGCCATCAACCTGGGATTGGTTTTCCCAAAGCCTTTGTAGCTAAAGTAGTATGATATTCCTCTCAACAACACAATTCGTAAAATGAAGCGTATTGCCGTTGTATGAGTTTGGGTCAGCGAAATAAATAACGTACTATCAGCAAAAAATACTTTGGGAAACTCAGTGCGACAGTCCTAGAGCAGCTCTACTGTACTTTCTAGGCTATTTATGTACTGTTCTTCATTTACATTTTAGTCATTTAGCAGGTGCTCTTATCCAGAGCGACTTACAGTTAGTGCATTCATCTTAAGATAGCTAGGTGGGACAACCACATATCACAGTAAGTCAATATTTCCTCAATAACCCTTAGCCTAAAATGTAATTAACATTTAAATAATCCCCATCAAATATCTGTCTGTTTAAACTAGAGATATTGTTTGCATGGGGCTGCGTCTCAATCCACCGCATCCACCGATATGGCCCTTCCGCATCTGCGGTGAAAGGTGGCAGATTTAGAGCGGTGTTTGTCAGACCATGAGACATCCTGAAAATCGGTCTTCTCACCAAACGTCTGTAGCGGTCAAACTATTATGACCCCGATGGAAAGATGAGACTCTCACGAACACGGTGGTGTTCCCCGTTTTGCTCTACAACTCGTCTGAAGTTGGTACAGCCTCCTCTGCCAAAGTCTGTGTGTCGTGTCCGAACGGTTTGGGTTACACACGAATATGACCCCTCTGTGGAAAGGTGAGACTCTCATGAGCACATACAAGCCTCACAATACTCTTCTAAAGGGCCTGCAGCGTTTTGCAGGAGTTTAATGGCACAAGCGGGGAGCCCAGCCAACAGCGAGTTGCATTAGTCCAGACTGGAGATGACAAGTGCCTGGATTAGGACCTGCGCCGCTTCCTGTGTGAGGTAGGGTTGTACTCTACAGATGTTGTAGAGAATGAACCTGCAGGAGCGCGTCACTGCTCTGATGTTTGCAGAGAATGACAGGGTGTTGTCCAGGGTCACGCCAAGGTTATTTGCACTCTGGGAGGGGGACACCGTGGAGTTGTCAACCGTGATGGAGAGGTCTTTGAGTGAGCAGGCCTTTCCCGGGAGGAAGAACAGCTCCGTCTTGTGGAGGTTGAGCTTGAGGTGGTGGGCCGACATCCAAGCTGAGATATATGCCAGGCACGCAGAGATGCGTGTCGCCACCTGGGTGTCAGAAATCAAATCGAATGTTATTTGTCACATGCGCCGAATACAACAGGTTTAGTCCTTACCGTGAAATGCTTACTTACAAGCCCTTAACCAACAATGCAGCTCAATAAATAGAGTTAAGAAAATATTTACTAAATAAAGTAAAAAATTAAAAGTAATAAAATAACAGTAGAGAGGCTGTATACAGGAAGTACCGGTACTGAGTCAATGTGAAATAACAGTAGAGAGGCTGTATACAGGGGGAACTGGTACAGAGTCAATTAGAAATAACATTAGAGAGGCTGTATACAGGGGGAACTGGTACAGAGTCAGTGTGAAATAACAGTAGAGAGGCTATATACAGGAAGTACTGGTACTGAGTCAATGTGAAATAACAGTAGAGAGGCTATATACAGGAAGCACTGGTACAGAGTCAATGTGAAATAACAGTAGAGAGGCTATATACAGGGGGTACCGGTACAGAGTCAATGTGAAATAACAGTAGAGAGGCTATATACAGGGGGTACCGGTACAGAGTCAATGTGAAATAACAGTAGCGAGGCTATATACAGGGGGTACTGGTACAGAGTCAATGTGCGGGGGAAGGACTTGAGTGTAATCCATATAGCAATGATAGGAGAGACCATGTGAGGATATGACGGAGCCGAGTGACTTGGTGTATAGAGAGAAGAGGGCCTAGAACCGAGCCCTGGGGGACACCAGTAGTGAGAGAACGTGGTGCAGACACAGATCCTCTCCACGTCACCTGATAGGAGCGGCCTGCCAGGTAGGATGCAATCCAAGAGTGTGCAGAGCCTGAGACGCCCAGCTCTGAGAAGGTGGAGAGGAGGATCTGATGGTTCACAGTGTCGAAGGCAGCGAATAGATCTAGGAGGATGAGAACAGAGGAGAGAGAGTTAGCTTTGGCAGTGCGGAGAGCCTCTGTGACACAGAGAAGAGCAGTCTCAGTTGAGTGACCCGTCTTGAAGCCTTACTGGTTAGGGTCAAGAAGATGGTTCTGAGAGAGATAGCGAGAGAGTTGGTCAGAGACGGCACGCTCAAGTGTTCTGGAAAGAATAGAAAGAAGGCTGGTCTGTAGTTTATGACGTCAGAGGTCAGAGTGTTGGCTTCTTGAGGAGGGGAGCGACTCAAACCATTTTGAAGTCAGAGGGGACGCAGCCAGTGGTCAGGGATGAGGGAAGTGAGGAATGGGAAAAGGTCTCCAGAGATGGACTGGAGAAAGGAGGAGGGGATGGGGTTGAGCCGGCAGGTTGTTTGGTGGCCAGGCCTCACTAGTCGCAGGACTTCATCTGGAGAGCGAGGGGAGAAAGAGGTCAAGGCGTATGGTAGTTCTGTGTGAGTGGGACCAGTGGACGAGGAGCAGATGTCGTCAACCTTCTTTTCAAAGTGTTTGACAAAGTTGTCCGCAGAGAGGGAGGAGGGAGGGGGAGGAGGTGGAGGATTAAGGAGGAAGGAGAAGGTGGAAAATAGTTTCCTAGGGTTAGAGGCAGAAGCTTGAAATTTTGAGTAATAGAAAGTGGCTTTAGCAGCAGATACAGAGGGAGAGAAGGTAGAGAGGAGGGAGTGAAAGGATGATAGGTCCTCTGGAAGTTACGTTTTCCTCCCCGCAGCCCTGTTCTGTAAGCTCACAATGAGTCACTCAGCCATGGAGCAGGAGGGGAGGGCCGAGCTGGCCGGGAGGAAAGGAGACAGTGCGAGTCATAGGATGCGGAAAAGGAGGAGAGTAGGGTCGAAGAGGCAGAATCAGGAGACAGGAGGGAGAAGGATTTAGCAGAAGGGAGAGTATCTGGATAACATGTGTGAAATGCTTGATAATGTATGTGATATCAATAGAGAGGTATACTTTCTGGGTGATTTAAATATTGACTGGCTTTCATCAGGCTGCCCACTCAAGAGAAAGCTTCAAACTGTAACCAGTGCCTGCAACCTGAGAGGTGAAGAGCACACCTCCCAGTACTAATTGCTGATTGCCTAGGAGAGGAGAAATCACTCCCCCTCCAGTACAGCTACTGATTACCAAAACAACAACAGTCACAAATTGCCCTGCCCCTTAATCCTGGTTGATTTATCAACAATCAGCTGCAAGTTATGAGCAGTCAGCAGTTCACACACGAAGTAGGCTACTGGGAAGACAGACAGCATTTCAAGTAGACGACCCTAGATAGCAACAAGACAGTACTAGACCACAACGGATAAAGATATAAATGATACTTATCCCTCCTGGAGATAGTCGTCTAGCTATAGAATGAAGCACATGCATGTGAATTATAACCTGGAAGGATTTGAACTAGCTGAATATGTGAAAAGCAAGTGTGAGAATTAAAGTTGGTGATCTCTTATGTCAGCACATTTGACCGTTTTAATTTCAGAAGGGGAGCGTTATCTCACTGTCCTGAGGTGAAAGCATTGTGAAAGCATCGTGTTAAAAAGCCCCTCATTTAGCTGTGATTTAATGGATGACAGGCAGGGTTTAATATACCTTACTAATTCTGGTTCTCTCTCATTCTGAATATAATATGACAGCAACACCCAAAGATGACCGCAACTGTCGTCTTTAGGTCAGAAAATCTGCTCTCTGGGTGCTTTAGAAGGTTTGGAATCTACAAGACAGACCCTAACCCTAACCCCATCCCTTTCCTCACATTACTACTACTCTCTCTTCTTCTCTACAGGAAAGAGGAACTCTGTTCTCCGACACAAAGTCGCCCAGAACTCAGGAGCTGTGAACCTCCAGGAGAATGAGATCATCCAGAGGATTGTACAGCACGACCGAGACATGGCTATCCAGAGCAACATCTCTCCCCAGTCCCTGGACCCCCCATCCCCCACCTCCACCCCGGGGGTCATCTGGGCTCCGCTGGTCCAGGGCCCCCTCCAGGCCGCTGCAGCCACCACCTCCCTGGCTCTGGCCTTCTCCCACTCACAGCTCCAAACCCAGCTCCCTCCCATCCTCTTCCACCGTCCGCTCTCCATCTCCAGGTCGTTCAAGGATCCAGGAGGCCACCATCTGCAGAGGGGCGTGTTTGTGGGCGTGTCTGCAGCTGGAAGTGTGGGCGTTCCCAGCTATGGCTCCGGGGCTGCATCCCCGGCCGGTTCTGTGAAGTTCCGTTCTGGAGTGGACACTCCGATATTAGCCTCGCTCCGGGCGCAGCATCTAGTCTCCACCGCCTCCTCCATGTCTCCTCTGTTACCTATGACCTCCATGTACCAGCCCACCACAACCAACAACTTCCAGGCCCAGCACAGCGGAGGCTCTCCCTTCCCCCTGGGCCAGGCCTCCATCCAGGGGTATCCACCCTCCTCCTCCTCCTGTACGGCCCTGCTCCACCAACACCACCCCTGCAGCCCACCAGGTTCCCACCAGCAGGGGGCGTCAGGGAGGCCCACCATGGACTCGGGGAGGTTCTCAGCCCACTCAGCCCCCTCTGGTTCCACCCTAAGCCCTCTCATCTGTAGCTCTGTCAGCCCTATCCTGAGCCAGCTACAGCAACATGCCTCCTCTTACTCTCACGCTACCAGCTCTCACCACATCCAGAGGGGGATGGGCTCTGGTGAACATCAGGAGAGAGCAGGCCTCCTCCTCCCCCCCCACTCCCACTGTTCCTACACCAGCACCAGCCCTAGCTACACCACCCAACACCACAGCTCCAGTGGGTTTCTATCTGTACCTATCCCACAACAGGCCAGCGTTGGAGGTGTTGGAGCCCCATCCTCCCTGGTGCAACACAGTCTGGCAGGTCTGCAGTCCAGCCTCCACCCCGGCCTCCACCCCGGCCTCCACCCCGGCCTCCACGCCGGCCTCCTCCCGCAGGTTCTCCCGGAGCACTCTGCCCATTCTTCCCACTCTGCCCTGGCCTCGCTGGCCCAGTACGGATCAGGGGATGGCTCCCCGTCCTGCACCCCGCCGGTGGCACCCAGCCCCACCTTCCAGAGCCCAGTGACAGGCAGGACGGTGCTTCCCCATCATCACCACAGCCAGCTCAGCCATCTCAGCCAGCTCCACAGCCAACCCTCCAGCGCCATGGGCTCGCACAGCTCCCTCACCCCACAGACGTCATACCCCGCTCGGGTAGACCGAAGGGCAGAGTCCTTAGTGGATCTCTTCACCCAGGATGTCAGGACTATCTCCACTGTTTCCACCTCTGGCTCACGCAGCTACCTTCCCCAGGAAGGGGCTCTCTCCATACCTTCATGGGGGTCTGGTTCTTCTCACTTCTCTTCTCACCCCTTCTCCTCTCCTCCCATGGCAGGGGGTAGCAGTAATAAACTCCCAGGCCACGCCACCCCTCTGAGTCACTACACTCCCCCGGGATCTGAACTTCCAACTCCCATGAACCAAGGCGCACCGACCTCTTCGGATCCCAACCCCAGTCGCCCTGCTACCCCGGCCAAGACATCCGAGGCAGACTACAGACTCTCCAAACTCCCCTCCAACCTGTGAGGTTTAAACACACCCTCCCATGATGCCTGAACTATGAGGAAATTGTCTTCGGTATTGGCATTTTGTTTTTTTAATCGCTATTGTAGGTTTTCTATTCAAGGAGGGTGTGAGTGAGTGCATATCCATATTGGAGGAGAAAAAAAACTTAGGACAGAGATCTATTTTTAATGCAGAGTGAATGAAGTAACGTGAAAGGACAGAGTTCCCAGTGGGCGAAACTAGTTCTGGTTGTAAACGAGTGGTAATGACGTCATTTCAACCATCTTTGCCCGCTGGGTTAAGTATTTTTCTACTATGTTCAGGAGGTACTGTATCAACATGGATTGTTGGATAATGTTAAACCACAAGAAAGTATACTGACCAATGTATTATTATTATTATTATTATTGTAGCCTATATCCTCACATTGTAATTTTGTGTTAAGGTATTTGTTTAAAAGCTGTTGTTCAGACATACACTATATATCCAAAAGTATGTGGACACCCCTTCAAATTAGTAGATTCGGCTATTTCAGCCACACCCGTTGCTGACAGGTGTATAAATTCGAGCACACAGCCATGCAATCTCCATAGACAAACATTGGCAGTAGAATGGCCCGTACTGAAGAGCTCAGTGACTTTCAACGTGGCACCGTCATAGGATGCCACATTTCCAACAAGTCAGTCAAATTTCTGCCCTGCTAGAGCTGCCCCGGTGAACTGTAAGTGCTGTTATTGTGAAGTGGAAACGTCTAGGAGCAACAACGGCTCAGCCGCAAGTGGTAGGCCACACAAGCTCAAAGAACGGGACCGCCGAGTGCTGAAGCGCAAGCGTGTAAAAATCATCACTTCCGACTTCCAAACTGCCTCTGGAAGCAACGTCAGCACAATAACTGTTCGTCGGGAGCTTCATGAAATGGGTTTCCATGGCCAAGCAGCCGCACACAAGCCTAAGATCACCATGTGCAATGCCAAGCATCAGCTAGAGTGGTGTAAAGCTCACCGCCATTGGACTCTGGAGCAGTGGAAACGCGTTCTCTGGAGTGATGAGTCACGCTTCACCATCTGGCACTCCGACGGACTAATCTGGGTTTGGCGGATGACAGGAGAACGCTACCTACCCGAATGCATTGTGCCAACTGTAATGTTTGGTGGAGGAGGAATAATGGTCTGGGGCTGTTTTTCATGGTTTAGGCCTCTTAGTTCCAGTGAAGGGAAATCTTAACGCTACAGCATACAATTACATTCTAGACGATTCTGTGCTTCCAACTTTGTGGTAACAGTTTGAGGAAGGCCCTTTCCTGTTTCAGCATGACAATGCACCCATGCACAAAGCGAGGTCCATATAGAAATGGTTTGTCGAGATTGGTGTGGAAGAACTTGACTGGCCTGCACAAAGCCCTGACCTCAACCCCATCGAACACCTTTGGGATGAATTGGAACGCCGACTGCGAGCCAGGCCTAATCGCCCAACATCAGTGCCCGACCTTTCTAATGCTCTTGTGGCTGAATGGAAGCAAGTCCCTGCAGCAATGTTTCAACATCTAGTGGAAAGCCTTCCCAAAAGAGTGGAGACTTTTATAGCAGCAAAGGGGGGACCAACTCCATATTAATGCCCATGATTTTGGAATGAGATGTTTGACGAGCAGGTGTCCACATACTTTTGGTCATGTAGGGTATTTATCTAACATTTTACCCTATAGAGATTATTTTAAGTTTGGAATAACACCAAAAATATTTTTCCTTTTTTAATATTATGATATTTTCTCAGTGTATTGTGATAACATGTTGTGGAGGTGTGGTGAACGTGAGGCCACCAAAGAGACTTGATCGGAAGGTAAATAACTATGACTGAACTGCACTTTTGTAATTTCAGAAATTAACTGAAAAATGTCGATGTTATGTCTTCCAATATCTTGTTTCAGCCATATTGGACGGACCTATGTGTATGTTTTCTAAGAATATACGCTTACATACTGTATACATTTTTTGCTAGACTAGTTATCAAACATATTATTTTATCAAGAGACATGAATGTATGTTTTTGACAAGTGACTGCATTTTAAAGTAACAGTTTGGAAATGAATCATTGGGGTTTGGATAAAAAGAAATACAGTAATCCTTGTGAGAATACAGTAATCCTTGTGAGAATAGAGGGGAAAAAAGCATAAAGGAAAAAAGCTTAAAGCATAAAGTAAATGTTAACTCATTCAGCTTTGGCTATTGGCAGTCTGTCATATTTCCTGCAAGGCGCCTCCTCTGCCTAGACACACACAGGGCTCTAGATTTTAATTTTTCATTGGTAGCAATAAAAGTTAGGAGCACCACATTAAATTTAGGAGCACCACATTAAATTTAGGAGCACCAGAAACACACGCACCTCCCCAGTCAGCCAGTCACTGAGCACAGACATTCAGTCCTTAGGGAGAACAGGTCAAAAGCACACACACGCACGAAACGCATGCACACACACACACGCGCACACACGATTCACCTGACCTTGGCCGACATGGCAGCGAAAGCTTGTTGACAGAGATGTACTGCACACAGTTTTCAGCCATTCTCTTTTTTTTTTTTTACAACTTCAGCCACAGAATGATAACCTTGTTTCCCCTATGGGTACAGAGAATATACAGACATACATCTGAGGTCTGTGTGTGTGGTGTAGACTGTACTGTACATGATCTGTGTGTGTGTGGTTATACAGGAAGTACAGACGGAGGCACAGTGAATTGAATTACAGCTCTTCGTCCATAACAACACGGATAGACGGGTAAATGAGATGTTCGCCAGACCTAAACACAAGATAAACCGGAGATAGTGGTTTGTTCATTAGGCACCAAACAGAAGAGAACGGACTGAAACTTGGAGGGACTACGTGGACAAAAAAAAAGCACATTTTTGTTTTCCGTTTTGAAAAGTTTTCCATTGCGTGCCCTAATGAACACGATCCAGGTTTAGCAACATGAGGTCATTGAATGGTGTCAACCGTGGACAGTAAAATGTCTGCGAGACAACAATGCGCTGGTACTGACCTGATGATATATGATATAACATGTTATTTTGTCATTTTGCTGTATATTTTACTTTTGTTTTCGTTGTTTTATGATTTAAGATTATCTATCCATAGTCATTATTTAAGATTTGACATCTATTGAACAACTGCTTGTTCTGGTCTCCTTGACAACGTTCTGTAAATCATATTGTCCACAGACATAGGAATGAGACAGCTCTTGAATTGATCGAGATTGATCAGCGATTGACTCTTATTTTGAAAAGGGGACTCTTATTCTGAAAAGGTTGACAAACCCAGGCCCCTCGATTTCCCCCAATCTCTGCATATCTATACATCCTGCTTGTTGTGTATATAATTTAATGTATTTATGTTTGACTTGTATTTATCTGCACCTCTGACCTGTTTATCTGACCTATGACCTTTTTAGCTGACCTCTGACCTGGGCATGACCTTGTGATTAGATTGAACTAATCATAAGGTCATGCCCTTGAGAATCCAATCCAAAGGCCTCAGTTGCCTAGTTACTGGGCGCTGGGGGTCCCTGGGGGGCTGAGGTGGCAGGTGGGGGCAGGTGTATGCACGCTCACACACACGCACACACCTGTAGTGAATCTCTGCCTGACCCTACCGGGGATATAGATAACATCAGTCACTACCCAGTGACTGATACTGGTGGTGGATCAATCCTCCATTACTATTCCTCACTTTCCTCTTCTCTGTCCTCCCCCTCTCCTCTCCTCTGTCCTCCCCCTCTCCTCTCCTCTGTCCTCCCCCTCTCCTCTCCTCTGTCCTCCCCATCTCCTCTCCTCTGTCCTCCCCCTCTCCTCTCCTCTGTCCTCCCCATCTCCTCTCCTCTGTCCTCCCCCTCTCCTCTCCTCTGTCCTCCCCCTCTCTCCCTCTCCACTACAACACCCTACAACAGAGGCGCCATGTAGCTTTGGATTGAGTATCAGACCAGATCTCAGCCTTGAGTGCACTCTCTCTGGTTATTGAGGCTACAATCTGGGATTTATTGTATTGTATTCTAACACCCATTGGATATATCACGAATTTAGATGCCTATTGAACGGATTCCCAGCCTGATCCCAGATTGTACCTTTAAGATGGGAGCCTTACTGTGTTGCAGTGTGCTCTATCTCATTAATATGTATTACATTTGTTGCTTTTGACTTCCCGTACCTCATAATTCCATGATGACCAATGTTGAACAAAATCTTATATATGTTTTTGAATATTATTGAATTGGATGCAATAATAAAAGCACACTTCCGGTGAATGACTAGCGGCTGTCTATGATGTTGTGATTATTTCTCTGAATGACTAGCGGCTGTCTATGATCTGATTGTTTCTATGAATGACTAGCGGCTGTCTATGATCTGATTGTTTCTCTGAATGACTAGCGGCTGTCTATGATCTGATTGTTTCTCTGAATGACTAGCGGCTGTCTATGATCTGATTGTTTCTCTGAATGACTAGCGGCTGTCTATGATCTGATTGTTTCTATGAATGACTAGCGGCTGTCTATGATCTGATTGTTTCTCTGAATGACTAGCGGCTGTCTATGATCTGATTGTTTCTCTGAATGACTAGCGGCTGTCTATGATCTGATTGTTTCTCTGTATGACTAGCGGCTGTCTATGATGTTGTGATTATTTCTCTGAATGACAAGCGGCTGTCTATGATCTGATTGTTTCTCTGTATGACTAGCAGCTGTCTATGATCTGATTGTTTCTCTGAATGACTAGCGGCTGTCTATGATGTTGTGATTGTTTCTCTGAATGACTAGCGGCTGTCTATGATCTGATTGTTTCTCTGAATGACTAGCGGCTGTCTATGATCTGATTGTTTCTCTGTATGACTAGCGGCTGTCTATGATCTGATTGTTTCTCTGAATGACTTGCGGCTGTCTATGATCTGATTGTTTCTCTGAATGACTAGCGGCTGTCTATGATCTGATTGTTTCTCTGAATGACTAGCGGCTGTCTATGATCTGATTGTTTCTCTGAATGACTAGTGGCTGTCTATGATCTGATTGTTTCTCTGAATGACTAGTGGCTGTCTATGATCTGATTGTTTCTCTGTATGACTAGCAGCTGTCTATGATCTGATTGTTTCTCTGAATGACTAGCGGCTGTCTATGATGTTGTGATTGTTTCTCTGAATGACTAGCGGCTGTCTATGATCTGATTGTTTCTCTGAATGACTAGCGGCTGTCTATGATCTGATTGTTTCTCTGTATGACTAGCGGCTGTCTATGATCTGATTGTTTCTCTGAATGACTTGCGGCTGTCTATGATCTGATTGTTTCTCTGAATGACTAGCGGCTGTCTATGATCTGATTGTTTCTCTGAATGACTAGCGGCTGTCTATGATCTGATTGTTTCTCTGAATGACTAGTGGCTGTCTATGATCTGATTGTTTCTCTGAATGACTAGTGGCTGTCTATGATCTGATTGTTTCTCTGAATGACTAGCGGCTGTCTATGATCTGATTGTTTCTCTGAATGACTAGCGGCTGTCTATGATCTGATTGTTTCTCTGAATGACTAGCGGCTGTCTATGATGTTGTGATTGTTTCTCTGTATGAATATGAGTGGTGGTTATGACGTGAGATTTTAACATCTGTTGAAATAAGATTGGAAAATCACAGAGCTTTAATCTGGATTATAATTATGTTTCTAACTGCACACTGTTATCTAGTGTTGACATTTCAAATGGACAGGATTATATTCTTTCATTTTTATTTCATGCCATTATTTCTGTCATGTTATATAAAGAACATGATCTGACATATACATCATTGAAAAAAATGGATGGTTTCATACTTTAGAGATTCATATCTATCCAACAATATGCTATTGCTTGGGGAACCTTTGGTAATTGTGTGATTGCTGGTAGCATTTTCTCTAATCCTCTGCCTGTAATGCAGCTGTCTGACCAGTTCAGAACGTACCGTATGATTGTCAAGGTCATGTGTCCCCTAACACGCTAACATACACACTTTTTAATTATATTTCCCTCCGTGGCTTTGACGGACAGACAAAATACAGTGTTGTCAGCTAGATGGGTTGAAAAGCCGCTCTGGTACTTCTACAAACAGCCAGTAGATGGTGTGATCATGTTGCTAGACTGATGCCTTTCATACACTACAGTGGACAGATATATATATATATTTATTTTGTCATTTTAGCAGACACTCTTATCCAGAGCGACTTACAGGAGCGATTAGGATTAAGTGCCTTGCTCAAGGGCACATCGACAGATTTTTCACCTAGTCAGCTCGGGGATTAGAACCAGCGACCTTTCTGTTACTGGCACAACGCTCTTACCCACTAAGCTACCTGCCGCCCTATTCAAAGCGGTTTTTAACCATTGAAAAAAATGTGTGATCGCCCAACTACACGGACAGATTCCTGATATTCCTGTCTATATTGTCATATCCCATCATATGAGGTATACAAATCTGCATCTGTTGGCCTGCAGGACTGTCTCCTCCCTGAGGATTGGTTCTCCAGTCATAAAGCATGTCTCTGTTGGCCTGCAGGACTGTCTCCTCCCTGAGGATTGGTTCTCCAGTCATAAAGCCTGTCTCTGTTGGCCTGCAGGACTGTCTCCTCCCTGAGGATTGGTTCTCCAGTCATAAAGCATGTCTCTGTTGGCCTGCAGGACTGTCTCCTCCCTGAGGATTGGTTCTCCAGTCATAAAGCAGGTCTCTGTTGGCCTGCAGGACTGTCTCCTCCCTGAGGATTGGTTCTCCAGTCATAAAGCATGTCTCTGTTGGCCTGCAGGACTGTCTCCTCCCTGAGGATTGGTTCTCCAGTCATAAAGCAGGTCTCTGTTGTTCTGTCCTACTGGCCCCGGCCACACAGATAGCAGGAACGAGGTAATCACTGTAGGAGGAGCTTTGTAGGAGGTTGTGCATGTGGAAGTGTGTGTGACATTGGTTTGTGTTTGTGTGTGTGTGTGTGTGTGTGTGTGTGTGTGTGTGTGTGTGTGTGTGTGTGTGTGTGTGTGTGTGTGTGTGTGTGTGTGTGTGTGTGTGTGTGTGTGTGTGTGTGACGATAGGTTGTGTGTGTGTGGAAGTGTGTTAGTGACGTGCATATCACTTGGCATTGTGAAGATGGATTGGATGAGCTGTGAGCAATGGATAAACAAGGTGATGAAAACGACTGTACTGTCATGAGCCTACATTTGGCTTTTACTATTAATAACCCACAGTACAACACTTGGGAAGTTATTCATCAATGCCCAACACGATTCTGATAAAAAGGAACATTTTGCCAAAGGTTCATCAAAGACTCTTCAACAACAAGTGGTGCCATCTACGGGAGGACGTCCGAAGGGAGCTAGCCTGCCAGGACACCATGTTGTCCTTGGTAGATGTCAGAAGAGTTCTGGGGAGAATGATGCACTATAGCCTGCCAGCCTTCAGCCATGCATTAGAGACACACTAACCCAAAACCGTAGCAAGGCAAGCAAGCAAGTAAAAACTACCAGAAACATAATTGAAATTCACTAGATAACAAAATAATGGAGGTGCAGGTTTTGAAATTAGAATGAAAAGTAGCAAGGTGGAATATCTATATATCTATATATCTATATAGCTATAGGCTAACCTTTACAAGCTGTATCGACATGGTTAATGGTTGGGGGGCATTTACTGTGCGACTTGACCCACACATTTTCTGGATGCAATAAACTATACTAGAGTCAAATAAACCAGTGGCTTCCTTCCCACAACAGTACTTCATAACGTTGGACAGAGCGCAGGCTAATACAGTAACTGCAGTACTGTGCAGCAGTAAACAGTACTTCATAACGTTGGACAGTGTCACGACTTCCTCCGAAGCTGCCTCCTCTCCTGGTTCGGGCAGGCTTCGGCGTTCGTCGTCACCGGCCTTCTAGCCACTGCCGCTCCTCATCTCATCATTCCATTTGTTTTGTCTTGTTTATTACACACACCTGGTTCATATCCCCTCATTAGTACGTGTATAAGTGTTCCCTCTGCCCCCTTGTCCTTGTGGGTGATTGTTTATTGTGAGGAGAGTGGAGCTCAGTTGAGCTCAGTTTATTTTGTATTTGCCGGGGTATATTTTCCCTGTGTGCCTGTTTGGTTCCAGACTGTTTGACGCATTTCTGCGTAACTCTGTATTCTGTGATTTACCCTCTTGCGCCGGACTCCTTCAAATTACCCATAACAGAATCACCCACCCGACATGGAGTCAGCAGGAGAGGAGCGCATGCCTGGAGTCGTGGCATGGGTCCAGGAGCATTCGACGATGCTAGCCAGCTTGGGAGAAGCGATGGATCAGGTTCTCCAGGTCGTCCAACGCCTGGAGAGGAGAGGACCCGATCTGTCGGGATCCATATATCCCGACCACGGGATTTCGACAGGACAGCTGCTCTCTGCCAGGGATTCCTCCTCCATCTGGAGCTCTGCTATTCCAACATCAGCCTGGCCCCATCGGAGCGGGAGAAGGTGTCCGCCCTCGTCTCCTGCCTCTCGGGGAAAGCCCTCCAGTACTGTGCAGAAGTAAACAGTACTTCTTACACCCAGTGGGCAGTCAGAGCCAATCGGAATAAATTACACGGAACATTTCCCAAAACGTTTTAATGCGTAATGCCGTTAGCCTGAAGCACAGGCTATAGAAGAGCACCCAGTGGGCAGTCAGCCTATGTGCTGCATGTACACCATGGGGAAAAAATGACAGGAATGGGAGGAACATGTAAGACTATCCTTCACATGGCCCACTATGTTAGTCTCATGTCATACAGAACCCTCATCCAGCAGGCTGCAGGCTATCTTTGGACTGACATCCCACTGACTCTACTCTCAAAATATACCTGTTGCCGAGTATGACAACCAACATGTATATACAGTGCATTCTGAAAGTATTCAGACCCCTTGACTTTTTCCACATTTTGTTACGTTACAGCCTTATTGTAAAATTGATGACATTTGTATTTTTTGTCATAGCAAAGGGTCTGAATACTTACATTTTAATAAATGTGAGAGAAAAAAATCCAGAAACCTGTTTTCGCTTTGTCATTATGTGGTGTTGTGTGTAGGTTGATGAGGAAAACGTTTTATTTAATCCATTTTAGAATAAGGCTGTAACGTAACAAAATGTGGAAAAAGTAAAGGTGTCTGAATACTTTCCGAATGCACTGTATGACCGTGTATTTCAATCTGGAATAAACAAAGAAACCGAACGCAGAACAAAGTAACATTATAGACAAGTGACCTGGGTGTGTATTTCAAGGGCAGGCAGCTGAGCCTGTTACTTATGGATTGGTTTTTCAACATGTTAAGGGCATGTGGTATAGGCTTTCCAGTGGACAGGACTATGTATCCAAAGACATGCAGTCCTGTCATATCACATATACAATGTTTAAAGTAACACTTTACCAGAAACTTGTTTCTATGGAGAGATAATAATATGCCATTTAGCAGACGCTTTTATCCAAAGCGACTTACAGTCACGCGTGCATACATTTTTTGTGTATGGGTGGTCCCGGGGATCGAACACACTACCTTGGTGTTACAAGCGCCGTGCTCTACCAGCTGAGCTACAGAGGACTGTCTCCTCACTTAATAGGCAGTTACTATAGTCATTTTTTTAAATGTAATTTATTGAGATGGAAAACTAGTTTTTTATGAATTTGAACATGTGGTCTTTATGACAGAATGTTAAAATTAGGTTTTAAAAAAATGTTGACCAAGTTAGACTTGGCATAAAATTGGTGGAACGAACCTAATATTATTTATCTACAATTTCTTAACCCTGGCCTACATGGGCCTGGGAGGCTTACATGGATATTGGTATCCACCAATTATACATTTTTCAACTCAATAATTATTGTATTACCCAGAAATGTAAAAAAATAAAAATAAACATAAATGTACCGTAATTTAAGCTTTAAAACTGCAAAGTTTTCTCTCTGCCTCATGGCAAAATGTGTAGAATTGCAGGATGGTAGCTTTAAAGCTGCAACAACAACAAATCTCTCTGCCCCATGAAAACTGAAAATGTTCCTTCCCAGGGCCAGACACTTGGTTTGTCCGGCCATGCACTGCTGAAGTCATAGTATAACTCATTGTATGCTGTGCTGTTGTCTCGCTCTAGTTGTGTTCTGACTCATGGTGCCCCTGATTAACTTTCTATCACAAAAAGTGATACAACAACAAAACAAAACAAAACAAAACAACAAAAGTTTGAGAACCCATGCTCTACATACACTACATGACCAAAAGTATGTGGAGACCTGCATGTCGAAGATCTCATTCCAAAATCATGGGCATTAATATGGAGTTGGTCCCCCCCTTTGCTGCTATAACAGCCTCCACTCTTCTGGGAAGGCTTTCCACTAGATGTTGGAACATTGCTGCGGGGACTTGCTTCCATTCAGCCACAAGAGCATTAGTGAGGTCGGGCACTGATGTTGGGCGATTAGGCCGGGCTCGCAGTCGGCGTTCCAATTCATCCCAAAGGTGTTCGATGGTGTTTCAGGTCAGGGCTCTGTGCAGGCCAGTCAAGTTATTCCACACCGAACTCGACAAACCATTTCTATATGGACCTCGCTTTGTGCACAGGGGCATTGTCATGCTGAAACAGGAAAGGGCCTTCCCCAAACTGTTGCCACAAAGTTGGAAGCACAGAGTCGTCTACAATGTCATTGTATGCTGTAGCGTTAAGATTTTCCTTCACTGGAACTAAGGGGCCTAGCCCGAACCATGAAAAACAGCCCCAGACCATTATTCCATTCTACTGCCAATGTTTTCCTTTGGAGATTGCACGGCTCTGTGCTCGATTTTATACACCTGTCAGCAACGGGTGTGGCTGAAATAGCCGATGTATTTGATACCATTCCACTGATTCTGCTCCAGCCATTACCACAAGCCCATCCTCCCCAATTATGGTGCCACCAGCCTCCTGTGCTACAGTTGCACAGCACTGTCACTGTTCAGGGTGTAGTTTGTCAACTTGCCTCCAGCTCATGTTTCAAGTATCGCAGCCAGTGAAGCTTTGTGATTGGTCAATGAGAGGGCCTTAGAACGCTTGTGTGTTTCAAGTAACATTCCTCTCAGCTCATGTTAATTCAGTCTATTATCAACAAATATTTGAGTAGACTTGAACATATAAAATGGTAAAATAATTATTTGTATCCATACTTAAACATTTTGTTTGTGATTAACGGATTATACTTTGAATATCATAGTTATTGTTCCTCCCTATTCACTCCATGTGTCATCGGAGGGATACGCTATGTTCGCCTAGGGAAGTAGTCCCGGTCAGTTGGGGGTTTATATTTCGCCGGTGCTCAGCTGATGGGCGCATTGGTCCCTGCAACGTTCACCCAGTAGGTGAGTCACTGCATCCTGATCTGTAGAGGGTCAACTTTAGACTTACCATTGGATGGACAATTCTTGCAAGATAATATTCACACAACTGTCCCTATTTAATTACATTGTTATTTTATCAGTTTTGGTTATAAAAACATTTTAATACACTTTTAAGCTATTGGAATGTTACTTCTTACCATAGAGTTTTGAATGAAATTATTATTGTTTATGTATTCATATACTTCAAATATAATATTTCAGTCTGAATTTGGCTTCATGTGCAGATTTGACAACTAATGACAAGTACCTACCTGGTGTTTCAAATTTTAGTTTACTGTGAAATTGGGTTTGTTTCATGCCATTTCTTCTCAATTAAAGTAAAATTGAAGGCTACATGAGTTAAACGTAGCAATGTTTGGCAATATTTGTGTGATGAGATCGTATACACCAGATTACATTTAATATGGTTTGCCGATAGACCATACTGTCATATACAGTCAGAGTAGTCTACACCTGTTGAGTGACCACTTGCTGTACATAGTCTAGCCATCACTGTGTAGTCTGAGGAAGCAACTGGCATCAAAGCAATGTGACATCCTCATAGAATAGAACATCTTCTTGGATGTTTTTTTTCTCTCCAAACGTCTGAATGAGTTGACATCTCACTTAGTTTGTTTTAGTCAGTGACACTGTAGTTACTGTAGCTCAGTCCGGTAGTACAGGCTACGATCTGTACTGTAGCTCAGTCCGGTAGTACAGGCTACTATCTGTACTGTAGCTCAGTCCGGTAGTACAGGCTACGATCTGTACTGTAGCTCAGTCCGGTAGTACAGGCTACGATCTGTACTGTAGCTCAGTCCGGTAGTACAGGCTACGATCTGTACTGTAGCTCAGTCCGGTAGTACAGGCTACGATCTGTACTGTAGCTCAGTCCAGTAGTACAGGCTACGATCTGTACTGTAGCTCAGTCCAGTAGTACAGGCTACTATCTGTACTGTAGCTCAGTCCGGTAGTACAGGCTACGATCTGTACTGTAGCTCAGTCCGGTAGTACAGGCTACGATCTGTACTGTAGCTCAGTCCAGTAGTACAGGCTACGATCTGTACTGTAGCTCAGTCCGGTAGTACAGGCTACGATCTGTACTGTAGCTCAGTCCGGTAGTACAGGCTACGTTCTGTACTGTAGCTCAGTCCAGTAGTACAGGCTACGATCTGTACTGTAGCTCAGTCCGGTAGTACAGGCTACGATCTGTACTGTAGCTCAGTCCGGTAGTACAGGCTACGATCTGTACTGTAGCTCAGTCCGGTAGTACAGGCTACGATCTGTACTGTAGCTCAGTCCGGTAGTACAGGCTACGATCTGTACTGTAGCTCAGTCCGGTAGTACAGGCTACGATCTGTACTGTAGCTCAGTCCGGTAGTACAGGCTACGATCTGTACTGTAGCTCAGTCCGGTAGTACAGGCTACGATCTGTACTGTAGCTCAGTCCGGTAGTACAGGCTACGATCTGTACCTCCTGCTAAGGGTGTATGAGTGCTGAAAGGCAGAGACACACTTCTAAAAGTATCTTCCAGTAGAAACTGTAGCAGGGCTTTTTGGAAATGCCGATAGCAGGACATGGCACATGTCATGTTCTCTATGATAGATGAACTGGTGTATGGTGTCATGGTACATGTCAGGTTCCTCTATGATAGCTGGACTGGTGTATGGTGTCATGGTACATGTCAGGTTCTCTATGATAGCTGGACTGGTGCATGGTATCATGGTACATGTCATGTTCTCTATGATAGCTGGACTGGTGTATGGTGTCATGGTACATGTCAGGTTCTCTATGATAGATGAACTGGTGTACTGTGTCATGGTACATGTCAGGTTCTCTATGATAGCTGTACTGGTGCATGGTATCATGGTACATGTCATGTTCTCTATGATAGCTGGACTGGTGTATGGTGTCATGGTACATGTCAGGTTCTCTATGATAGCTGGACTGGTGCATGGTATCATGGTACATGTCATGTTCTCTATGATAGCTGGACTGGTGTATGGTATCATGGTACATGTCAGGTTCTCTATGATAGCTGGACTGGTGTATGGTGTCATGGTACATGTCATGTTCTCTATGATAGCTGGACTGGTGTATGGTGTCATGGTACATGTCAGGTTCTCTATGATAGATGAACTGGTGTATGGTGTCATGGTACATGTCATGTTCTCTATGATAGCTGGACTGGTGTATGGTGTCATGGTACATGTCAGGTTCTCTATGATAGATGAACTGGTGTACTGTGTCATGGTACATGTCAGGTTCTCTATGATAGCTGGACTGGTGCATGGTATCATGGTACATGTCATGTTCTCTATGATAGCTGGACTGGTGTATGGTGTCATGGTACATGTCAGGTTCTCTATGATAGCTGGACTGGTGTATGGTGTCATGGTACATGTCATGTTCTCTATGATAGCTGGACTGGTGTATGGTGTCATGGTACATGTCATGTTCTCTATGATAGCTGGACTGGTGTATGGTATCATGGTACATGTCAGGTTCTCTATGATAGCTGGACTGG
The DNA here is from genome assembly GCF_964263955.1 of Coregonus lavaretus. NCBI lineage: Eukaryota > Metazoa > Chordata > Actinopteri > Salmoniformes > Salmonidae > Coregonus > Coregonus lavaretus. The sequence continues at coordinate 6,401,930 of NC_140008.1, forward strand.
TGTATGGTGTCATGGTACATGTCATGTTCTCTATGATAGCTGGACTGGTGTATGGTGTCATGGTACATGTCATGTTCTCTATGATAGCTGGACTGGTGTATGGTATCATGGTACATGTCAGGTTCTCTATGATAGCTGGACTGGTGTATGGTGTCATGGTACATGTCAGGTTCTCTATGATAAATGGACTGGTGTATGGTGTCATGGTACATGTCATGTTCTCTATGATAGCTGGACTGGTGTATGGTATCATGGTACATGTCAGGTTCTCTATGATAGCTGGACTGGTGTATGGTGTCATGGTACATGTCATGTTCTCTATGATAGCTGGACTGGTGTATGGTGTCATGGTACATGGAAGGTTCTCTATGACTATGTATGTACTGTTTACACCAGCTAAATCAAGTCCAGGCAGACATTAGTCATTTGTCAGACAGTTTACATGTCAACAGATACTCTTCTGGTACCTTTAACATATGTACACTGTGTATTACAGTGGTCTAACGGACTTTGAGATCCAAAGTCAGTTTAGCTAACTATCATTGCAATATAAGTAATATTCACAGAATATTTTGGGAATACTTAAGTTTCTTACCCTATGTGGAAACCAACTTCCACAAAAAGTGGCCTCTGGCCACTTACCAAGCTGCTACACTGGGGGCTTACCAGCTGCTACACTGGGGGCCTAGAGTTAGCAGGCCAAACTTACCAGCTGCTACACTGGGGGCCTAGAGTTAGCAGGCCAAACTTACCAGCTGCTACACTGGGGGCCTAGAGTTAGCAGGCCAAACTTACCAGCTGCTACACTGGGGGCCTATAGTTAGCAGGCCAAACTTACCAGCTGCTACACTGGGGGCCTATAGTTAGCAGGCCAAACTTACCAGCTGCTACACTGGGGGCCTATAGTTAGCAGGCCAAACTTACCAGCTGTTACACTGGGGGCCTAGAGTTAGCAGGCCAAACTTAGGAGTCCTGTGGGGTACCTGTAGACAGGTCTTTCTTGTCAAATATATATATTTTTATGTCAGTGAGGATAACCTGTTTAAATAAAGGTTAGATAAAGTGAAAATGTGTTTCAAAAAGCAATTGATCAATTGAGGGGAGTTGAGGGACATGTATGATGGTGGAATATCACCAGTCCCCCATCATGACTATACCAAATCAAATCAAATCCAATCAAATTTTATTGGCCACATGCGCCGTACAACAGGTGCAGACATTACAGTGAAATGCTTACTTACAGCCCTTAACCAACAGTGCATTTATTTTTTAATAAAAAAGTAGAATAAAACAACAACAAAAAGTGTTGAGAAAAAAAGAGCAGAAGTAAAATAAAATAACAGTAGGGAGGCTATATATACAGGGGGGTACTGGTGCAGAGTCAATGTGCGGGGGCACCGGCTAGTTGAGGTAGTTGAAGTAATATGTACCAGGTTCCCTCTCTCTGTTGCTAGGTAGAATCTATAGGTTCTGTTATGTCTGTTGGCATCTATAGGTTATGTTATGTCTGTTGGAATCTATAGGTTATGTTATCTGTTGGTAGGTAGCATCTACAGTATAGCAGGGGTAGGCAATTAGATTCAGCCGCGGGCCGATTTTTGTCGGAGTGGCTGGTCTGGAACATAATTATGATAAATTGTACACTGCAAATTGACCACAAGTTCAACTAAGCCAAAAAATATATTATATTTGTAAATAGCAATGATTTCATACCTTACATTGTGACACGATCACATATGTCTCTTTTTTTGTTTGTGGGAATACTTGGGAACAGATTTCCTAAATTAAATTAATTGTTCGCGGAATTCCTGGTGATTTTACAGTCTTTTTTTTAAAACAAAAACTAAAATTGAATGCCATGAACCAAGAGGTTGTGAGTTCAAATCCCAGGTGAGGACATGTTGAATAATAATTACTCTATAAATGAACATGCACAAAGTAATCATGTATGTCAACGTGTGTCAAATATGTAAGTTGAAAACATTGTATGTTAAAGCACTGTGTAACCAGGTCTTTTTTAGTTAAGATGCCAAATAATAATTTATATAATTTTTCCCAAAGTTTTCTCAAGTTGGAGCAAAGTTTTTAGGCCAACAATTTTTTGTTGTTGTTCATTTAACACTGGGAACAAAAGGTTGAGTAAACTATAAAAAGGCTGTGGAACCAGTTACTTAATAATAATGAGTTAAAACAACTACATTTGTGGATGTTTTGTTACAGTCTGGGTTATGTAATGTCTGTGGTTAAGTAGCATGTCAGTGTAATGATCTGGTCTCGAACCCTTGATTCAGTGGGATAGAGACTATGAGACTGAGAGAAGCTGTACGAGCCAAGTATCGTACACACACCCTGTCCAAATACTGGCCTGCCGTGAAAAGTGATATTGAGACAGGCAGGATATACAACCTCTCCCTGGATAATCCTTCAAGTTAGAGGTGAAGATGAAATGTCATATCGAACAGAATGTCAAAGTATCGTCTCATCACTTTATTCCCCCTATCTTTCTCCCCTCCCTCCCTCCCTCCCTCCCTCCCTCCCTCCCTCAATCCGTCCCTCCCTCCCTCCCTCAATCCGTCCCCGCTCTCCCTCCCTCCCTCCCTCCCTCAATCCGTCCCTCCCTCCCTCCCTCCCTCCCTCCCTCCCTCCCTCCCTCCCTCTTTCCCCCCACTCCCTCCCTGTCTCTTTCCCTCTTTCCAGGACATCTCAGACAGCAATCCAATCATGTCTAAAGGAAAAGATGTGGGTTCTGCCTTCATCCAGACGCAGCAGCTGCACGCTGCCATGGCTGACACCTTCCTGGAGCACATGTGTCTTCTGGACATCGACTCCGCCCCAGCCAAGTCTCGCAACACCGGAATCATCTGCACCATCGGTCAGCGGAGAACACCCCCCCCCCCACCTCACCTTTCATACCCTCAGTACTCAACCCCTCAGTACTCAACCCTACCTCACCCCTCACCCTTCATACCCTCAGTACTCAAGCTCCTCACCTCCTTGTGTTTATCATACTGAAGTCAGTTTCAGTTCTATTGCTCTTCCATCAGTGTAATCGTTACAGAGCACTTCATAGAAGGCCCTAGGCCTATACTACAGCAATCCAGCGATGTGTTTTTACATTCTGTGTGAGCAGGTCTACTGAAGGCCTATATCCCTCTAAAACCCTTGCTTGTCATCTTGTCCGTCTGCAGGACCCGCCTCCAGAAAAGTGGATATGCTGAAGGAGATGATCAAATCTGGGATGAACATTGCAAGAATGAACTTCTCTCACGGAACTCATGAGGTCAGTGGTGTTGCCCAGGACAACATTCTCTCGTTAGATCACACTAAACTAGTGCTGAAGCCAAGGTAAAGGGCTCTAGTGGTGAACCTGATGCCCCCACAGCTGTTCATGGATTTAGACTAGTGCTGAGTTACAAACGGACCCCTAGCCCTTACTCCCTGGTACCTCAAGTTGATCTGAAAAGGGAAAGCAATATGGTGACATTTCCACTCAGCTGAGTATAAAGACTGCCAGTTGGTCTTGAGTGAGTCTGCAGCCTAGCCAGTCTCCTAATACAACCTTTAGGGAGTCTACCAGAGCCCAGCCAGCCTTATTGTGACATTATCACTGTACCATTTAAATGCCAGTGTCTGTAAGCTGATCTGAACCCTCTTATTTGCTCTTCAGTGCCCTCTCACCCTCCTCCTCCTCCCCCAGTCATCCTCTCTTGTCTTTAGCTGATCAGTAGTACAGCTAGATGGATCATAGCCAGGTCCTGGCACTAGGCTTTACACCTCTCCCCACTAGGCTTTACACCTCTTTAAAAGTCATGGCTTTTTAACTTTGTCACCCTGCTTCACCCGGGTGGGCAGAGTGCACCTGGAAAGCTCACAGCCAGTTGCAGTATTCTATAAAGAGCGATACTTGTAAAGAAAAATTAAACTTTTATTATATATTTGAATCAGACTTATATATTTGAATCAGACAAAAGCCAACGGTACTGTTATGACTCACCAATAGTGGGTACTCAGCACCTCTGAACAGAATGCCGTCTGTAATTTGTGAACCCGAGTGCAAATGATTTTACATGTAGAATTGCACGACAATGTCGGCAGTCAGACGTCGACAGCGCGCTGAACGATTGGTAGATGAACAGGAGATCCACATTCGGTGCGATGTGTGCGGCCCTTTAATGGCTTGTCCCAAGAACACGTTCTCTTCTCTGAAGTTGTACAGGACTGTTGATAGATGATATTCAACTTGTGTATCACACGTTATCAGTGTGTCCATTCCTCCATTACTCTTTAGGACTGTTCATTCTGGTCCAACCACACAAATACTGTCATTAATGTTCATTAATGTTCAGCCTCAGTTCGTCGGGGCATTGACTCTACAAGGTGTAGAAAGCGTTCCACAGGGATGCTGGCCCATGTTGACTCCAATGCTTCACACAGTTGTGTCAAGTTGGCTGGATGGTGGACCATTCTTGATACACACAGGAAACTGTTGAGCGTGAAAAACCCAGCAGCAGTTCTTGACAAACTCAAAACGGTGCGCCTGGCACCTACTACCATACCCTGTTCAAAGGCACTTAAATATTTTGTCTTGCCCATTCACCCTCTGAATGGCACACATACACAATCCATGTCTCAATTGTCTCAAGGCTTGAAAATCCTTATTTAACCTGTCTCCTCCCCTTCATCTACACTGATTGAAGGGGATTTAACAGGTAACATCAATAAAGGATCGTAGCTTTCCCCTGGATTCACCTGGTAAATATATGTCATGGAAAGAGCAGCTGTTCTTAATGTTTTGTCAATTCAGTGTAGATTGGGTGTTAGCTAAACTGCATCACAGGAGGTGTGGAGTCACGTTCACCATTTAAGTTCTAGTTTCTAAATTAGAAATGGAGGTGTGGCTTGAAGACGAGATCGACAGAGAGTAGGGTTGCAAAATTAACTTTCCCCAAATTTCCAGAAATTCCGGTTTAAGGATTCCCAGATTTCCTCCTTATTCCCCCCATGATTCAGAGAATCTTACAACTGGGATTTCTGGAAAAACAACCTCAACAGAGAAGATCCCCCAGAGGCAGGAGCAGGGTATCTGAACTTAGCTTTAAACATATATAATGCAGAATATTATAATAATGTGACATGTCTCTCATGTCTTGAGGTCAGAGCTAAGAGACATTATCAGAAGGGCAAAGGAAACTTGACCTCTGCCCCTGGTCAGGTGGTCAGAATAGCTATAAATAGCTGTGAGTCTCCTAGTCTCAGGTTCTCAGCAAAAACTGTTTAGGGGCAGCAAGAGAGGCTGAGCTATGCTACGTGGCTATTCTATTTCATGTATGCCATTTAGCAGTTGCTTTTATCCAAAAGTGATTTACAGTTATTTTTGACATGTATATTTTAGTAATTTAGCAGACGCTCTTATCCAGAGCGACTTACAGTTAGTGAGTGGATACATTTTCTAACTTTTTTTTTTTCTTCCTGTACTGGTTGGTCCCCCGTGGGAATCGAACCCACAACCCTGGCGTTGCAAGCGCCATGCTCTACCAACTGAAGCATACATTTATTTTATATGGATAGGCCCAGTGGGAATACAGCGTACCTTACCTCTACCAAATGAGCCACACAGGACCTATTCATTTTAATATAACCAAGGCCAAAACATAACAAATTATTAAATCGTCCTTTGTCTGTCACCCATTAATCATTGTTGCTTTCAACACTGAGGTATAGCACGAGGCAGTAAGCATTTTTAAGCAGTAGCCTAGTTATAACTTGATACCAGATGGATAGGTGGGCCTTTGCCTTGGCGAACGTGCAGTTCATATCTAGGTCAGACTTTAAAGGTCAAATAGGGGCTGCCTATATTAGTCCTGTTTCACTGTATGTACAAGTGGGTAACCTGTACGAGTGTGAGGTGTATATCCCAACTTTGAGACACCCTTGGAGAGTGGGGTCACGGACAGGGATCAGCCATTATTGTTAGCAACCCTGGAGAAATTAGGGTTAAGTGCCTTGCTCAAGGGCACATCAACAGATTTTTCACCTAGTCGGCTCGGGGATTCAAACAAGCGACCTTTTCGGTTTTTGTCCCAATGTTCTTAACCGCTAGGCCACCATACATTTATCACCTCATATGGTTTTCTGCTGGAACCAAATGTGTTGCAGGCGCCAAAATCCTAACAGTTTTATTACATCAAGTTATGAAAGCTTCTACTATATGTGTACAGTATAATATTACAGTCTACTGAATATGACCACGCCGGTCACCTTGGTCACGTCTGCTCTTAATATAGACATAACACTTTGACATAGTTGCTACTAAATCTAATGTAATTAACGTCAATATTTTACAGAGTAAAAAAAATTATATATATATTATTTATTTATGTCATTTACAGTGTGGAAATCCTCCTGTCTCTACATGATAGGACTCCCCCTACACAGTATATCAAATCAAATCAAATTAAACATTATATAAAGTGTATTCAAAATTGCAATACACTATTACCTATCTGGGCGATATCAATTTGTCCAGCTCGGTAACTAAACCACCTGAGCATTCCAAAGTGGAATTTGGGATTTCTCAAGATTCTGTGCTTGGACCCCTATCATTTTTGTATTCTACAGTACTGTTCTGAAACCACCTATGATGTCTCTAAATGATCTGACACCCCCTACAGTACCATGCTGAGACCATCAAGAACGTCCGTGAGGCCACCGAGAGCTTCGGACACGGAACCGTCGAGTACAGACCAGTGGCCATCGCTCTTGACACCAAGGGACCTGAGATCAGGACAGGACTGATCAAGGGCGTGAGTATTAATTTATTGTGAACCTTCATGAAAAGCCAAACGGATGAACAGAGGCATGTACTAGTTCAAGTTTTCAAGTTGGAAATCTTACTTAACACACCAAGTCTCTCACAATAAAAACAGCATGAAAAAATGGCAAGAAAAATAAACATATACAGTGGGGAGAACAAGTATTTGATACACTGCCGATTTTGCGCCGATTTTGCAGGTTGTCCTACTTACAAAGCATGTAGAGGTCTGTCATTTTTATCATAGGTACACTTCAACTGTGAGAGACGGAATCTAAAACAAAAATCCAGAAAATCACGTTGTATGATTTTTAAGTAATTAATTTGCATTTTATTGCATGACATAAGTATTTGATACATCAGAAAAGCAGAACTTAATATTTGGTACAGAAACCTTTGTTTGCAATTACAGAGATCATACGTTTCCTGTAGGTCTTGACCAGGTTTGCACACACTGCAGCAGGGATTTTGGCCCACTCCTCCATACAGACCTTCTCCATATCCTTCAGGTTTCGGGGCTGTCGCTGGGCAATACGGACTTTCAGCTCCCTCCAAAGATTTTCTATTGGGTTCAGATCTGGAGACTGGCTAGGCCACTCCAGGACCTTGAGATGCTTCTTACGGAGCCACTCCTTAGTTGCCCTGGCTGTGTGTTTCGGGTCGTTGTCATGCTGGAAGACCCAGCCACGACCCATCTTCAATGCTCTTACTGAGGGAAGGAGGTTGTTGGCCAAGATCTCGTGATACATGGCCCCATCCATCCTCCCCTCAATACGGTGCAGTCGTCCTGTCCGCTTTGCAGAAAAGCATCCCCAAAGAATGATGTTTCCACCTCCATGCTTCACGGTTGTGATGGTGTTCTTGGGGTTGTACTCATCCTTCTTCTTCCTCCAAACACGGCGAGTGGAGTTTAGACCAAAAAGCTCTATTTTTGTCTCATCAGACCACATGACCTTCTCCCATTCCTCCTCTGGATCATCCAGATGGTCATTGGCAAACTTCAGACGAGCCTGGACATGCGCTGGCTTGAGCAGGGGGACCTTGCATGCGCTGCAGGATTTTAATCCATGACGGCGTAGTGTGTTACTAATGGTTTTCTTTGAGATTGTGGTCCCAGCTCTCTTCAGGTCATTGACCAGGTCCTGCCGTGTAGTTCTGGGCTGATCCCTCACCTTCCTCATGATCATTGATGCCCCACGAGGTGAGATCTTGCATGGAGCCCCAGACCGGGGGTGATTGACTGTCATCTTGAACTTCTTCCATTTTCTAATAATTGCGCCAACAGTTGTTGCCTTCTCACCAAGCTGCTTGCCTATTGTCCTGTAGGCCATCCCAGCCTTGTGCAGGTCTACAATTTTATCCCTGATGTCCTTACACAGCTCTCTGGTCTTGGCCATTGTGGAGAGATTGGAGTCTGTTTGATTGAGTGTGTGGGCAGGTGTCTTTTATACAGGTAACGAGTTCAAACAGGTGCAGTTAATACAGGTAATGAGTGGAGAACAGGAGGGCTTCTTAAAGAAAAACTAACAGGTCTGTGAGAGACGGAATTCTTACTGGTTGGTAGGTGATCAAATACTTATGTCATGCAATAAAATGCAAATTAATTACTTAAAAATCATACAATGTGATTTTCTGGATTTTTGTTTTAGATTCCGTCTCTCACAGTTGAAGTGTATCTATGATAAAAATTACAGACCTCTACATGCTTTGTAAGTAGGAAAACCTGCAAAATCAGCAGTGTATCAAATACTTGTTCTCCCCACTGTACAGCAATGAAATCTCAAAGCAGTACAGTACAACACTGCTAGATTCAGGGCAGCAACAAAGGCTCTCCATTTCTGTTTGTCTTTGGTCATCTTTTCTACAGCCGGATATACATTTACATTTACATTTTAGTCATTTAGCAGACGCTCTTATCCTGAGCGACTTACAGTTAGTGAGTGCATACATAATTTTTTATACTTGCCCCCCGTGGGAATCGAACCCACAACCCTGGCGTTGCAAACGCCATGCTCTACCAACTGAGCTACATCCCTGCCGGCCATTCCCTCCCCTACCCTGGACGACGCTGGGCCAATTGTGCGCCACCCCATTGGTCTCCCGTTCGCGGCCGGCTACGACAGAGCCTGGATATACATAAAGTACTGTCGCACAGTAGAACGCTACTAGCATCCGAATGTGTGAATTGATCATGAGCCCTGTCGTTCCCCGTGGAGATATACAGTACAGAATACTAATAATAATAGTTATATAGTGTAATTATATGATTCTTCTCCTGTACAGAGCGGCGAAGCTGAGGTTGAGCTGAAGAAGGGAGGACACATCAAGCTGACCCTGGACGACAAGTACAAGGATAACTGCGATGAGAATCACCTGTGGCTGGACTACAAGAACATCACCAAGATCCTGAAGGTCGGAGCTCACGTCTACATTGACGATGGCCTCATGTCCCTGAAGGTGAAGGAAGTCGGTGAGTATCCTAGCAACATCCTACTGTAGCAACACCATAACACTTTCACAACATGGAATTTTAGAGGAAGTAGCTACACACCAAAGTAACCAAGGTGCCTGTTGAAACAAAATGGTTCCCCAGGCTCTGACTTCCTGGACTGTGAGATTGAGAACGGTGGTACTCTGGGCTCCAAGAAGGGTGTGAACCTGCCCGGTGCTGCTGTGGACCTGCCCGCTGTCTCTGAGAAGGACATCCAGGATCTGCAGTTCGGTGTGGAGCAGGGAGTGGACATGGTCTTCGCCTCCTTCATCCGTAAGGCAGCCGACGTGCACGCTGTCAGGAAGGTGCTGGGAGAGAAGGGCAAGGACATCAAGATCATCTCCAAGCTGGAGAACCACGAGGGTGTGCGCAGGTGTGCATCTAAAAGATATAGGCCTCACTCTGGAAATGAGAACGTGTTACCTGGTAAAATAAGTCTTATGTAAATACACAATGCAATGCATGGTCACATTACAGTGTCTCATTTTGGAAATGTTCAAAAGAAAAACAGTAAGAAATCTCTGCTTGAAAGATCCTACTCTTGAGCATTAGTTCAGTCGCTTGGAAAAACAGATGCCCAATGCAATTCCTTGATATTGACTCAAACTATGTTATCATTTGTCTATGCATAGATTCGATGAGATCCTGGAGGCTAGCGATGGCATCATGGTTGCCCGTGGTGACCTGGGTATTGAGATCCCCACAGAGAAGGTGTTCATTGCCCAGAAGATGATGACCGGACGCTGCAACAGGATGGGCAAGCCCATCACCTGCGCCACACAGGTCAGACACGTCATCAGCGGACTAACCAAATCAACCTTTACCCCCTACACACGTGTGTAGATCTGAGAGGATTGGATAGGTGTAAGCAATATGATGGTAGCTCGATCTTGCTGAAAGGACATGTGGAATTGTTGCCATACTGCAAATGCTTATCCAGTCTCAGATCTCCAACTATCCAACCTCTAGTGGCTAGGGGTAAGGCCTAGGGGTTGATTAGAAGTTCAGGATGTGACGCCCCCCCCCCTCCTCCTTGCAGATGCTGGAGAGTATGATTAAGAAGCCCCGCCCCACCCGTGCTGAGGGTTCCGATGTCGCCAACGCCGTTCTGGACGGTAACGATTGCATCATGCTGAGTGGTGAGACCGCCAAGGGAGACTACCCACTGGAGGCTGTCCGCACACAGCACAAGGTGAGAGGATAGATAAGAGTGCCCTCTATAGGCATGGTCTCTATAGGCCCCTCCCTCCTCTTCCTTTTTTTATTTTTCATCCTGGCCCACCGTGGGAAACGAACCCATAATTTTGGCGTTGTAAACAACATGCTCTACCAACTGAGCTACATCCCTGCCGGCCATTCCCTCCCCTACCCTGGACGACGCTGGGCCAATTGTGTGCCGCCCCATGGGTCACGACAGAGCCTCTCTCCCCCTCCTCCTCCTCCCCTCTTCCCACTCCTCCCTCCTCCTCCCCCCTCCCCCTATCCCCCTATTGGTCTTCACTGCATCTGTTTCGGGCATTTTGTGACTGTGGCATCAGATTGCTCCATCATCAGCACGTCTGAGGATCTGCACCACAACTCAGTGTTCTTTCGGGTATACAGCCCACAATGATTATAATAACTAGTGGATACTACACTTCTTAACTTGCACCTTCAGAAGCCTAATTTTATACCTGGTGCTAACATGCTTCCTTTGTCCCGATCTTGTCCACACTCTGATTGTACCCACATTGTACTGTAGCTGTTGCATCTACACTGGTAGTAAAATGTGTCTCTTGTCCGTCCACTGTGTCCGCATTGTGAGCGGATATCCTGGGTCCTCCCTGTATGCAAATTATTCGACATACCTGTATGTTCTTTCAAAGTAATATTTTTTTAACACACATATTGATGCCATTAGGTTAATGGCGTCACCTGTCAATGATTTGAGAGGGCGGGATAATTATGATTAAATGGTTTCACTGTCCAGATCAATCTACACTTGAAAAGATATCCAGTCACAATGCCATTTATGACTACCACCGAAGGTTGTCAGGCAGATCTGATCACAATCAGATCACAATGCGTCTTTGTGTGTCCGGATTCCATTTTCCGCGCTATATTCAAATGCCAGAATGCATTCTACAAACGGTGGAATAGACAAAGTATGATAATAACAGCAACAGCTGATGGTAGTAGCTAACCTCTGTAGCTAGCCAGCTAACCTCTGTAGCTAGCCAGCAAGCTAGCAAGCAACGCCAAAGGGATTGCAAACGGATTAGCATAACTATAGCCAAACAAAAAATTGTTTTTTCTAAATATTAGCTAGCTGGCTAGCATTTATGGAGGCCAGCTAACACGTTCCTCACACACTAGTAACGTATTTCCTCCAACGTTATAATGAAAAGGTGCCTCTAGGTCCCAAAACACACGTTTTCTGGAGACTTGTGGGAGGAGTGCTGATGACCGTCGTCCACTGTATGCGCTTTCGGTAGCCTGATTGCGTCCAGACGGAGGAGAAAGCCGTAGACAATGCATCCCTGACCACCTCTTGAAGTGGTCAGCCAGATCTGAACACAATCAGACCACAAAGCGACTTTTGTGCGTCTAGACCCGTCTTTTCAATGCGATCTTCGTATTCTGATAGCAGAGGTCGCATGTAAGTGTCACGTGTAGACACAACCTTTTAATCATCTACAAAATGTGGGCACAATCTGAACGTGGACAAGATCTGGACAAATGACGCATGTTAGCACCAGGTATAAACAGGGCTAGATATAGTAGTATGCACAAATGGGTGCCTCTATTATCATTTGACTGTGGCTGGATGAAGCCGTCACTGTTGTAGCTGTTCATGTTTAGGAGTCAGGACTTTATTTTAGGGGTGTATGAAACTAATTTAGCCCCCTAGTTTAGGTAGAGTGTCATTGTGGTCTAAATCTGTGCCGACCTTGCTCCATGTTATCTGTACAATACTGTATGAGAGGAATCTGACACCTGTCATCTCTCTCTCCCTCCCCCCCCCCCCCCCCCCCCCCCCCTCCCCCCCTCTCTCTCTCTCTCTCTCTCTCTCTCTCTCTCTCTCTCTCTCTCTCTCTCTCTCTCTCTCTCTCTCTCTCCCTCCCCCTCTCTCTCTCCCTCCCTCCCTCCCTAACTCCCTCCCCCCTCCCCCTCTCCCTCCCTCTCTCTGCCTCTCTCTCACTCCCTCCCTCCCTCTCTCTCTCTCTCTCTCCCTAACTCCATCCCTCCCTCCCTAACTCCATCCCTCCCTCCCTAACTCCCTCCCTCTCTCTGCCTTTCTCTCTTCCTCTCCCCTCCAGATTGCTCGTGAGGCCGAGGCCGCCATGTTCCACAGGCAGATGTTCGAGGAGCTCTGTCGTACCTCCCACCTGACCCGTGACCCATCTGAGTCCGTTGCCATCGGCGCCGTTGAGGCGTCCTTCAAGTGCTGCGCCAGCGCCATCATTGTGCTCACCAAGTCTGGCAGGTACGAACCAATCAGAGAGCAGAACACACACGATACTCTCTCCACCTCTATTCTGCCTCTGAAGGAAAGGACAAACATGAACGACATGGCACTGATGACAACCTCAGGAATAGAATGTGCTTTACTCCATCCTCTTGGATCCATGACAGGGTCATAGGGTCACAGGGTGACAGGGTCACATGGTCACAGGGTCACAGGGTCACAGGGTCACAGGGTCACAGGATCACAGGGTGACAGGGTGACAGGGTGCTAGAAGCCAACACTCACTCAGAAAAGGTTAACACTCACTTGATTCAGTTGCACTTGAATTTTGTGCAGTACAGTTGTTAATTTGTCTCCAGTCCTCTCCCATCCACCTCTCCCTCTTACCCCAGCCCTGTAGCAGAGACTCAGCCCTGTAGCAGAGACTCAGCCATGTAGCAGAGACTCAGCCCTTTAGCAGAGACTCAGCCCTTTAGCAGAGACTCAGCCCTGTAGCAGAGACTCAGCCCTTTAGCAGAGACTCAGCCATGTAGCAGAGACTCAGCCCTGTAGCAGAGACTCAGCCCTTTAGCAGAGACTCAGCCCTGTAGCAGAGACTCAGCCCTTTAGCAGAGACTCAGCCCTTTAGCAGAGACTCAGCCCTGTAGCAGAGACTCAGCCCTGTAGCAGAGACTCAGCCCTGTAGCAGAGACTCAGCCCTGTAGCAGAGACTCAGCCATGTAGCAGAGACTCAGCCCTGTAGCAGAGACTCAGCCCTGTAGCAGAGACTCAGCCATGTAGCAGAGACTCAGCCCTGTTGCAGAGACCCATGACTTGTATTCAGTGAGCCAAGCCCCTGCAGCACACGATCTGGGATCCTCTAGTTCCCAACCTTTAGAGTCCTGAACCCTGACATTTAGGAAGTTCATTATAACTCTCCTCTCCACTCCTTTCCTCCACTCCACTCCTCTCCACTGCTCTACTCTCCACTCCACTCCTCTCCACTGCTCTACTCTCCACTGCTCTACTCTCCACTCCACTTCTCTCTACTCCTCTCCTCTCCTCTTCTCTCCACTCCACTCTACGCTCCACTCCTCTACTCTCCACTCCTCTCCACTCCTCCACTCCCCTCCTCTCCTCTCCTCTCCTCTCCACTCCTTTCCTCCACTCCCCTCCTCTCCACTCAAAGTTCAGAAACACCCCGCGCCACTGCACTGTCAGCTCTGTGCTGAAATGTGATGATATTTTGACATTTTGATTGAGAATTATTACTGTTAACCTTCCACTGCTGTGTCCAGAGTTTGTATGAAGTGTGTGTTTATTCTGGACTCTAATCTGCTGTTCCTTCCTGTGTCTGGTTCTAGATCCGCCCACCTGCTGTCCAGGTACAGGCCCCGTGCCCCCATCATCGCTGTGACCCGCTGCGGCCAGACTGCCCGCCAGGCTCATCTGTACCGCGGTATCTACCCCGTGCTGTACACCAAGCCTGCCAACGATGTCTGGGCCGAGGATGTCGACCTCCGCATAAACTTCGCCTTGGAGATGGGTGAGTAATAACACTGTTCTTATCTCTGACTCTGAAGGTTTTATGTGCAATGATCGTGATCCTTGTTTTACCTAGTTTAGTTGAATGCACTGGAGAAGAGTGTCTTCTAAGTGACTAAAATGTAATGTGAAATCTCTGCGGGGAAAAGTGTATTGCAATGTGATTCGCAAATATTAAATCATCAAATAAGTTCAACGCAAAACTTAGTAAGGCTAGCTCTGTCTCTTTCTCCTGTTCTGGTACCATTAACACCTCTCTGTCTCTTTCTCCTGTTCTGGTACCATTAACACCTCTCTGTCTCTTTCCCCTCCAACAGGAAAGCATCGTCAGTTCTTCAAGTCTGGAGATGTGGTCATTGTTGTGACCGGCTGGCGTCCAGGCTCTGGTTACACCAACACCATGCGCATTGTGCTTGTCCCTTGAACTACCTCAAATGACATTACCACTCCCCCTTACCACTCTCTTGTTCCTATAACTCCTCCCCCTTACCCCTCTCCTGTTCCTATAACTCCTCCCCCTTACCTCTCTCCTGTCCATATAACTCCTCCCCCTTACCTCTCTCCTGTCCCTATAACTCCTCCCCCTTACCTCTCTCCTGTTCCTATAACTCCTCCCCCTTACCTCTTTCCTGTCCCTATAACTCCTCCCCCTTACCTCTCTCCTGTCCCTATAACTCCTCCCCCTTACCCCTCTCTTGTTCCTATAACTCCTCCCCCTTACCTCTCTCCTGTCCCTATAACTCCTCCCCCTTACCTCTCTCCTGTCCCTATAACTCCTTCCCCTTACCTCTCTCCTGTCCCTATAACCCCTCCCCATTACCCCTCCCTGTAGTAAAAGCCATCTATCTTTCCTGTATGATTATCTAGACTCCACCTTTTAAAGAAGACAACAAGTTAAAGCCAAAATGAACCCAACACCAGGTTACTTCTCCAAAGGACTTTTGGGCGGTGCCATTCACACACAGACAGTCACTTTCCAACACTCCTTAATTCCTTGTTATTGGTACATAGGTGTGTCATCTACGGTATCTACTATGTCCAAGTCATCCTTCCAGAGGTTACACACCCCGCTGAAAGCACACACACACACCTGCCTGACTGAGTTTGCATGCTGAACAATATGAAGTATATGTTCTATTAAACTGTAATCACACGTCTCCATGTCAGAGCCACTCGATGTCAGTTGCTTCATGGTACAGTACGTTGATGTAGATTATGAATATAATGGGGCTCCTGCTCTATGTGGGTCTTCTCCTCACCTGGTAGACAGGTAAGACTCCACTGACATGTTCAAGTTAAAGGTACGGTAACGTCATGCTGTTGCTGAGTGCTAAGGGATCTGGCATGACTGGGTTTCCACCCATCCATCCATTAAAAAGATGAACACCTGACTTTGTTGTGTTTGGTTTACCTTCCTGTAAGTCACAAATTTCAATATGTCTTTGTAACAGATTATTATTATGCTTCCACTTGCCATAGACATCTAGTGTTATTGGGTCCATCACTGCTGGGGGACGATCTCCAAATGCTATTCCTTTTAGACACTTAAAATCCACACAAAAAAATAAGAATTATGAGGAATTATAAAACGGCCAACTTTGGAACCATCTGTTTAAGGTTTGATTTCAGCAACTGTGATAAAATCCTTATATAAAAAGATTATACACTTATCCTACACAGTTACAAGTGTTCCCTAATTCTCAATGGAACCAATGTTTGCCGGATCTTTCTCTTAGGACAAACCTTAGGTTAGAGGGAGGATGAGGTTAGGGGGTGGATGAGGTTAGGGGGTGGATGAGGTTAGGGGGTGGATGAGGTTAGGGGGTGGATGAGGTTAGGGGTGGATGAGGTTAGAGGGTGGATGAGGTTAGGGGGTGGATGAGGTTAGGGGGTGGATGAGGTTAGGAGGTGGATGAGGTTAGGAGGTGGATGAGGTTAGGGGGTGGATGAGGTTAGGGGGTGGATGAGGTTAGGGGGTGGATGAGGTTAGAGGGTGGATGAGGTTAGAGGGTGGATGAGGTTAGGGGGTGGATGAGGTTAGGGGTGGATGAGGTTAGGGGGTGGATGAGGTTAGGGGTGGATGAGGTTAGGGGTGGATGAGGTTAGAGGGTGGATGAGGTTAGGGGTGGATGAGGTTAGGGGGTGGATGAGGTTAGGGGTGGATGAGGTTAGAGGGTGGATGAGGTTAGGGGTGGATGAGGTTAGGGGGTGGATGAGGTTGGGGGGTGGATGAGGTTAGGGGGTGGATGAGGTTAGGGGTGGATGAGGTTAGGGGGTGGATGAGGTTAGGGGTGGATGAGGTTAGGGGGTGGATGAGGTTAGGGGGTGGATGAGGTTAGGGGGTGGATGAGGTTAGGGGGTGGATGAGGTTAGGGGTGGATGAGGTTAGGGGGTGGATGAGGTTAGGGGGTGGATGAGGTTAGGGGGTGGATGAGGTTAGAGGGTGGATGAGGTTAGGGGGTGGATGAGGTTAGGGGTGGATGAGGTTAGGGGGTGGATGAGGTTAGGGGGTGGATGAGGTTAGGGGTGGATGAGGTTAGGGGGTGGATGAGGTTAGGGGGTGGATGAGGTTAGGGGGTGGATGAGGTTAGGGGTGGATGAGGTTAGGGGGTGGATGAGGTTAGGGGTGGATGAGGTTAGGGGGTGGATGAGGTTAGAGGGTGGATGAGGTTAGGGGGTGGATGAGGTTAGGGGTGGATGAGGTTAGGGGGTGGATGAGGTTAGGGGGTGGATGAGGTTAGGGGGTGGATGAGGTTAGGGGGTGGATGAGGTTAGGGGTGGATGAGGTTAGGGGGTGGATGAGGTTAGGGGGTGGATGAGGTTAGGGGGTGGATGAGGTTAGGGGGTGGATGAGGTTAGGGGGTGGATGAGGTTAGGGGGTGGATGAGGTTAGGGGGTGGATGAGGTTAGAGGGTGGATGAGGTTAGGGGGTGGATGAGGTTAGGGGTGGATGAGGTTAGGGGGTGGATGAGGTTAGGGGGTGGATGAGGTTAGGGGTGGATGAGGTTAGGGGGTGGATGAGGTTAGGGGGTGGATGAGGTTAGGGGGTGGATGAGGTTAGGGGTGGATGAGGTTAGGGGGTGGATGAGGTTAGGGGGTGGATGAGGTTAGGGGTGGATGAGGTTAGGGGGTGGATGAGGTTAGGGGGTGGATGAGGTTAGGGGTGGATGAGGTTAGGGGGTGGATGAGGTTAGGGGGTGGATGAGGTTAGGGGTGGATGAGGTTAGGGGGTGGATGAGGTTAGAGGTGGATGAGGTTAGGGGGTGGATGAGGTTAGGGGGTGGATGAGGTTAGGGGGTGGATGAGGTTAGGGGGTGGATGAGGTTAGGGGGTGGATGAGGTTAGGGGTGGATGAGGTTAGGGGTGGATGAGGTTAGGGGTGGATGAGGTTAGGGGGTGGATGAGGTTAGGGGTGGATGAGGTTAGGGGTGGATGAGGTTAGAGGGTGGATGAGGTTAGGGGGTGGATGAGGTTAGGGGTGGATGAGGTTAGGGGGTGGATGAGGTTAGAGGTGGATGAGGTTAGGGGGTGGATGAGGTTAGGGGGTGGATGAGGTTAGGGGGTGGATGAGGTTAGGGGGTGGATGAGGTTAGGGGGTGGATGAGGTTAGGGGTGGATGAGGTTAGGGGGTGGATGAGGTTAGGGGGTGGATGAGGTTAGGGGGTGGATGAGGTTAGAGGGTGGATGAGGTTAGGGGGTGGATGAGGTTAGGGGTGGATGTGGTTAGGGGGTGGATGAGGTTAGGGGGTGGATGAGGTTAGGGGTGGATGAGGTTAGGGGGTGGATGAGGTTAGGGGGTGGATGAGGTTAGGGGGTGGATGAGGTTAGGGGTGGATGAGGTTAGGGGGTGGATGAGGTTAGGGGTGGATGAGGTTAGGGGGTGGATGAGGTTAGAGGGTGGATGAGGTTAGGGGGTGGATGAGGTTAGGGGTGGATGAGGTTAGGGGGTGGATGAGGTTAGGGGGTGGATGAGGTTAGGGGGTGGATGAGGTTAGGGGTGGATGAGGTTAGGGGGTGGATGAGGTTAGGGGGTGGATGAGGTTAGGGGGTGGATGAGGTTAGGGGGTGGATGAGGTTAGGGGGTGGATGAGGTTAGGGGGTGGATGAGGTTAGGGGGTGGATGAGGTTAGGGGGTGGATGAGGTTAGAGGGTGGATGAGGTTAGGGGGTGGATGAGGTTAGGGGTGGATGAGGTTAGGGGGTGGATGAGGTTAGGGGGTGGATGAGGTTAGGGGTGGATGAGGTTAGGGGGTGGATGAGGTTAGGGGGTGGATGAGGTTAGGGGGTAGATGAGGTTAGGGGTGGATGAGGTTAGGGGGTGGATGAGGTTAGGGGGTGGATGAGGTTAGGGGTGGATGAGGTTAGGGGGTGGATGAGGTTAGGGGTGGATGAGGTTAGGGGGTGGATGAGGTTAGGGGGTGGATGAGGTTAGGGGTGGATGAGGTTAGGGGGTGGATGAGGTTAGGGGGTGGATGAGGTTAGGGGGTGGATGAGGTTAGGGGTGGATGAGGTTAGGGGGTGGATGAGGTTAGGGGGTGGATGAGGTTAGGGGGTGGATGAGGTTAGGGGGTGGATGAGGTTAGGGGGTGGATGAGGTTAGGGGTGGATGAGGTTAGGGGGTGGATGAGGTTAGGGGGTGGATGAGGTTAGGGGTGGATGAGGTTAGGGGTGGATGAGGTTAGGGGTGGATGAGGTTAGGGGGTGGATGAGGTTAGGGGTGGATGAGGTTAGGGGGTGGATGAGGTTAGGGGGTGGATGAGGTTAGGGGGTGGATGAGGTTAGGGGTGGATGAGGTTAGGGGGTGGATGAGGTTAGAGGGTGGATGAGGTTAGGGGTGGATGAGGTTAGGGGGTGGATGAGGTTAGGGGTGGATGAGGTTAGGGGGTGGATGAGGTTAGAGGGTGGATGAGGTTAGGGGTGGATGAGGTTAGGGGGTGGATGAGGTTAGGGGTGGATGAGGTTAGGGGGTGGATGAGGTTAGGGGTGGATGAGGTTAGGGGGTGGATGAGGTTAGAGGGTGGATGAGGTTAGGGGTGGATGAGGTTAGGGGGTGGATGAGGTTAGGGGGTGGATGAGGTTAGGGGGTGGATGAGGTTAGGGGGTGGATGAGGTTAGGGGGTGGATGAGGTTAGGGGGTGGATGAGGTTAGGGGGTGGATGAGGTTAGGGGTGGATGAGGTTAGGGGTGGATGTAGGGCCTACAGTGTCTCCTCAGTGGTCTTTAAGCCGTTAACACAGAGACCATGTTGCTACTTGTTAGTTCACAAAATAATAACAAGAGCTTAATAAAAAAATATAGAACTTTTCACTACTAATTGCTATTATAACTAAAGATTAAGAGCCTATACTAATTATACATTCATTATAAAGTATATATTAATGTAAAGTGTTACCAATATTATAGACCACTCCTACTTTCTCTCCAGCACTAAGACTTGCAGAGACAGTAGCTAGGTTTCCATCCAATTGGGGACAGACTTTCATTCGAATATTCTAAAATCCGCATAAAATCAAATTTTCCCACCAGAGTTGTGTTTCTATCAAATTGATTTGTTGTACATAAAAGGCTGTGCGTGATGACTTAGTGCACATAAAAATACCTTTGGCGGTTAAATTCCCATGTACAGTATTAAAAATACAAGTTCAATGGATTTCCATCGCATTTTCAACTCCACTGATGGTTTTCTCACAAAAACATTTGCGTTATATAGCGAGTGTGCCCACTCTGGTGTTGGCACGTGCGCTCTAGCCAACAGCTCGCAGATACAGTGCAGGTAGGATAGCCAACATGATGAGATTTTATGGATAAAATAGCAATATTATTTGTATTTGTCAAACGGCAGCCAAGCATTGACGATCATGTCACCAGAATAAGACCCTCGATATTTATTGGAAAGGAGCATCAAGCTCATCACCGTGCACTTTCACCACCCTGTGAAGTTCAGCATAACTTATTTCATCCGTAGACTAATAAACTGCATGGTTTCCCGAGTTGTAGTGGGAGGACCACATCACATATCATCGTGTGACTCCCAAGTTTACTTCAATATGATGGTTATTATATCAATATTTGCGCATAAAAGCGTTTCCACCGACATTTCTCGCATAATTAATTTCAACAACACAAAAATATACCAACTTGACTAGCGTATTTTGTTTTGTCGACATTTGGAAAGTTTACCGACAGCTCTTCTGTTTCCATCAGGCCTGTCATTACATTTTATATCCGACGTACTTTACGCCCATAAAAAGGTTGGATGGAAAGCTGGTTAGTGTCTCTCTCTAGCGGAGGATGTGTATACCCGTCATCAGGGCCAAACCATTTTGTTGTCGCGGACACAGCTGTGTCTTATGTAGGCTACTGCAAGTCTCTATAAGTGAATATTGTGTCATCTGCATTGTAATGTGTCCCAGTATGTTCCACCAGTCTTCCACAACAGGTTGTCCTATGTCCATACATGTCCTTGTATCGTTTGAGCCTCCGAGCTTCGTATCATTCAAAACCAAACCATATGTTGTTCATTAATCATGTTGTAAAAAAAAAGGCCAGATTTACTCCAAGTCACTTTAAAATGGCAGTTATGTTGATATACGTTACTGATGGACACATACGACTACTGTGTGCTGTGCTGTGTTCTCCAGTGTACTCTGCAGCAGAGAGCTCTGTTACGGTCTAAGCAGTTGTCTAAAACAGTTGGCATCAGAAACATTCAACGTGCCCTAAAAGGGTAATACGCTGGGATGGTCTAGTGGTCTAAGTGGCTGCCCCCAACATACCAGTGTGAGTGTGGGTTCAAATCCAAGCCTCTGGCATACCCTCTCCTCCTACGTTTCTTGTAAGTCTTTCACTTTCCTATCTAATAAAAATGAAATAAACAAAAAATCACTTTGCCCCACCCCTTAAAATACTGCACTAATACCCACAGCACAAGATACCTATTCTGTTCTGTTCTGTTCTATTCTCTTCTATTCTATTCTCTTCTGTTCTATTCTGTTCTGTTCTATTCTATTCCATTCTATTCTACATTTTACATTTACATTTTAGTCATTTAGCAGACGCTCTTATCCAGAGCGACTTACAGTTAGTGAATATTTTTTATTTTTTTATACTGGCCCCCCGTGGGAATCGAACCCACAACCCTGGCGTTGCAAACGCCAAGCTCTATCAACTGAGCTACATCCCTGCCGGCCATTCCATTCTATTCTATTCTATTCTGTTCTGTTCTGTTCTGTTCTATTCTGTTCTATTCTGTTCTGTTCTATTCTATTCTATTATATTATATTCCATTCTATTCTATTCCATTCTATTTTATTTCATTCTGTTCTATTCTGTTCTGTTCTGTTCTGTTCTGTTCTATTCTATTCTATTCTATTCTATTATATTATATTCTATTCTATTCTGTTCTATTCTGTTCTGTTCTATTCTATTCTATTTTATTCAATTCTGTTCTGTTCTATTCTGTTCTGTTCTGTTCTATTCTATTCTATTCTATTCTGTTCTGTTCTATTCTGTTCTGTTCTGTTCTATTCTATTCTATTCCATTCTATTCTATTCTATTCTATTCCATTCTATTTTATTTTATTTCATTCTGTTCTATTCTGTTCTGTTCTGTTCTATTCTATTCTATTCTATTCTGTTCTATTCTGTTATGTTCTATTCTGTTCTGTTCTATTCTATTCTGTTCTATTTTATTATATTATATTCTGTTCTGTTCTGTTCTATTCTATTCTGTTCTGTTCTGTTCTATTCTATTCTATTCTATTCTATTTTATTCTATTCTGTTCTGTTCTGTTCTATTATGTTCTATTATATTCTATGTTATTCTATGTTATTCTATTTTATTCTATTCTATTCTGTTCTATTTTATTCTATTCTGTTCTATTCTATTGTATTATATTCTGTTCTATTCTGTTCTGTTCTGTTCTGTTCTATTTTGTTCTATTCTATTTGATTCAATTCAATTCAATTATATTCTATTTTATTCTATTCTATTATATTCTATTCTGTTCTGTTACATTTACATTTACATTTTAGTCATTTAGCAGACGCTCTTATCCAGAGCGACTTACAGGTAGTACAGGTTGAATATTTCCTATTTCATTCAACATGGTCACAATCTACCATGCCTCAGAGCCCTTGGCTACTAGACACACATGTTTAGAAGTTGTATAAATTGTTTTTTTTTAAAAGGTCCTTTCCTAGTGGTGGAATCTGAGCAAAGCGTCTTCAGTAGGCAGCAAAGAGCTTCAGTTCCCAGCTGAGAAATCCTCTTCTGTTAAAATAGGAGCAACAGCTTTCTATAAAGTGTTTTCAGGATGCCACTCATCCTCCCAGTCTGGTAGTTGAGGAGGACATTCCCTTACCGTCCTCCTTTACCCATCAATGGAGAAAGCGTGTTAGGTCCTCTCGTATCTCGGCTTCATCCCAGGGTCCCTGGATGTTATCTTTGTCACTCTGCAGTCGGATCAACAGTAGGGGACACAGCAGGGTCACAGTCCCCCCCCAGGCCACAGAGAGCCAAGCCCCCCCACCCCACACACACCCACCAGCACACACACACCCCCAAACCCCCGCGGGGCACGGTCTCTCAGCCGCTGCAGCAGGCAAGGCCATAGGGCAAACACTAACAGGGCCCAGCAGAGCATGGTGAAGGTATGAAGGGAGGAGGGAGAGGAGGAAGAGTCCAGGCCACCGGAGGTGTGCAGGTCCCCGGGGAGGCGCGAGGCCAGGCAGACAGAGGCGAACAGGGCAGCGTTGAGAGAGAGGCTCCCAGGGGGAGAAGGTTGGGCGTAGGCACTTTAACCTGGCTGGCATTGGACTGAATGGGCATTGGATTCCCTTGGTTTGATTGCTGTTATTTTGTCATTTAACATTTTAGGATAGAATAGAATAGAATAGAATAGAATAGAATAGAATAGAATAGAATAGAACATAATATAATAAAATAGAACAGACTAGACTAGAACAGAACAGAATATAATATAATATAATATAATATAATATAATAGAACATAATAGAACATAATAGAATATAATAGAATAGAATAGAATATAATATAATAAAATAGAATAGAATAGAATAGAATAGAACAAAATAGAACAGAACAGAACAGAACAGAACAGAATACAACAGAATATAATACAATAGAATAGAACAGAATATAATAAAATAGAACAGAATAAAATAGAATAAAATAGAATAAATAGAATAAAATAGAATAACATAGAATAACATAGAATATAATAGAACATAATAGAACATAATATAATATAATATAATAAAATAGAATAGAATAGAATAGAATAAAATAAAATAAAATAGAATAGAACAGAACAGAACAGAACAGAATAGAATAGAATACAATAGAATAGAACAGAATATAAAGAAATAGAACAGAACAGAACAGAATAGAACAGAACAGAACAGAATAGAAGAGAACAGACATTGCCATTTTTTAAAACTTTGGCAAAGGGTAAAGTCTACAAAGCGCAGTCCACTCGGTTTGTTACAGATTCTAGTTTTGGAAACAGGAAACTGTATGGAGATCAAATGTTTAAACGATGAGAAAATTAGCAGAATGTCGGCCAAAATCAATCTTGCTCCATTTTCTCCCACTGCCGGCCACTGGGCTTCCTCTCATCACCATATTTGGTAGTGAGTGGAAAAGCCAACCGGATCCTTCACATTTATACATCCAGTGAAATATTGTTCTATCTGTGACTGCACTGTCCATATCTGATGTTAGAGAAGTTTCCACTGAAGAACACTCTGGGTTATTCTGGATAAATACATCTCCAACCATGTGATGGCAGGTGATGTAAAGCAATAACAAGTAACAATATCAATTTATGATCAAATAACATCAAAGGCTGCTCTAAAATCTAACAATACCACTCCAACTCTCATCTTATTATCCGTTTCTTTTAGCCAATCTGAGTCAGTGCAGTACAAGTTGAGTGCCCTTCTCTATTTGCATGCTGAAAGTAAGTAGTTAACTTGTTCTCTGAAATATAGCGTTGTATTTGGTCAAACACAATCCTCTCCATCAGTTTACTAAGAACAGGCAGCAAACTGATTGGGTGGCTGTTAGAGCCAGCAAAATGGTGCTTCACTGTTAGGCAGTGGAATTACTTTAGCTTCCCTGCACGCCATGTCATTTCTGTATGTTATTTTGAGTTGACTGTGTGATGTCTCCTGTAACAGTGGCCAGCCCTTTGAGATTAGCATGATACAGTACTAATCAGCTCTAGAGACTAAGACTGGAGGCTGCATCTGTCTCTGTCTCGTCACGCCCTTCCCCACCACACTGTAGCTGCCCTAGCCTGCTCCCAGATCTGTTTGTGCTGTCTTAGCAACTGGTCAGTGTCTATTCATGTATTGTCCCCCTCCCCCCACAGCTTCTCTAGCCTGGTCCCAGGTAGGCGTGGCAATTGCCATAGGAGTTGGTTGGCAAGACAGCACAAACAGATCTGGGACCAGGCTACAGGCTACCAGACTACCCCTCCCCATCTCATTCTGTAAATTATTTATAGTACACGAATGTCTCCGACATGGCACATCAAAATAACGTTGAACAAAATTGAAGGTATGTGTTGAAATTATCTTCTAGCCTAACCTTAGACCTGTACAATGAACTAACAATGACTTTAATTGAATAACATAGACAGAGAGCCCCAAAGTGTTTTGATGTTCTTACATCTATTTTCTCTTGATACCGCAATCTCCCTAATAACCATCTCCTCTCCTCTCCTCTCCTCTCCTCTCCTCTCCTCTCCTCTCCTCTCCTCTCCTCTCCTCTCCTCTCCTCTCCTCTCCTCTCCTCTCCTCTCCTCTCCTCTCCTCTCCTCTCCTCTCCTCTCCTCTCCTCTCCTCTCCTCTCCTCTCTCCTTGGATCAGGTTAATGTGATCAGCCTCCTACAGGACCTACAGCTGACACAGACAGACAGGCAGGCAGGCAGGCAGGCAGGCAGGCAGGCAGGCAGGCAGGCAGACAGACAGACAGACAGACACCCACAGACCTTTTGCATTACCATTGGGAGACACAGACCCAGTTTATTGTGGATTACCTGGATTACTGCACGCCGACAGTCGCTCCACACTGGACTGGACCCTGTTTCCTATGAACAATGGAACAGATGCCTTTACAAACGTTTTAAGGGTTACTCCTTTTGATTGGATCCTGTTCATATTACTTTTCTTTGCCTTTTATTTTTGTCCTTTTTATCATATTTCTTTTTTTCTCTTTGTTTTCTTGTTTATATTGGAGTTCCAGCGTATTTTTATATATTAACCCATTGGACTGCTAGTTCTCCTCTTGTGGAAAAGGTAAGCATGGAATTATTGTTATTTATACAATGGGTGGGTCTAATCCTGAATGCTGATTGGTAAAAAACCAAGGAATAAATTAATCAAAATAACGTTTTTTATGAAAATATGTCAATCATTATTTGAATATGTTGGTAACCTGTTGTATAAAAGCAATAATGCCTTAAGTGCACCACAGTGACAGTAGACTGTTTATCTTTCCTCCTGGCCTTTTTTTTTTGTTGTTGGTATTTTACCCCCAATTCAGATCTTGTCTCATCGCTGTAACTCCGCAACGGGCTCGGGAGAGACGAAGGTGGAGTCATGCGTCCTCCATCTAACCTAGCTCCTTAATACCCGCCAGTTTAACACGGAAGCCAGCTGTACCCAATGTGTCAGAGGAAACACCGTTCAACTGGCGACTAGGGTCAGCCTGCAGGCACCCGGCCCGCCACAAGGAGTTGATCACATCCTCCTGTTTGTATACATGAGAAGTACATTAGAGCCATAGCAGAGTCAACAGGCGGTAGTAATATGGTGACTTGTTGAACTAAGCCAAGGTATCCCGTACGGGGAAAAAAACGTCACGTAAAATCTATTTCAAATACATTTAGATACATTTTCATCATTGCTAAAAATCCATGTAATGCCTGACAATATTCCAGAAATGCATCGCTATGACATCTCGTCTACAGGGTGGCCAAAGTGGTTCCTAATTCGGCTTCTTAAATTACTCTTTAGTATTGATCAGTGGAGAAATTGTTTTTGGCCACAAAGCCAAAACTTTGCCAGTGATATAATTGTAATTGTGATGGTGAGTAAAAGTTTGATTTCACCTAATTTTTACATTCTGTCATAAAGAGCGCATGTTCAACTTCATACAAAAACAAGATTTCCGATCTCAAGAGGCAAATACACTACAGTAAGTGCCTTTCTTCAACTTAATTAAATACTGAAAAATAATGCCGAGATCAAGGCACTATGCTGTTTTTATAATTGTTTTATTTTAGTTCGTATCGATTTAAACAAAATTATTACGCTCCACGTTTTTTCAAAGTGTAGGTCTAAGACTTGTGCTTCCAATGAGTGGTAATATATGGCCCTACAGTGGATGGTTACCAATGTTATGGTGCATTCGTAACCAAGTGGGAAGTGGGCATTAACCACGTCTGGGAAAAATCGACTTGAAAGCCTCTCCAACTTGTAATTACTAGTTAAATCAGCCATGAATCCAGTTGTGACAGGGGGAATGGAAGCTTGTTATGTGCAACAGGGAGGGGCAATTGAATGCAAGATTCACCAAAAAAATGAAATTGTCCAAAAAATCTAGCCTGTCTATCTATGGGTTAAAGGGTTGATGTGTTGTGCTCGACCCGCTCAGTTTTCCTCCACAAAACTCCAGAATTGACTATTAGATGTTCAATGTTTATTTTGAAAGAAATATAGAATAAAATAAATAGTTTTACCATATTAAAATAAGAGTTCAGTTCACGTACCAGGGTTGAATCACTAATCACATCATATAAATAATAATCTTCAGAATTAACTTTGTCAAAGCAACGAAATAACTAGGGCTTTACAATGATGGTGAAAACTTGGAGTATGTTTTGGGGTAAGTGGGTTAAAATCTTACTAGAAGTCACACAGGGTGCACGGAGGGACATGTCAAAATGCAGAATTAATTAATATTGAAAATCAGATTTTTGAATTCTGATCTATATTAAAGGTGCAATATGCAGAAATCGTCCAGCCATTTCCTGGTTGCTAAAATTCTAATAGTTCGCCAAATTTCAGTTTATGTGACAAAACAAGCAAGTATAAAGAATCATTGTACCATCTAAACCGCTTTAAAACATATTTTCAATAACCAACAAAATATTGTATACTAAACAAAAATATAAACGCAACAAGCAACAATTTAAAAGATTTTACTGAGTTACAGTTCATATAAGGAAATCAGTCAATTGAAATAATTTCATTAGTCCCTAATCTACCGATTTCACATGACTGGGCAGGGGTGCAACCATTGGTGGGCCTGGGAGGACATAGGCCCACCGACTGGGGATCCAGGCCCAGCCAATCAGAATTAGTTTTCCCACACAAAAGGGCTTTATTACAGACAGAAATACTCCTCAGTTTCATCAGCTGTCCGGGTACCCCGTTCAAAGGCAATTCAATATTTTGTCTTGCCCATTCATCCTCTGGATGGCACACGTACACAATCTATGTCTCAATTGTCTCACGGCTTAAAAATCCTTCTGTAGCCCTTCCTTGCAGTCAAATGACCTAGTGGCCTCATGGGTGGGATGTCATCAATATTTTTCATAATTTCATAATTAATTTTTTACAAAATGAAATAAACACAGAAAATCTGGGGTTTCTATGTCAAACAGTTTTGTTATATTTCAGTCTTCTGTGATGTACATAAAGTGTATTATTGGGATGCAAACTCAAAATGGAATACATTTCAACTGTTACATTACATATCTGACATGGTACAGGTGTCTTATTTTTTGTAAGTCCATAACCATGTGTGTGAGGTGTATACTTTTGTTTCAAAGTAGATTTGTTTAAGACTACCAAGAAAAACTCTGTGTGACCCTGATTTAGCCCACTGCAGTAAAAGGTTAACTGGTCTCCTCCCCTTCATCTACACTGATTGAAGTGGATTTAACAAGTGACATCAATAAGGGAGCATAGCTTTCACCTGGATTCACCTGGTCAGTGTATGTCATGGAAAGAGCAGGTGTTCTTAATGTTTTGTACCCTCAGTGTATATAGAAATACATGTAGAGAGGGAACTCATGTACACTAATGTATTGTTGCAGATGAGCTCACCATTGGGACAGAGTTAAAGTCGTTAAGATCATATGTGTTGACCACCACAACAACTGGAATGGATAGCAAAGACTGTTCTGACTGTTGTTGAGGAGGAGCCAAGAACTGACCAAATGGTGAGTCCATGTTTCTACTGTGTAAATGTGTCATGTGCAGCCTCCTCTCTCTGTCTGTTTCTTTCTCTTTCCATCTTCTCTATGACTACAGTGCAGTTAGCCTGTATGACTACAGTACAGTTGGCCTGTATGACTACAGTACAGTTGGCCTGTATGACTACAGTACAGTTAGCCTGTATGACTACAGTACAGTTGGCCTGTATGACTACAGTACAGTTGGCCTGTATGACTACAGTACAGTTAGCCTGTATGACTACAGTACAGTTAGCCTGTATGACTACAGTACAGTTGGCCTGTATGACTACAGTACAGTTGGCCTGTATGACTACAGTACAGTTAGCCTGTATGACTACAGTACAGTTAGCCTCTATGACTACAGTACAGTTGGCCTGTATGACTACAGTACAGTTGGCCTGTATGCATGTGTAATTATAAGAATGTGGAGTATTCCTCCTCTTTATGATTTAGGCCTAGTGTATTTAATGTAGAATCAATAGAATAAAATCAACCTTTTACTAAGCCGAAATGAAGGTATGTGTAAAGTCCATGCCTGTCCTGTCCTAATGACACAGTCCCCTTACGTAGTTTATTTGGGCAGAATCTACCTTTTACTGAATAGAATCTACCTTTTACTGAATAGAATCTACCTTTTACTGAATAGAATCTACCTTTTACTGAATAGAATCTACCTTTTACTGAATAGAATCTACCTTTTACTGAAGGTTTTGGGACATGTCTCAGTCAGTCCGTGTCCCTATGCCTGTCCCAGTGACACAGTCACCTCAGAATAAGTTGATTTGCGCAACCAGATGGGTGAGTGACCTGGGGCTGTCCATGATGGAGGAGAGGAGCTTTGCTCTTACAGCCTCCTTCCATTTTGACCAACAACAGGACGTTGAGTGCCAGCGCTGGACCAACAACCAATCTGATGAGTGCCACTGTACTGACAACCAATCAGAAGAGTGCCACTGGACGGACAACCAATCGGATGAAGTGGAGAGTTGCACCGAGGAGTTGGAGGAGTTCTTATGCGAAATCCAAGTAAAAATGTTCATATAATATCTCTCAATGGAACTATATGGGTTGATATACAGAGCTGTGAAAAAGTATTTGCCCCCTTTCTGATTTTCTTTACTTTTACATATTTTTGATACTGAATGTTATCAGATCTTCAGCCAAAACCTAATATTAGATAAAGGGAACCTGAGTGAACGTATAACACAACAATTACATACTTATTTATTTTATTTCATGAACAAAGTTATGCAACACCCAATGCCCCTGTGTGAAAAAGTAATTGCCCCCTTTACACTCAATAACTGGTTGTGCCACCTTAAGCTGCAATGACTCCATCCAAACACTTCCTGTAGTTGTTGATCAGTATCTCACGTCGCTGTGGAGGAATTTTGGCCCACTCTGTTTTGTACCCATCTCGTCCAAAATGTTGACTCAAGTTTGCCAAAAAGCGCCTGGAAGCACCTGAATGATCATCAAGACTCTGTTCTAGGGACAGATGAGTCAAAAGTATAACTTTTTGGACGACATGGATCTCGTTATGTCTGGCAAAAACCAAGCACTGCATTCCACAGTAAGAACCTCATACCAACGGTCAAGCATGGTGGTGGTAGTGTGATGGTTTGGGGATGCTTTGCTGCCTCAGGACCTGGACTTGCCTTAATAGAAGGAACCATGAATTCTGCTCTGTGTCAGAGGATTCTACAGGAGAATGTCAGACCATCCATCTGTGAGCTGAAGCTGACGTGCAGCTGGGTCATGCAGCAAGACAATGATCCAAAACACACAATCAAGTCTACATGAAAATGGTTAAAAAGCAACACATTTGAAGTTTTGGAATGGCCTAGTCAAAGTCCAGACCTAATCACAATTGAGATGTTGTGGCAGAACTTGAAACGAGCAGTTCATACTTGAAAACCCACAAATGTCGCTGGGTTAAAGCAGTTCTGCATGGAAGAGTGGGCCAAAATTCCTCCACAGCGACATGAGAGACTGATCAACAGCTACAGGAAGCATTTGGATGGAGTCATTGCAGCTAAAGGTGACACAACCAGTTATTGAGTGTAGAGGGGGCAATTACTTTTTCACACAGGGGAATTGGGTGTTGCATAACTTTGTTCATGAAATAAAATAAATAAGTATGTAATTGTTGTGTTATTCGTTTACTCAGGTTCACTTTATCTAATATTAGGTTCTGGTTGAAGATCTGATAACATTCAGTATCAAAAATATGCAAAAGTAGAGAAAATTACAAAGGGGGCAAATACCTTTTCACAGCACTGTAGTCTGGTTTATATACCACAGAGTGCTGGAGTTCCTATTGCAAAACAAGTCCTAACACAAGCACTATTGTGGGAAATGTAGTAGAGACCCAAAACAAGTTTGCTGGTACAGTGTGTATCCTAGTCTCTGAATGGATCTGTCTATGGGTTGTGGCTCACACCGTGTGGGGATTAGGCATGGTTCTATCTATGGGTTGTGGCTCACACTGTGTGGGGATTAGCAACGGTTATATCTATGGGTTGTGGCTCACACTGTGTGGGGATTAGGAATGGTTCTATCTATGGGTTGTGGCTTACACTGTGTGGGGATTAGCAACGGTTATATCTATGGGTTGTGGCTCACACTGTGTGGGGATTAGGAATGGTTCTATCTATGGGTTGTGGCTCACACTGTGTGGGGATTAGGAATGGTTCTATTGATGGGTTGTGGCTCACACTGTGTTGGGATTAGGAATGGTTCTATCTATGGGTTGTGGCTCACACTGTGTGGGGATTAGGAATGGTTCTATCTATGGGTTGTGGCTCACACTGTGTGGGGATTAGCAACGGTTATATCTATGGGTTGTGGCTCACACTGTGTGGGGATTAGGAATGGTTCTATCTATGGGTTGTGGCTCACACTGTGTGGGGATTAGGAATGGTTCTATCTATGGGTTGTGGCTCACACTGTGTGGGGATTAGCAATGGTTCTATCTATGGGTTGTGGCTCACACTGTGTGGGGATTAGGAATGGTTCTATCTATGGGTTGTGGCTCACACTGTGTGGGGATTAGGAATGGTTCTATCTATGGGTTGTGGCTCACACTGTGTGGGGATTAGGCATGGTTCTATCTATGGGTTGTGGCTCACACTGTGTTGGGATTAGCAATGGTTCTATCTATGGGTTGTGGCTCACACTGTGTGGGGATTAGGCATGGTTCTATCTATGGGTTGTGGCTCACACTGTGTGGGGATTAGGAATGGTTCTATCTATGGGTTGTTGCTCACACTGTGTTGGGATTAGCAATGGTTCTATCTATGGGTTGTGGCTCACACTGTGTGGGGATTAGGCATGGTTCTATCTATGGGTTGTGGCTCACACTGTGTGGGGATTAGGAATGGTTCTATCTATGGGTTGTGGCTCACACTGTGTGGGGATTAGGAATGGTTCTATCTATGGGTTGTGGCTCACACTGTGTGGGGATTAGGAATGGTTCTATCTATGGGTTGTGGCTCACACTGTGTGGGGATTAGGAATGGTTCTATCTATGGGTTGTGGCTCACACTGTGTGGGGATTAGGAATGGTTCTATCTATGGGTTGTGGCTCACACTGTGTGGGGATTAGGAATGGTTCACAGAGAGCAAGGCTAACATATGGCCACAGCTCCACGAGCCAGCTGATCCTGCAGTACAGCCCCTTAACTCAACTCAGAGTAACACCACAGCAACACTCCTCACACCACATAAAGAGGAGCAATGAGAGAGCCCCTTAGCTCTCCTCTGAATACATTCACATTTTAGTCATTTAGCAGACACTCACGATAAGTGCATTCAGCTACAGTAATTAAAATAACCACATATCATAATCCTTACAAGCTAAATCTTCTTCCAAATATGTGCAAAATCAGTGCTAGTAAAGGAAACACGATGAGAGTGCTTAGTTGCTTTGTTAGTGGAGGCCGAACTCCACACAATAGAGCACTGACCCCATGAAAAGTCTGATCATAACTTCCAATGGTCTGTAACGCATTAGTGCCATTTTGTGTACTCCCTGTTGTACTCTCTGTTGTACTCTCTGTTGTCTGTTGTACTCTCTGTTGTACTCCCTGTTGTACTCTCTGTTGTCTGTTGTACTCTCTGTTGTACTCTCTGTTGTCTGTTGTACTCTCTGTTGTACTCTCTGTTGTCTGTTGTACTCTCTGTTGTACTCTCTGTTGTACTCTCTGTTGTCTGTTGTACTCTCTGTTGTACTCTCTGTTGTCTGTTGTACTCTCTGTTGTACTCTCTGTTGTACTCTCTGTTGTCTGTTGTACTCTCTGTTGTACTCTCTGTTGTACTCTTTGTTGTAATCTCTGTTGTCTGTTGTACTCTCTGCTTTACTCTGTGGTACTCTCTGTTTTCTGTTGTACTCTCTGTTGTAATCTCTGCTGTACTCTGTTGTACTCTCTGTTGTCTGTTGTACTCCCTGTTGTACTCTCTGTTGTATGTTGTACTCTCTGTTGTACTCTCTGTTGTACTCCCTGTTGTAGTCTCTGTTGTCTGTTGTACTCTCTGTTGTACTCTCTGTTGTACTCTCGGTTGTCTTTTGTACTCTCTGTTTTACTCTCTGTTGTACTCCCTGTTGTACTCCCTGTTGTACTCTCTGTTGTCTTTTGTTCTCTCTGTTGTACTCTCTGTTGTACTCTCTGTTATATTCTCTGTTGTACTCTCTGTTGTCTGTTCTACTCTGTTGTCTGTTCTACTCTGTTGTCTGTTGTACTCTCTGTTGTACTCTCTGTTGTACTCCCTGTTGTACTCCCTGTTGTACTCTCTGTTGTCTTTTGTTCTCTGTGTTGTACTCTCTGCTGTACTCTGTGTTGTACTCTCTGTTGTCTGTTGTACTCTCTGCTGTACTCTGTTGTACTCTCTGTTGTCTGTTGTACTCCCTGTTGTACTCTCTGTTGTATGTTGTACTCTCTGTTGTCTGTTGTACTCCCTGTTGTACTCTCTGTTGTATGTTGTACTCTCTGTTGTCTGTTGTACTCTCTGTTGTACTCTCTGTTGTACTCTCTGTTGTCTGTTGTACTCTCTGTTGTACTCTCTGTTGTACTCTCTGTTGTCTGTTGTACTCCCTGTTGTCTGTTGTACTCTCTGTTGTACTCTCTGTTGTACTCTTTGTTGTACTCTCTGTTGTCTGTTGTACTCTCTGCTGTACTCTGTGGTACTCTCTGTTTTCTGTTGTACTCTCTGTTGTAATCTCTGTTGTACTCCCTGTTGTACTCTCTGTTTTACTCTCTGTTGTACTCACGGTTGTACTCCCTGTTGTACTCTCTGTTGTCTTTTGTTCTCTCTGTTGTACTCTCTGTTGTACTCTCTGTTGTACTCTCTGTTGTACTCTCTGTTGTCTGTTGTACTCCCTGTTGTACTCTCTGTTGTACTCTCTGTTGTACTCCCTGTTGTACTCCCTGTTGTACTCCCTGTTGTACTCTCTGTTGTCTTTTGTTCTCTCTGTTGTACTCTCTGCTGTACTCTGTGGTACTCTCTGTTGTCTGTTGTACTCTCTGTTGTACTCTCTGTTGGACTCCCTGTTGTACTCTCTGTTGTCTGTTGTACTCTCTGCTGTACTCTGTTGTACTCTCTGTTGTCTGTTGTACTCTCTGTTGTACTCTCTGTTGTCTGTTGTACTCTCTGTTGTCTGTTGTACTCTCTGTTGTACTCTCTGTTGTCTGTTGTACTCTCTGTTGTACTCTCTGTTGTACTCTCTGTTGTCTGTTGTACTCCCTGTTGTCTGTTGTACTCTCTGTTGTACTCTCTGTTGTACTCTTTGTTCTACTCTCTGTTGTCTGTTGTACTCTCTGCTGTACTCTGTGGTACTCTCTGTTTTCTGTTGTACTCTCTGTTGTAATCTCTGTTGTACTCCCTGTTGTACTCTCTGTTTTCTGTTGTACTCTCTGTTGTAATCTCTGCTGTACTCTGTTGTACTCTCTGTTGTCTGTTGTACTCCCTGTTGTACTCTCTGTTGTATGTTGTACTCTCTGTTGTACTCTCTGTTGTACTCCCTGTTGTAGTCTCTGTTGTCTGTTGTACTCGCTGTTGTACTCTCTGTTGTACTCTCTGTTTTCTGTTGTACTCTCTGTTGTAATCTCTGTTGTACTCCCTGTTGTACTCTCTGTTGTCTGTTGTACTCTCTGTTGTACTCTCTGTTGTACTCTTTGTTGTACTCTCTGTTGTCTGTTGTACTCTCTGCTGTACTCTGTGGTACTCTCTGTTTTCTGTTGTACTCTCTGTTGTAATCTCTGTTGTACTCCCTGTTGTACTCTCTGTTGTCTGTTGTACTCTCTGTTGTACTCTCTGTTGTACTCTTTGTTGTACTCTCTGTTGTCTGTTGTACTCTCTGCTGTACTCTGTGGTACTCTCTGTTTTCTGTTGTACTCTCTGTTTTACTCTCTGTTGTACTCTCTGTTGTACTCACGGTTGTACTCTCTGTTGTACTCTCTGTTGTCTTTTGTTCTCTCTGTTGTACTCTCTGTTGTACTCTCTGTTGTAATCTCTGTTGTCTGTTCTACTCTGTTGTCTGTTCTACTCTGTTGTCTGTTGTACTCTCTGTTGTACTCTCTGTTGTAATCCCTGTTGTACTCCCTGTTGTACTCTCTGTTGTCTTTTGTTCTCTCTGTTGTACTCTCTGCTGTACTCTGTGGTACTCTCTGTTGTCTGTTGTACTCTCTGTTGTACTCTCTGTTGGACTCCCTGTTGTACTCTCTGTTGTCTGTTGTACTCTCTGCTGTACTCTGTTGTACTCTCTGTTGTCTGTTGTACTCTCTGTTGTACTCTCTGTTGTCTGTTGTACTCTCTGTTGTCTGTTGTACTCTCTGTTGTACTCTCTGTTGTACTCTCTGTTGTCTGTTGTACTCTCTGTTGTACTCTCTGTTGTCTGTTGTACTCCCTGTTGTCTGTTGTACTCTCTGTTGTACTCTCTGTTGTACTCTTTGTTCTACTCTCTGTTGTCTGTTGTACTCTCTGCTGTACTCTGTGGTACTCTCTGTTTTCTGTTGTACTCTCTGTTGTAATCTCTGTTGTACTCCCTGTTGTACTCTCTGTTGTCTGTTGTACTCTCTGCTGTACTCTGTTGTACTCTCTGTTGTCTGTTGTACTCCCTGTTGTACTCTCTGTTGTATGTTGTACTCTCTGTTGTACTCTCTGTTGTACTCCCTGTTGTAGTCTCTGTTGTCTGTTGTACTCGCTGTTGTACTCTCTGTTGTACTCTCTGTTGTCTGTTGTACTCTCTGTTGTACTCTCTGTTGTACTCCCTGTTGTACTCCCTGTTGTACTCTCTGTTGTCTTTTGTTCTCTCTGTTGTACTCTCTGTTGTACTCTCTGTTGTCTGTTCTACTCTGTTGTCTGTTCTACTCTGTTGTCTGTTGTACTCGCTGTTGTACTCTCTGTTGTCTTTTGTTCTCTCTGTTGTACTCTCTGCTGTACTCTGTGGTACTCTCTGTTGTCTGTTGTACTCTCTGTTGTACTCTCTGTTGTACTCCCTGTTGTACTCTCTGTTGTCTGTTGTACTCTCTGCTGTACTCTGTTGTACTCTCTGTTGTCTGTTGTACTCCCTGTTGTACTCTCTGTTGTATGTTGTACTCTCTGTTGTACTCTTTGTTGTACTCCCTGTTGTAGTCTCTGTTGTCTGTTGTACTCTCTGTTGTACTCTCTGTTGTACTCTCTGTTGTCTGTTGTACTCTCTGTTGTCTGTTGTACTCCCTGTTGTACTCTCTGTTGTATGTTGTACTCTCTGTTGTACTCTCTGTTGTACTCCCTGTTGTACTCTCTGTTGTCTGTTGTACTCTCTGCTGTACTCTGTTGTACTCTCTGTTGTCTGTTGTACTCCCTGTTGTACTCTCTGTTGTATGTTGTACTCTCTGTTGTACTCTTTGTTGTACTCCCTGTTGTAGTCTCTGTTGTCTGTTGTACTCTCTGTTGTACTCTCTGTTGTACTCTCTGTTGTCTGTTGTACTCTCTGTTGTCTGTTGTACTCTCTGTTGTCTGTTGTACTCTCTGTTGTACTCCCTGTTGTACTCCCTGTTGTACTCTCTGTTGTCTGTTATATTCCCTGTTGTACTCTCTGTTGTCTGTTGTACTCCCTGTTGTACTCTCTGTTGTCTGTTGTACTCTCTGTTGTCTGTTGTACTCTCTGTTGTCTGTTGTACTCCCTGTTGTACTCTCTGTTGTCTGTTGTACTCTCTGTTGTCTGTTGTACTCTCTGTTGTACTCTCTGTTGTACTCTCTTTTGTCTTTTGTTCTCTCTGTTGTAATCTCTGCTGTACTCTGTTATACTCTCTGTTGTCTGTTGTACTCCCTGTTGTCTGTTGCACTCTCTGTTGTACTCTCTGTTGTACTCTCTGTTGTACTCTCTGTTGTACTCTCTGTTGTCTGTTGTACTCTCTGTTGTACTCTCTGTTGTCTGTTGTACTCTCTGTTGTCTGTTGTACTCTCTGTTGTACTCTCTGTTGTACTCTCTGTTTTACCCTCTGTTGTACTCACTGTTGTATTCTCTGTTGTCTGTTGTACTCTCTGTTGTACTCTCTGTTGTCTGTTGTACTCTCTGTTGTCTGTTGTACTCTCTGTTGTACTCTCTGTTGTACTCTCTGTTTTACCCTCTGTTGTACTCACTGTTGTACTCTCTATTGTTTGTTGTACTCTCTGTTGTACTCCCTGTTGTCTGTTGTACTCTCTGTTGTACTCTCTGTTGTACTCTCAGTTTTACTCTCTGTTGTCTGTTGTACTCTCTGTTGTACTCTTTGTTGTACTCTCTGTTGTATTCTCTGCTGTACCCTCTGTTGTGCTCTCTGTTGTACTCTCTGTTTTACTCTCTGTTGTCTGTTGTACTCTCTGTTGTACTCTTTGTTGTACTCTCTGTTGTATTCTCTGTTGTACTCTGTTTTATATTCTCTGTTGTCTGTTGTACTCTCTGTTGTCTGTTGTGCTCTCTGTTGTACTCCCTGTTGTACTCTCTGTTGTCTGTTGTCCTCTGTGTTGTACTCTCTGTTGTACTCTCTGTTTTACTCTGTGTTGTCTCTCTCTCTCTCTGTTATTCTTGAAGCTATTGTGTCTAGTACTGTTTACATCTTTGAGGTAAATGTGTTGTTTTCTCTCTCTGTAGGAGGGCTGTTCTACTGACCTCTACAGACATCCTCAGCTGGACATGGATATAGATTCAGTGAAGGCCATCTACACTGACACGGCTGTCTCCGTCAGGTACAACCAGTTACCTAGTAACCTTGCTTTGCTTAACTTATTGACAGAGATAGTAGGATGTGGTTTTAATTAAAGGGGTACAATGGGAAGGCATCTGCTCTCAGTGAAATGCTTGTTATCATTTAACACGTACGGAAAAGTACGAAAGAGTTCAAAAATATATGGATGTCTGGATAAGAACGTCTGCTAAATGACTGGAATGTATATGACTCCTGACCTTCTCTCTCTCTCCTTCCTCCTCTCCAGAGAGTATGGCTCCATTGACGATGTGGATGTTGACATGCTAATCAATGTCAGCTTCCTGGATGTGAGTCGACTACACTATCCACCATTATCATGATATGTGTCACATACAAGTATATATTTTAAGTTGTATACGATGCCCCTGAGGATTTTCCCATGTTGTATACGATGCCCCTGAGGATTTTTCCATGTTGTATATGATGCCCCTGAGGATCTTCCCATGTTGTATATGATGCCCCTGAGGATCTTCCCATGTTGTACGTGATGCCCCTTGGGATCTTCCCATGTTGTATATGATGCCCCTGAGGATCTTCCCATGTTGTGTATGATGCCCCTGAGGATCTTCCCATGTTGTATATGATGCCCCTGAGGATCTTCCCATGTTTCTGACACTGTTTGTTGTCTTGTCTCCAGGATGAAGTAGCCAGGGCCTGGAAGATCATCCCAACAGAGCCTATTATCGTCCGGCTGCGCTTCTCTCTGTCCCAATACCTGAATGGGCCAGCACCCTCTGTGGAGGTGTTCCAACCTTCTAACAGAGAAGGGTTCAGCCTGGGACTACAGCTGCAGAAGTGAGCATGCTAAGACTCCCCTCTCACTATAGACCTAGAGTTCTATTCTATTCTATTCTATTCTAGTCTATTATATTCTATTCTAGTCTATTCTAGTCTATTCTAGTCTATTCCAGTCTAGTCTAGTCTATTCTATTCTATTCTATTCTAGTCTATTCTAGTCTATTCTATAACTATTCTATTCTATTCTAGTCTATTCTAGTCTATTCTATTCTATTCTATTCTAGTCTATTCTAGTCTATTCCAGTCTAGTCTAGTTTAGATTAGTCTAGTCTAGTTTAGTCTATATCTCACCAACACAGTGGAAGCTGCATTTTCTCCTCAAAGCATTCACTGGAAAGCATTACAACTACACTATTATATATACTATTATATCTGTCTGGAAGGACCATTGTCATGGCCCAAGGGATCATTTAGGCAGGGCTACCCCCTCATCACCAGAGTGTGATTTCAAATCACCTCTGCTACAATACGTTTTACTATTAGAACTACTCAGAATGTGAAAAGAGAAATCAATGGAGGCAATGGAGTGGACAGAACAAAAAGCAAAGCAATGGAGGTGAGTGATGACCTCTCTCTCCTCCTCTCTCCCAGGGTCCTCTCTAGCTTTGCGTCCCAGCAGTGGAAGTACCTGAGTAATGAAACCCTCACTGCCCAACAGAAGATCAGACACACTTGGTTCAAACCTGGAGGAACCATCAAGAGGTTCAGGGCTGGACTCGGCATCCTGTCACCCATGTCCAAGTACACTACTACAGTGCACACTCAGTCTTAGTCGACTTCTGTATCTTTAGCCTAGTGGTGTATTCTGAATAAGTTTAAGCAATATGGCATCAATTCAGATATATAGGAGTGGCTAGTGTTAGGTCTAGGGGTTGTTTCTGCATAGCCTTGTAGTTTCATGGATCTTTCGTTCTCAGTGTCATCATAATCTCTGCTCCCTCCCTGTGTGACCCAGGTCCAGTGGCCAGGAGCATGTTCTGAAGGTGAAGATGATTGGACCGGAGCTGAAAGTGAATCTCCTCATGAATCGGACAATGGCTTACACCATCAAGAACCCCAGAGGAGAACTCCACACTTACACAACTAATGGCAAGGTATGGCCAGGACCTATCCTCAGCTATACTCAACTACCTACCTAGTATGGCCAGGACCTA
This sequence comes from Coregonus lavaretus, assembly GCF_964263955.1. NCBI lineage: Eukaryota > Metazoa > Chordata > Actinopteri > Salmoniformes > Salmonidae > Coregonus > Coregonus lavaretus. Next base: position 6,441,659 of record NC_140008.1, read on the forward strand.
TCCTCAGCTAACCTCAACTATACTCAACTACCTACCTAGTATGGCCAGGACCTATCCTCAGCTAACCTCAACTATACTCAACTACCTACCTAGTATGGCCAGGACCTATCCTCAGCTAACCTCAACTATACTCAACTACCTACCTAGTATGGCCAGGACCTATCCTCAGCTAACCTCAACTATACTCAACTACCTACCTAGTATGGCCAGGACCTATCCTCAGCTAACCTCAACTATACTCAACTACCTACCTAGTATGGCCAGGACCTATCCTCAGCTAACCTCAACTATACTCAACTACCTACCTAGTATGGCCAGGACCTATCCTCAGCTATACTCAACTACCTAGCTACCGACCTAGCTACTGTAAGCCACACACATACTCAGCTGTCCCCATAGGAGAACCCTTTGGATAGCCCTTTTTGGTTCCAGGTAGGACCCTTTTAATATCCATGTAGAACCCTCTGTGGAAAGGGTTCTACATGGAACCCAAAAGGGTTCTACCTGCAACCAAAAGCGTTCTGGAACCAAAAAGGTTTATCCAAAGGGTTCTCCTATGGGGACAGCCAAAGAACGCTTTTAGGGTCTAGATAGCACCTTTTTTTCAAAGAGTGCAGGTCTAATTAATGCCATATTAGCCTGGTTTCTGTACTCCTATGGTCGCTGTGGCAACAAAACACAAATAAATCCAGGACCAGGATAATGCCACATATGGTTACTAAAATGCTTGAAATTGTTGCGCATTTGCTCATTCAAATTAGCCATCTTCAGTGTTAACGTTATTTTCTCTTGTTTTGTTTTCCATCCATGTGACATCATGTTTTGTCCTCTCTT